>NW_024081014.1:1284409-1286723 GCF_003009895.1 Hyaena hyaena
TGCCCTCCTCCATGCCGATCCCCCCTCCTCCCCACCCATGAGTCCTCAGTTTGTTCTCAGCATTCAAGAGTCTCTTATGGTTTGCATCTCTCCCTTTCCCCCACAATTTCCCCTTTCTTCTCCCCCATGGTCCTCCGTTAAGTTCCTCGTAATCCTCCTATACGTGCAAACATATGATATTTGTCCTTCTCTGCCTGACTTATTTCGCTCAGCATAACACCCTCAAGGTCCATCCATGTTGCTACACATGGCCAGATTTCATTCTTTCTCATTGCCATGTAGTATTCCTTTCGATAGATAAACCACATCTTCTTGATCCATTCGTCCGTTGATGGACACTTAGGCTCTTTCCATGTTTTGGTTATTGTTGAGAGTGCCGCTATGAACATTGGGGTAAATGTGCTTCTATGCATCAGCATTTCTATATCCCTTGGATAAATTCCTAGCAGTGCTATTGCTGGATCATAGGGGAGTTCTACTGTTAATTTTTTGAGGAACCTCCACACTGTTTTCCAGAGGAGCTGGACCAGCTTACATTCCTACCAACAGTGTAGGAGGGTGCCCGTTTCTCCACATCCTCGCCAGCATCTAGAGTTCTCTGTTTTACTCATTTTAGCCAGCCTGACTGGCGTGAGGTGGTATCTCAGTGTGGTTTTGATTTGTATTTCCCTGATGAGGAGGGATGCTGAGCATCGTTTCATGTGTCTGTTGGCCATCTGGATGTCCTCTTTGGAGAAGTATCTGTTCATATCTTCTGCCCATTTCTTCACTGGGTTGTTTGTTTTTCGGGTGTGTAGTTTGGTGAGTTCCTTATAGATTTTGGGTATTAACCCTTTATCTGATATGTCATTTGCAACTGTCTTTTCCCATTCCGTTGGTTGCCTATTACTTATATGGGTTGTTTCCTTTGCCGTGCAGAAGCCTTTAATCTTGATGAGGTCCCAATAGTTTATTTTTGCTCTTGATTCCCTTGCTTTTGGGGATATGTCAAGTAAGAAGTTGCTGCGGTGGAGGTCAAGGAGGTTGTTTCCTGCTTTCTCCTCTAGGGTTTTGATGGTTTCCTGTCTCACGTTCAGGTCCTTTATCCATTTTGAGTTCATTTTTGTGTATGGTGTGAGAAAATAATCTAGTTTTATTCTTCTGCATGTTGCTGTCCAGTTCTCCCAACACCATCTGTTAAAAAGGCTGTCGGCTATCTTTTTTCCATTGGATATTATTTCCTGCTTTGTCAAAGATTAGTTGGCTGCATACCTTTGGGTCCAGCTCTGAGTTCTCAATTCTATTCCATTGGTCTATGTGTCTATTTTTGTGCCAATACCATACTGTCTTGATGATAAAAGATTTGTAGTAGAAGCTAAAGTCAGGGATGGTGATACCTCCAATTTTGGTTTTATTTTTCAGTATTACTTTGGCTATTTGGGGTCTTTTGTGGTTCCATATAAACTTGAGGATAGTTTGTTCTAGTTTTGAGAAGTATGCTGGTGCCATTTTGATTGGGATTGCATTGAATGTGTAGAATGCTTTGGGTAGTAATGACATTTTAACTATATTTATTCTTCCTATCCATGAGCATGGAATGTTTTTCCATTTCTTTGTGTCTTTTTCAATTTCCTTCATAAGTTTTCTATAGTTTTCATCATACAGATCTCTTGGATCCTTGGTTAGGTTTATTCCGAGGTATTTTATGGTTTTTGGTGCAATTGTGAATGGGATCAGTTTCCTGATTTCTCTTTCTGTTGCTTCATCATTGGTGTATAAAAATGCAACCGATTTCTGTACGTTGACTTTGTATCCTGCAACTCGGCTGAATTCATGGATCAGTTCTAGTAGGCTTCTGGTGGAGTCTGTCGGGTTTTCTATGTAGAGTATCATGTTGTCTGCGAAAAGTGAAAGTTTGACTTCCTCTTTGCCAATTCTGATGCCTTTGATTTCCTTTTGGTGTCTGATGGCTGATGCTAGGACTTCCAGCACTATGTTAAACAACAGTGGTGAGAGTGGCCATCCCTGTCGTATTCCTGATCTCAGGGGGAAAGCTCTCAGTTTCTCCCCGTTGAGGATGATGTTAGCTGAAGGCTTCTCATAGATGGCCTTTATGATGTTTAAGTAGGTTCCTTCTATCCCGACTTTCTCTAGAGTCTTTATTAAGAAGGGATGCTGTGTCTTGTTTAATGCTTTTTCTGCATCTATCGACAGGATCATATGGTTTTTATCTTTTCTTTTGTTGATGTGATGTATCACATTGATTGATTTGCGAATGTTGAACCAGTCCTGTAACCCAGGAATGAATCCCACCTGATCTTGGTGGATGATTCTT
>NW_024081014.1:1287510-1652514 GCF_003009895.1 Hyaena hyaena
TTGTAATAAGTCCATATTCATTCATGATTTTGGCTATTTGGTTGTTTTTTCGTTCTGAGAAGCGAGGCTAGAGGTTTGTCAATTTTGTTTATTTTTTCAAAAAACCAACTCTTGGTTTCATTGATCTGTTCAATTGTTTCTTTGGTCTCTATGTTGTTTATTTCTGCTCTGATTTTTACTATTTCTCTTCTTCTCCTGGGTTTAGGTCATTCTTGTTGCTCTGCCTCTAGTTCCTTTAGGTGAGCTGTTAGATTTTGGACTTGCACTTTTTCTAATTTCTTGAAATAGGCCTGGAGTGCAATGGACTTTCCTCTTAGTACTGCCTTTGCCGCAATTCATAGATTTTGGATTGTTGTATTTTTATTTTCATTTGTTTCCATATATTTTAAAATTTCTTCTCTAATTGTCTGATTGGCCCATTCATTCTTTAGTAGGGTGTTCTTTAACCTCATGTTTTTGGAGGTGTTCCGGACTTCTTCCTGTGATTGATTTCAAGTTTCAAAGCATTGTGATCTGAGAGTGTGCATGGTATGATCTCAATTCTTTTATTTTTATTGAGGGCTGCTTTATATCCCAGTATGTGATCTATCTTGGAGAATGTGCCATGCGCACTTGAGAAGAAAGTAAATTCCCTGGCCTCAGGATGTAAAGTTCTAAATATATCTGTCAGATCCATCTCGTCCAATGTGTCTTTCAATTCCATTATTTCTTTAGTGATTTTCCGTCTGGTAGACCTATCCATTGCTGTGAGCGTAGTATTAAAGTCCCCTGCTATTAGCACATTCTTATCTATAAGCTTGTTTCTGTGTGTGATTAATTGTTTTAAATATTTAGGTCCTCCATATTCGGTGCATAGACATTTATGATTGTTAGTTCTTCCTGATGGATGGACCCTGTAATTATTATGTAGTGCCCTTCTTCATCTCTTGTTATTGTCTTTAATTTAAAGTCTAGTTTGTCTGATATAAGTATCGCTACTCCGGCTTTCTTTTGATTTCCAGTAGAAAGATATATATTTCTCCATCTCTTTACTTTTAATCTGAATGTATCTTCCAGTCTAAAATGAGTTTCTTGTAGACAGTATATAGATGAATTTTGTTTTTTTATCCGTTCTGCTACTCTATGTCTTTTGATTGGAGCATTCAGCCCATTTACATTCAATGTTATTATTGAAATATGTGGGTTTAGAGTCTTTGTATGCTTTGTAGGGTTCATGTTTGTGGTGGTGTCTCTGGTATCTTTGTTCCTTGCAACATTTCCTTCAGAGCGTCCCCCTCAGGATTTCTTGTAGGACTGGCTTAGTGGTGACAAATTCTTTCAATTTCTGTGTATTTGGAAAGACATTTTATCTCTCCTTGTATTCTGAATGACACACTTGCTGGATAAAGGATTCTTGGCTGCATATTTTTTCTGTTCATCACATTGAAGATCACCTCCCATTCCTTTCTGGCCTGTCAAGTTTCAGTAGACAGGTCTGTCACCACCTTGATAGGCTTCCCTTTGTATGTAAGGCCTTTTTCTCCCTAGCTGCTTTCAAAATTCTCTCTTTGTCTTTATGTTTTGCCATTTTTACTATGATATGCCGTGCAGAAGATCGATTCAAGTTACATCTGAGGGGAGTCCTCTGAGCCTCTTGTATTTCCACATTTACTTCCTTCCCCAGGTCGGGGAAGTTCTCTACTATAATTTGTTCCAGGACTCCTTCAGCACCTTTCCCTCTCTCTTCGTCTTCTGGGATTCCTATGATACGGATATTGTTGCGTTTGACCATATCGCTGAGGTCTCGAACTCTTCTTTCATGTTTCTGGATCAGTTCGTCTCTTTTTTTGTCAGCTTCTTGTTTTTCTATAATGGTGTCTTCTAAATCACTTATTCTCCTTTCTGCCTCTTCAATCCGTGCATTGGAGGCCTCTAATTTATTATGTATCTCATTTATCGCATTTTTAAATTCATCATGCCTATTTTTATTCTTCATTTTGTTTGTAGCCATAGTTTCTTTGATGTCCCCTATGCTTTTTTTCAAGCCCAGCTATTAATTTTATGATTCTTATTCTAAAATCTTGTTCAGTTATGCTGCTTATATCTGTTTTGAGCAGTTGATTAGCTGTCAATTCTTTTTGGAATTTCTTTGGAGGAGAGCTCTTTCGTTTCATCATTTTAGTTAGCTTTCTGGCTCTTTTTAGTTTTAAAGACTTGTTATGCTCTCTGCACCTGTGAGCGCTGCTGTATCCAAGAATGCTCTTTGAGTGTCCAGAGTCTATCCTTTCAGAGAGTGTTTTTTGAATGGTATCTCTTGGTCTTTCTTGTTGGGACCTTGGTTATTTTATTTTCCTCCTCGTAGTGATATTTGAGACTCTCTACCATGTGTACTTTGGCTTGTTTCTTGAGGTCGCCCTGGAGAAGAAAACAGACAAAGACACAGGGAGCAGATGCACACAAACGCACAGACAAATCCAACTAACATGCAAAGCGAGAGGGAAAATGAAAAAGTTAAGAGAAAAGACGGAGGAGGGAGGGCGAATAATAGAGAATAAAAAATACATAAAAAGGTCAAAAACAAGAAAAGAAAAGGAAAAAAGAAGAAAACCGATGGACAAAGAACGTTTTAAAGCATATAATCGGATTTCCCAGCTACAGTTAAATAGCCGTGTGTATGCAGTGCTGGTTGAAGAGCATAGAGAAAGAGAGAGAAGACAGGGCGGGGATGAGGCAAAATTGGAAATAGAATGAACAGGCAGAAGGGATAAGAAGCTTTTTTCAAAGAGCTAAAGGGTGGAATATGGTTGGAGAGGTGAGAGAAGGACGCTAGTGTTATCCAGAGTAACTGTATAGTCTAATTACTCCTGAGAGAAAGAGATGAAAAGGTCGGTAGGTGTAGAATTTACACCTACAGAATGGACTAAATGTGACTGTTTAAGCAAGCCAGTGATCAGAGCTAATCAGGTCAGTGTTCTGGGAAAAAGAGAAAATGAAAAAGAAAAAAGAAAAAAAAAGAAAAGGGAGGAGGGCAGCGCTCCAGCAGGGATGGGCGTGGTAGGATCCATTGTGTCCGGCGGAAGTTCTGCCTTGGCGGTTGTGGGGAGGAGAGTGGGGGTGCACCAGTCCCTTCTTGAACCAAGCGCTGCACCTCGCTTTTTTGGGCGTGTAAACTCCCTGTGCTGGGTGGGTTGCGCTCTTTAACCCAGGCTCGGCCTAGTTTCCAAGTTCTGTTCTGCGCGCCCCACTGAAATTGCCGTAGACACAACCTCGCAGGCGATCCCCTCGGGGCAATTCCAAGCCTCTTGCCTAGCCCTGGGGATGGAGCCAGAAGCCACTGCTTCCATTCCTCCAGGTCGGGTTTGGGAGCATGGACTGGGGTTTGCCTGCAAGGCGCGTCTGGCCCGCTGGAGTGAGGGAAACCAGGTCCCTCTGTGTCTCGCGTCACACAAAACACGAACTTGCAGGCAAATCTCCCAGTTTTAAGTCCTCGCCTTCCCTCTAGAGTTCCAGCCAGCCAGGAACAAGGAGGTATGCGCGCGGCTCCCCCAGGAATACAGTGGAGCCAGGAGTGTAAAGGAGCGGTGTGTGAGCGCGTAGCCCCTCCAGGACAAGTTGGCGCTCGGGGACCTGGCGCGCAGGGATTTGGCACGCAGGGTCCTTCTGTGACCCGAGAGGAGGTTTTTCTGTTTCCTAGCGACAAGGACCGTATCTTGAGTAGTTTTGGACTCTCTCTTTTTCCCCTCTCACTCCCACCAGAGGGGGATCGCCCCCGTCCCTGGAGTCTCCGATCCTGGCCCGATTTTATCTTCCCCAGTTCGCACTCACGTTAGAAGGCTTTCTCAGTGGGTTCTGCATCCTTTCTCTCCTAATCTCTTGGGTTCTGTAAGGTTTCCTATGGCTTCAGATCTTTTCCGTGTGAGATATGGGGGCGAGTGCAATGCATGGAGCTCCCTACTTCTCCGCCATCTTGCCCCTCCTCCCGATAAACCACATCTTCTTGATCTATTTGTCAGTTAATGGACTCTTAGGCTCTTTCCATGATTTGGCTATTGTTGAAAATGCTGCTATGAACATTGGGGTACATGTGCCCCTATGCATCAACATTCCTGTATCCCTTGGGTAAATTCGCAGCAGTGCTATTGCAGGGTCATAGGAGAGTTCTACTGCTAATTTTTTGAGAAACCTCCACACTGTTTTCCAGAGGGGCTGCACCAGTTTACATTCCCACCAACAGTGTAGGAGGATGCAAAGGGCATTTCTTAAAAACTTCAATAGAAACATCAAATCAGAAAATTAACATTGGTATATTGGTATTCAATACTCAGATACCCACTCAAGTTTTGCCAAGTTGCCAATAATATCCTTTATAGTGAAAGAATCTAATTCAGAATGAAACATTGTATTTGATGCTCATGTCTATTTAGTGTCCTTCAATCTATGATAGTTACTCTGTCTTTCCTTAACTTTCATTATGTTGACAAAGATTATGGCCCAGTTATTTAGTAAAATGTCCCACAACTTGTGTTTGTCTTATGTTTCCTCATGGTTATATTTGGTTTATAAGTTTTTGGAAGGAATACCACAGAAGTGATGTTTTGTTCCTTCATTGCATTAAGTTGGTGTCTTCCAGGCTTCTCCGCTATAGGGTGATTCTTTTTCCCTTTACAAATAATAAATATTTTGTGGACAGGTACTTTGAAACTGTATATCTATATATCTGTATATCTGTATCTATCCCTAGTTCCTCATCATACATTTCATTCATTCATTCATATCAGTATGGACTCATAACTTCCTACTTTATTCAATGGGTTTTAATCGATTACTATCATTATTTACTATGATGCTCATATTTAGCCAGTGCCAGCCCCTTTATGTTGGCTTCTCTGTCCTTTTGATATTTTTCCCATTATCCTTTGAGCACTTCTTTACTTTTAGGGACAAAAATAAGGCTCAAGACCTCTTATACTTTCTGTGCCCCAGTCCTAGGATTAATCCTTTCTCCAAGGATCTCCAGTTCCTATTAGTGGGGAATGGTATTTAGAAACCAAGATCTGCACGAAGTGTGCTCATTGTTATTAGGGTTGTTATGGACAGAATGTTTTTGTCAGGACAAAATTTATATGTTGAAGCCTTAACTCCCAGTGTGATGGTATTTGTAGATGAGGCCTTTAGGAGATAATTAGGTTTAGATGAGGTCATGAGGATAGAGGATCAGTGCCCTTACAAGAAGAAGAAGAAGGGACCAGAGCTCTTTCCACCATATGAGTGTACAATGAGAAGGTGATCATCTGCAAACCAGGGAAAGGGTTCTCACCAGAACCTGACAATGCTGGCACCCTGATCTCAGATTTCTAGATTTCATAACTTTGAGAAGTAAGTTTCTGTTGTTTTAGGCCCCCAGTCTACGGCATTTTGTTGCAGTAATCTGAGCTAAGACTCAGATTAAGTCTCAGACTAAGGTGCTGCTGCTCCCAGGCCCTCTCAATAAATTAAAAGGTGGGAAACCTGTCTCCTATTTTTCTTAATATAATTTTCTATATGTAATTAATCTTCTATAGCTGTAATTCTCCATTGTGTCATTTAATTTCATTGATATATTAATTATAATTATTTAAAAATCTATGCCTGAGAACTCTAATATTTAGATCTTCTGTGGCTCTGTATCTGTTGTCTATTTTCTCTTGATTTTCGGCCAGTGGTTATCTTTTTGCATGCTTTATGGTTAGTCATTGAATGTTGGGCACCATATAAAGAGTTGAAAAGACAATTTGAGGTGTTGGTTCATGCTATCTTCCTCCAGAAGAAGATTTATTTTTAACTCTGGCAAGCACTCAGTGTAGGGATAGATAACCTTAATCTGATTACAGATTGAGACTGAACTTCCATTTTAATGGAGGCTGATCTTTTTCCCACTCTCTCTTACTCCTGGTTTGTGATTCTCTGGGAGATTCAACTGAAATTCTGTGGTATTTACCAGACCTTCTCCTTCATGGGCACTCAATTCTATTTTCCTTCTCTCAGCTTCTTGAGACTTCTGAAAGCTCTTCTCAGTTTCTCAGACCCTCAGGCACTATTTTCTGTATTGTGTGTTTTTTTTTTCCTGAGGTTCTTAGCTTCTCAATCCACAATTTTTACGTTGCCAAATGCCTTAAAAGCAAAAATACAGCCAGATGTCTGGCTTATATCTCTCCTCCCTACCCCCCTCCAGAATCTTGGCTTCTCTCAATTTCTTGCTGCCTTGATGGCCCTTCAATGTGACTAAAAATGTTTTTATGTGTTCAGCTTTTATAGTTGTCCTCAATGGGATGGTTAGTCTGAAACAAGTTAGTCTGCCATTGACAAAAACAGACATTGATTTACACTCAAAAAGGTCACTCTGGCTGTTGTGTGAAGAGTTAAGAGGGGGTGAGAATGGAAATAGGGAAACAAAATAGGAGATTTGATAAGATGATGGTTTGGATAAGTGTGAAAATAGAGATGTGGAAAAATAGGCTTAGGTTGGGAGAGGGAAATATAGAACACTAATGCCTTCATCTTACAAAGTGGGAAGTTAGGAGAAACTACTATGGTTAACGAAAGAAAAAATGTAAGTTTATGTTATTATTTAAAGTGGAAAAGGATACCCATTAGGAGAAATAAAAATAACTTTGAAACTATATTGGAAAGGATGGATGTGATGTGGGGTGGTGGAAGTGAGCTTAATCCTTATCTCTCATAGCATTACTTAATAGACAATGTCAAGCAGTATAGAGGGATGGGGCACCTAGGTGGCTCAGTCAGTTGAGTGTCTAACTCTTGACTTTGGCTCAGATCATGATCTCGTGGTTGGTGGGTATGAACCTTGAGTCAGACTCTGTGTTGACAGCACGGAGCCTGCTTGGGTTTCTCTCTCTCTCCCCCTCTCTCTGCCCTTCCCCAGGTTTTGTGCTCTCTCTCTCTTAAATAAATAAACTTAAAAAAAGAAATATAGAAGAGGGGACAAATTTGAAGAATTTCTAGGGGGTAAAATTTGTGGAGTTTGGTGATGATCCAATTTAATGAATAAAAGAGAGGGATGAGGCAAAGCTGATCTGCAGATTTTCTAGCGTGAGTGTTGGGTTGATGTAGTATTACAACTGAAGTAAAGAATACAGAGAAGAGGCACCTTGGTAGTTCAGTCGAATGAGTGTCAGACTCTTGATTTCAGGTCAGGTCACGGTCCCAGGGTGGTGAGCTTGAGCCCCACGTCGGACTGTGCGCTGAGCTTAAGATTCTCTCCCTCTGCCCCTCTCCCCCACTCATGTTGTCTTTCTCTTAACAACAAACAAACAAACAAACAAAAAACCCAAAAAAGAATACAGAGAAGCACCTGGTTCAAGAGAGAAGATTATAAATGCAGTTTTAGTTGTATGCAGTACATTGTGGTTGAGATATATAGTAGGTACACATACGTGGACAAAGGTTCTTACCATAATAAAATAAAAAAAGAAAAATTAACAATAAAACTGCAGCAAAAAGTCTGGTCACTTCGAAATTTAAAATGACTAAAAACTCTTGAGTCAAAGTGGAAATGAAACAAATAAATTGTTTATGAATAAATGATACTTACAGCAAAAAAAAAAAAGAACACATGTTGATGTTGTTATAAATGTCTTTACTTAGCAGACACAAATGTCTTTACTTAGTACTCTGCTATAGATCGAATGTTTTTGTCCCCTACAGATTCATATGTTGAAACCTAACCCCCACAGTGATGATATTTAGAAGGTGGGACCTTTTGAGAGGTTCTTAGTTTATGAGGATGAAGTTCTCATGAATAAGACAAGTGCTTTTATTAAAGGGACCTCAGAGAGCTCCCATGCCCCTTCCACCATGTTGGCCATGTGAGGTCACAGTAAGAAGACTTTGGCTGTCTAGCAAGCAATTTTTCACCAGACATCAAATATGCTGGTGCTGTGATCTTGAACATGAACAGACTAAAACAATTTCATTGATAGCTACTTTCAGGATTCTGGTACATCGAGTGGACAGATGAGATGAACCTTACCCATTTTGTGGTGGTAAGTGAGGCCTGTGTTTGCAAGGCAGTGCCATACATTTTATTTTGTCTTGTATTCATTTATAGCTGAGTGAGAACTCTGTCCCCCAATACAATATAAATTGGCTTCATATTCTAATAGAATTTAGGAATGTTGATATGCTCAAACTATGGTATCCCAATGTTTCCATAGTAACTAATGCACACCCGGGAGGAAAAGATTGAGAATAAATGAGAATAGCATTTTTACAGAATAAGTGAGGGACGAAGAGGCTTTAGACATGTGATTACCTCTTGTTTAGGAATATGAAGATATTCATCTCTTTAATAATGGTGTTATAAGAGTTGTAACGATGAAACTTGTCAGTAGCCATTTATATTCCATTTTTCTCCATAATCATCACCATCAAAAGCATTTAAATGCTTTTTTTGCCCAGTAGTACTGCAGAGATTGAGTTAAAGGGACATAGTTGCCATTCTCCTATGAGCTTGAAATCAAGATGGGACAGGTTAAGCAATGTTCGTATTCTAGCCTGTCTGGCAGAGCTTTGCCTTAGTGGATATTAGGAGTGGAGATTCAAAGCACCCTATTCAATCCTGTGGAATTTGTTTGCTGTGTGCAAGACTTTACTAAAATCTTAATGCTCTTCTGGTTAGAGAATAGAGAATGCCAGTACAGACTGCTGCTGTTCTTCCTTTCCTACCCCACCAGCTGATTTTTCTCATTCTTCCCTAACACCCTTTCTCCTCCTGCCCTAACTGCATACTATGCACCATCCCCACTAATTCCAAAGCAACCAGTTTGTTTTGCCTCTTAGCCAGTTCTAGATGTTTGTATATATATGGGTAGATACATACTTCTGCATATATCTTTGATAACATGCTAATTTACTAAACTATAAAACAATCTGTTTTACTGTTAATTTGGTTGTTATGGACTGAATGTTTCTCTATTCATATGTTGAAGCCTTAACTTCCAATGTGACTTGTATTGGGGATAGAGCCTATAAGGAGGTAATAAAGGTTAAGTAGGGTTATAAGGGAGGAAGAGAGCCCTTACCAGGAACTGAATTGGCTGGCAACTTGATCTGGGACTTTGAGCCTCCAGAACTGTGAGAAAATCAATTTCTGTGTTTAAGCTATTCAGTCTATGTATTTTGTTATGGCGGCCTTAGCAGACAAATATTTCAGTGTACATGCACAAACAATGAAGTTGTTACCAGATAGAAACAGACTTTGTAAGGGTGGAGAGATGCCTTTTTTATCTTAGAATAACAGAGATTAAATTTCTACAGGTAAATATAATAACCAATGGGATGTCTATTCAACCCAGAACAAAAACACAGAATACAAGGACAGAGGTATACTGAATATCTCCAGGTAGGTAGATAGCCTGGCTTGGATGATTCAGTTTAGCTTGCCTGATTCCTTCTTCATTTAGAAGAGGGGTTAAGAACCACATTTTTTAAACATACTCATGTCATCTTTTGAAAATCAATCTTTAGCTTAGCTGCTGTGCAGTTTAATTCAGAGATTAGAAGAAAAATGTGATGGGAGGTGGCAGGAGGGTTTGGTTCATCAATGGGAATTAAAGTCAGTTTCCTAGAGTGGCCAGGGGAAGGTACAGCAGAATGATGACCATTTACCTTGGATGGCCAGAGGTCTGCTGGACATCCTTAAATTCAAAAGGGCCTTACAGGTCAGACTTTTTAAAAAAAGGAGTATATCTTCATACTAGAAGCTCAGTCGAGACAAGGGACATTTCCATGTTTTTGTTTTGTTTTAAACTTGTGACATTTGATATTATAGTCATTGGGGAATTGAGAAGAATTTGAGGAAATGGAGTTCTCAATAAAGCATTTTTTTCTTCCCAAAGGATTTGGTATTCATCATTATTACATTCAAACTAAAGGCAGAAAACTATTTATTCCTGGATAAAATGGTCTTCTCTTGTCATCAAGAATACAGAGTGTTTAAAATTCCTGGCCAATTAATTATGTATTACATTAAAATGTAAATAAAATTTTGTCACTGCATTTTTTTTAGGCCTCCAATTATCTTTAAAACTGTTGCTGTAGGGAGGTATAAGAACAGTATAGTTAAGGTCAATTTTCTTCTGCATATTTTCATGCAATTTCAAGACAATCATATCAATAAGGAGCATATCATTGCAGACAATTTCTTTTTAGTCTTTTTCTCAATGTGGGATTCAGAGTCTAACAGACTGCCAGAATATATACTTAATACCTCAGTTTTGAATATAAAAAACATGATATGTTTGCATCCATTTGTAGATGGGCAGAAGTTTGGCTTAAGATACAAATACTGTAGTTTTGTACAGTATACTGATATAAAATTAATTAATATTTTTGTATAGCTAATATATGCACATGGAGAAAAATTCCAAAGTTATGAAAGGATATATACTGAAAGCTAGGTCTCTCTCTAACCTTTGCCTTTAAGTTCTCCAGTTTCCATCCCTGAATGTAACCACTGTTACCAGTCTCTTGTGTTTCCTTCTACCAATATTCCACAGTGCACTGATTCTGGAGCAGGACCTTTCCCTTTCCATAGCAGGCTCCCAATACCTGGCAGCATGAAAGCATTGTTCTTTGAGGTCAAAACCAATGTTCTGAGCAATAGCATGGAACAGTGACTGTCCTTGATTCTTTCCACACTTCTTAGAAATATTATTTCCAAAGCAGATCACCAGACGTTTGTCTACACCACCACTAACTGGACATAACGCTAGCACAGATAACATTTATCATGAATACATAGCAATCTAAACACCAAACAGATCCATACATTAAATAGTTACTTAGTTGTGTGTGTGAAAAAGTAGGCGCTTTTGGTAGGTTGTTGAGCAAGGAAGGGGTTCTGTTTTATGCAAGATTGAACCAGTGAGAAATTATTCACTCTTTTCCAAGGAATGAGAACATTTCATGAGAGAGGTAAAGGAAGAAAGAAATCTTGGCTGGAAGGTGCAGAAAAGGCATTAGCATGAGTTGTGGTCTGGGAGAAATCTTGGAATTGGGGTTTGGGGTAAAAGAAAGAAGGGAGTGTTGCGCGTTGATTAGTGGAGAGCAGAGGGGATGGATTAGACTGCAGGAAGAGGCAGTGCAGTGAGAGTGAGGTAATACAGGATGAATGAATGGCGATTTGCATTTGTATATATTGAAAGTTTATATAAGGATCTATAGACAGAAGTCAGTCTTTCTATATTTACTGTACCTCCCGTGTTCCTAGCACTGCCATCAGAACTATCATTCAGTCCAGAATTTTTCTCTAACAAAGGCACCAAAGAACAGATTATGGCATAGTATGATAGTTTTCCTATATTATGTTCTTGTCAGAGGTTAATTCTATTTACTAAACAGCCATAGCTTTCTTTAATGACTTGTTATGGCTGTATCATCCACACAATTATGTAAAGGGATTTCTTAATCTCTCCACTATTGACATTTTGTGGGGTTCTGTACTGTGCACTGGAAGATATTTAGCAGTGTCCCAGGCCTTGACTTACCTGATGCCGATAGCACTCTCCCCAGATTTGAGAACCAAAAATGTCTAGACATTGCCAAATGTCCCTTGGAGGGCAAAATTGTCCTAGATTGAGAACCAATAATATAAAGCCTCATGAACTTATATTTTGTTCTGTAAAATGGCTTTTTAAGAATTAACATTTGGGGTGCCTGAGTGGCTCAGTTGGTTAAGCATCGCACTCCTGATTTCGGCTCAGGTCATGATCTCACAGTTTGTGAGGTCAAGCCCCATGTCAGGCTCTGTGGTTAGAACATAGAGACTGTTTGGGATTCTGTCTCTCCCTCTCTCTCTGCCCCTCCCCTGCCCCTCTCAAAATAAATAAATAAACTTTTAAAAAAGGAATTAACATTTAAGAATGTTTACCAAAGTCATTATACTAAGTGAAATAAGTCAGGCAAAGAAAGACAGATAACATATGAGTTTACTTATATGTGGAATTTGAGAAACTTAACAGATGACCATAGGGGAAGGGAAAGAAAAATAAGATACAAATAGAGAGGGAGGCAAACCATAAGAGACTCTTAAATACAGAGAACAAACTGAGGGTTGATGGGGGTGGGGGGTTAGGGAGTGGGCAATATGGGTGAGGGGCATTGAGGAGGGCACCTGTTGGGATAAGCCCTGGCTGTTGTATGTAAGTGATGAATCATGGGAATCTACTCCTGAAGCCAAGACTACATACACTGTATGTGAGCTAACTTGACAATAAATAGAATAAATAAATAAAGTCGAAGACAGAGATGAAATACAGTAAAGTATATGAATAATGCTCCAGAGACTGGAAGGGTGAGTATTCCATCCAAGAGCTACGAGAGTTCCACCTAGGGCAAAAGTCAAATTCTTATTGCAATGAGCACACGTTTTCCCTTTGGGTGCAGAATTTTGGGGAGTAATATGCTGAAAGTGTCTTGTTTCCTTAGAAGAAGCTATGGTCTGACAACAAGGGAAAAAATACTATCCTTGTAAGCCTCAGGTTTAGCTAACTTTTATTGATTTTTTAAAAAATAAACATTTTTTGGGGCGCCTGGGTGGCTTAGTCGGTTAAGCGTCCGACTTTCGCTTAGGTCATGATCTCGCGGTTTGTGGGTTTGGCCCCACGTCGGGCTCTGTGCTGACTGCCAGCTCGGAGCCTGGAGCCTGTTTCAGAGTCTGTCACTCCCTCTCTCTCTGACCCTCCCCTGCTCACGCTGTCTCTCTCTCTCTCTCTCTCTCCTAGAAATAAAAAAATATATATATTAAAAAAAATTAAAAAATAAACATTTTTTTAAAATAAAAAAGACTGTTTACCAAAGTAATATATTCATGTAGATAAAAGTTAGATAGTACCAAAGGACTTACTTATAATAAAAAGCAATTATCTCCTGCCCAACTTCTCCTCTCCTGTATTCCTATACCTGAGGTCTACCACTTTTAAACTCTTTCTGGTTTGGGTTTTTCTAATGTTCCTGCCACATCCATCCACCTGTTTATCCTTTCATTCAAACCACATATTCATTGAACACTCAGTTTGCTAGGGCTGCCATAACAAAACAGCACAGACTGGGAGACTTAAACAGCAGAAATTTATTCTTTCACAGTTCTGGAGGCTAGAGGTCCAAGATGAAGATTCTGGCAGGCTTGGTTTCCTCTGAGGGCCATCTGGGAATATCCGACGCAGGTCTTTCCCCTTGACTTGCAGATGGCCACATTCTTGGTGCCTCTTCATATGATTGTCCCTCTGTGTATTTGTACCCCTAGTGTCTCTTCCTCTTCTTATAAGGATACCAGTTATACTGGATTGGAGCCCCATCCCAATGGTCTTATTTTAACTCAATCACCTCTTTATAGATCTTATCTCCAAATAGTTAAATTCTGAAGTACTAGGTATTGGGACTTCAACATATGAACTTTGGAGGGATGCAGTTTAGCCCTTAATAAGCACCTACTATGTGCCAATCACTGTCCTCAGCACTGGGGATAAAGTAGTGATCAAAACACGAAAATCCCTGCTCTTATTTACATTCCAGTGGGGGAGAACAACAATACACTAGATAAATAATCAAAATATATAGTATGTTAAAAGACACTAAGTGCTATAGAAGAAAAATAAAGCAGAGAAAGGAGATAGGGAGATTTGGGGAGGGGGTGTGATTTCAAATAGTGTGGCCAGGGAAAACCTCTCTGAGAAAGGGACATTTAAGTAAGGACCTGAAGAAGGTGATAGAGCAAGCCATGCAAATATTTGGGGAAAGATCATTCTAGGCAGAAAGTAGAGCCAGTGCAAAAGTCCTGGGTAGAACATGTCTAGTTTGTTCAAGTATCAGCAAGGATTCCACTGGGGCAGGTACAGAATGAACAAGGAGGTGCAGACATTGGGAGATGGTGAGGTAGATGATTGCGTAAGATATAGTAAGCCCTTGTAATGAGTTTGGCTTCTGTTCTGAGTGTGTTAGAAAAGTCTTGTTCTTCCTTCCTGTGTGTCTCCTTTACGCTTGCACTACTGTCACATTTGCAACACTTCTGACATCAGATGTGTAGGTTTTTTTTTCTCAACAACAAGGAATCTTCTGTGATATAAGCTGGGTGTCCTACAACTCATTTCAATTCTGACACTATTTACCTGTAGATAGTGTCAGATCCCACAGGTTAAGGGCTCAGTCCCAGAAGTCTTGATTCCTCCCTCCTACTGCAGATGCCAATGACAAGTCCAGGTTGTAAATCTCAGGTTCCCATGGCCCCCTCCTGGGGTTTGGTTAACTTGCTACAGCAGCTCACAGAATTCAGGGGAGCACTTACTTAGGTTTACTAGGTTATTAAAGGATATGATAAAGGATACAGATGAGCAGCCAGATGGAGATGGTGTATCTACATAGGGCAAGGTTTGGGAGGGTTCTGAGTGTAGGAGTTTCTGTCTCTGTGGAGTTGGGATTTGTCACTTTCCTGGAATATGGATGTGTTCACCAACCAGGAAGCTCTCCAAATCCCGTACTCCTGGGATTTTTATGGAGGCTTCATCACACAGGCATAACCTGTGTTATGTTAATGTTAAATCATTAACTCCATTTCCAGCTCTTTTCCCTTTTCCTTTTGATGGGTGTGGGGCTGAAAATTCCTAGCTTTTAATCATGGCTTGATCTTTCTAGTGACCAGCCCCCATCCAGGAGCCATCCAAGAGCCCACCCAGAGTTGCCTCATTAAAACAGAAGATGCTTCGATCACCCAAGAAATTACAAGGGTTTCAGAAGTCCTGTGTCAGGAGCCAGGGTCAAAGATCAAACATTAGAACAAAAGATGCTGATAGTGCTCTTACCACTTAGGAATTTAGAAGTGTTTTAGCTCTGTCCCATGAACTGGGGGGCAGAGACCAATATTTATTTCTTTTCTGTTATTTCATAGATGGAAAGCCATTGGACAGGCTGTGGGTGGCAAGGTCTGAGTTAACATTAAAAGAATCTCTCTAGGGGCGCCTGGGTGGCTTAGTCGGTTAGGCGTCTGACTTTCGCTTAGGTCATGATCTCGCGGTTCGTGGGTTCGAGCCCCGCGTCGGGCTCTGTGCTGACTGCCAGCTCAGAGCCTGGAGCCTGTTTCAGTCTGTGTCTCCCTCTCTCTCTCTGACCCTCCCCTGCTTACGCTGTCTCTCTCTCTCTCCTAGAAATAAATAAAAATATTAAAAAATAAAAATAAAAAAAAATAAAAGAATCTCTCTAGCTGCTATGTTAACAATAGAACAAAAGGTGGCAGGGGTGGATGCAGGGAGACCAGATCATTTCTCTAAATGATATGGGTATACTGTCTGTCCTTGGCTTACCAGCTCTAAACATCATCCAGTGACTTGCTGCTCTAATAGGTGGGATTTAGCTCACTTACATGGCAGCACCACTCTTCTCTTCTTCCAAATACATCACTCTTATTACTCTTATTAGTTCCTCTATTTAGTACATCTCTCCAGAGACAAACATTATAATATGTATCTTTTTGTTTGCATGTCTTCTTGGCTACCTTTATGCCTTTATATAAGACACATAAGTCTCTATTTCTTATTCCATCATCTATAGATAGTATCTCTTGATTCTATACTTCCTAAAATTAGAATATTAGTGCCTCTAAACAATTTTCCACTTCCCCTAATTTTGTCTACTTTGCAATTTCTGAATGCTATGCTTTTACATTAAGTTTGTTAATATTTACTCTGTACTTTGTGATCATAATTATGTTTTCTGTGATTTGTCTGTAGTTTGGATCCCAAAAATTAAAAACCAATAAAGATAGTTTTTATATTATTATGATTACATAAATATATTTCTGTGTAAAGCCAAGGGATGGGCCTTGATTACATTTTCTTCTTTATAGTTCCAATGTTACAATGTCCCTTGATTGCTCTATATCATTCCATGTTCTAGTTGATTTAATTATTGGAAAATGGCATTTTTAAAAAAGCTTATTTATTTATTTATTTATTTATTTAGAGAACGTGAGCGTGTATGAGCAGGGGAGGGGCAGAGAAAGAGGGAGATAGAGAATCACAAGCAGGCTCTGCTTTGTCAGCATGAACCACAACACAGGGCTTGGTCCCATGAACCTCGAGACCATGACCTGAGCTAAAATGAAGAGTCAGACACTTAAGTAATTGAGCTACCCAGGTGCCCTAATAATTTTTTAAATCTTAATATTTTTAAATTTTATTTTATTTTTGAGATAGAGAGAGAGATGGAGTGCAAGCAAAGGAGGGACAGAGAGCAAGGGAGACACAGAATCTGAATCAAGATCCAGGCTCTGAACCATCAGTATAGAGTCTGAAGTGGGGCTGGAATTCACCAAATGTGAGATCATGACCTGAGTTGAAGTTGGACACTTAACCACTGAGCCACCCAGGCACCCATAAATCTTAAAAATATTTTAAGTTTATTTATTTATTTTGAGAGAGAGAGACAGCACAAGTTGGGGAGGGGCAGAGAGAGAAGGGGAGAGACAGAATCCCAAGCAAGCTCTGAATGGTCAGTGCAGAGCCTGATGCAGGGCTTGAATGCACGAATGGTGAGATCATGATCTGAGCTGAAGTTAGACATTTAACAGACTGAGCCACCCAGGTGCATCTAAATATTAATTTTTTAAGTCCTAAAACTGATAATGTTCCTTGTAACTAATCAGGCATTAAAGAAATGTATAAAGTAAGACTTAAAAGGTTGTTCAGCACCCTCACTCTTCAGATGTAACTATTCTTTGGTATATATCCTCCCAGACTTTTAATATATATATATATATATTATACATAATATATATATAATCATACACATATACACCTACACAAAATAAGTTTTGTTTTATTTTTTAATTTTTTAATGTTTATTTATTTTTGAAAGAGACAGACAGAGCGTGAGTGGGGGAGGGGCAGAGAGAGAGAGACACAGATCTGAAGCAGGCTCCGGGCTCTGAGCTAGCTGTCAGCACAGAGTCCAGTGAGGGGCTCGAACTCGTAAACGGTGAGATCATGACCTGATCTGAAGTCAGATGCTCAGCTGATTGAGCTACCCTGGTGCCCCTACTCTTTTTTTTTTCCTTAATGTTTATTTTTGAGAGAGAGAGACAGAACATGAGCAGGGGAGGTGCAAAGACAGAGGGAGACACAGAATCTGAAGCATGCTCCAGGTCCGAGCTGTCAGCACAGAGCCCTGTCAGCACAGAGTCCGATGCAGGGCTCAAATTTACCCATGCAGGCACCCCTAGGCAAGCTCTTAAAAGGTTGGAGACTCTGGACACCTGGGTGGCTCAGTCGATTGAGCATCTGACTTTGGCTCAGGTCATACAGTTCACGATTTCAGCTCCCACATCTGGCTTGCTGCTGTCAATCTATCAGCACAGAGCCCGCTGTGTCCTCTGTCCCCTTCTCTCTGTCCCCCCACATGGGCTCCCCTCAAATAAATAAACATTTTTTTAAAAGGTTGGTGGGGCACCTGGGTGGCTCAGTTGGTTAAGCATCCGACTTCGGCTCAGGTCATGATCTCATAGTTTGTGGGTTTGGGCCCCATGTCCTCTGTGCTGACAGCTCAGAGCTTGGATCCTGCTTCAGATTCTGTGTCTCTCTCTCTCTCTGCCCCTCCCCTGCTCTCTCTCTCTCTCTCTCTCACACACACACACACACACACAAGAAAAAAAGGTTGGAGACTCTACTGTTCATAGTTGAGAATGGGACTCTGCACTGTTTTTCATTTATATTTAATGACTTCACATGAGCTGGTCTTTTCTGTATTTGAATATTTCAGGTTCTTTAGAGGCTGGGATCATGTCATATACTTCTTTGGTATTTCCTATAGTGCTTAGTACAGGCTGGGTAAACTGTCGGTGCTCAATACATTCTTAATGATTAAATGATAAACCAGTTTATATATTGGGCAACAAAATACCTTGAGGTCAGCTCCTGGAATGAGAGGGCTGGGTAGAGTTAGAGACTAGGGTTGTGCCTGGTCAGTATCAGATGTTCTTACTTGGATATCAAGTTTAGACTGCAGTCTAGGAACCTCATTTATATAAGCACCTACCATAATCCCTGGCTAATAAGAGGTCCTCAATAAATGGTATTTATTGGTGAGTGAGTGGTCTTAGGGCAAGTGTTGAGGGCTTAAGCACAACACCTAAAACCATTCAGGGTGGAGCCATAAATCCACAGACTAGAGATGACACAAAATTGAGAACCAGCAGGAGCAGACAGGTATCAGAGACAGAAACAAAGGCTCGGTTTGAGCAGTTCACTTACATTGTAATATCACCTTTCCTGCCACCCCAGGTATTTTTTATTGGGTTTTCTGTATGTTTGGCTTTCACACAGTGGCATCTTAAAGGTGTTTTTCAGTCTCTGACAGGAGCCAATAATCCCAGCACAGTGCTATGAATATAGGAGGTGTGTAATGAAAGAGATTCCACTGATCTCTCACCTGTTGCAATAGACAATGTGGCAGCAATGTTGAGGATTCACTTAACAGGTGAGGACAATGGTGCTAGAGAACAGCCATTTGACTAGGACAAGATTACTGTCCAGGCTTTTCCTAATCAGAGAGTGGGGTGTCCCTGTGATAGGGGAACCAAGAGGTCAGCCAGGTAAGGATTAACTTCAGTGACAAATTTAGAGGCTATGAAATCATGGAGGCACATGGATGATACAGGTTCAACAAAGTGAAGCATGGGTTTCCTTCTTTTGACCTTTCTATCCCCTAGTCAGCAGCGTAGATAAAGGAAGGAGGTGAGAGAGGTTAGTTACATATAGATGTCATCATAACATACAGCATTGATTGTGTTTCTCCTATATGCCAGACACTTAATACACATTATCGCTAATCTCCTTTATAACTCTATGAAGTAGGCATTAACTATTTTACAGGAGTTTTTTTTTTTAATGTTCATTTATTTTTAAGGGAGATAGAGACAGAGGAAGAGAGAGAATCCCAAGCAGGTTCCATGCTGTCAGCATAGAGGCTGAAGTGGTTCAATTCCACGAACCATGAGATCATGACCTGAGCCAAAATGAAGAGTTGATTGCCCAACTGATTGAGCCAACAAGGCACCTCTGTTTTACAGAAGTTTATACAATCTACTAAGAGCCAGGATTTGAACCTAGGTTTATCTGGCGATAAAGCTTTTGTGGTTTCTGCTATACACACCATTCTGCCTCTTCCATATTAGTGATAGTAGCCCTGGCCTCAGGGAAATAGCTGTTGGCTAAGAACTAGTTGGTTACATGTGGGCAGGGCATTCTGTGGTTCTTTCTTTTGCTCATCAACTCATTCTACAAATATATATTTATTTATAGCCAGAAAGTCAGGAGAGGATTGCAGGTCAGGTAGGTGGGGTGGGAAGGAGGGCAAGGGAACATAGGGGGGTCACAACTTGAGAAAATAGAGAAAAAGAAAAGGGTCATCAGGAACTCGAATGAAGGATGGGGGCTGATTTGGGAGTTCTGTTCTTGCATGCAGTACTAAATGGGTATTTGGGTGTTTGCCGAAGAAATACCTTGAGGAACACTAACGGGCAAGCTGCAACCCACTGGCAGCACTGAGAACTTCATACCTACACATCCACAAACACACACTAACACAGGAACCATAAATATGGAGACAGATTTTTTAAATGTTTATTTATTTTTGAGAGAGAGAGACAGAGTGCCAGCAGGGAAAGGGCTGAGAGAGAGGGAGACACAGAATTGGAAGCAGGCTCCAGGCTCTGAGCTGTCACTACAGAGCCTGACACAGGGCTCAAACTCCTGGGCCTCAAGATCATTACCTGAGCCAAAGTTGGACGCTTAACCTACTGAGCCACCCAAACACCCCATGGAGACAGATATTTTTAAACAAGCACACCAAAATGTATACCACACAATGGAAGCTGATGCCTTTATTCCAGTGGTGTTTTTAGTGCCCATCCCATGGCTGTAACTCCCCTTCAAAGGAACCAACACTCATTTGGATACATAAAGTCTGGGAGGTTTGTTGAGAAGAGAAAAGGAACAATCTCATTTTATAGTCACAATTTAGTTGTGTGTGTGCATTAAGATTTTCAGGATTATATAAAATGATGTAATTACATAGAAGGAAGTGCTACAGAATGTTTGTCTATATAAATCTTCCTTATTTTTCTTGTAGTGGTAAACGCAAGTAATAACAGATTGTAATAAAACAACCCTGACCTTCACAGCCACTTAATCCCAGAGGGACGTGACCCAGAGCAGGGAGGGGCAGAGCCCAGGAATGCACTGCTGTGACACATCGATTCCAGGACTCCCTGGGCTTCACCTGCACCTGAGATATGGACAAACTATGTTTGGAAGCTGCAGAGATTTATTTTTGACTGCTCCACAGTCAGGGGGATGGCAGTTGGGGCAAACATGCTATCACTAAGGGCACCTAGTGGACACAGGCTTGGGAATCCAGAGGTCTGATGGGGCTGAGAGAAGTTCCTCTCCCTTCCATAGCCAAGTGTGTGCAATACCAGCACCTTCCAGGATTCGAAGGGGAGAAATGGAGGCAATGATAGACCATACAGCTTAAGGAATAAAGCAGTGATTATAATCAGCATGAGTGCTAAGGAACAATAGAAGCTTTATAAGGACCCATACTTTACCCTACAAATTAATGATACATCTCTCTCATAAGAGAATTACCTAGCGATTTTTTAATCCTTTTAAGTTTTTTTTTTAAATTTTTTAAATTTATTTCTAGGAGAGAGAGAGAGAGCATGAGCAGGGGAGGGTCAGAGAGAGAGAGGGAGTCACAGACTGAAACAGGCTCCAGGCTCCCAGCTGGCAGTCAGCACAGAGCCCGACGCGGGGCTCGAACCCACGAACCGCGAGATCATGACCTAAGCGAAAGTCGGACGCTTAACCGACTAAGCCACCCAGGCGCCCCAAGTTTTTGATTGAAGGGTGGTGCCATGAAAGTGTCAAATGTAATTATCATTAGATAGCTTTTGTTCTTCATATGATGTGGGACCCAAATACTGTAAAGGGGAAATAGTTCCTGACCAAGTACATGGTCCTTCAACTAACACACCAAAAGTCTGCCTTGAGAAGAGCTTTGGCAGTCTCCTGTGTACTAATTGCAAATACTCTCACCCTAGAGAAACTTTATTCAAGCTCAGGAAAATGGCTAGCAACCTAGGCATTGTCCCCGACAGTGTGACGAGTAAGGAGAGGCCACCTTCAGCCCTTTCTCCTATTTCCTCTGTTTGGAAGCCAAGAGCCATACTAGTGAATACAGACCTAATGCCTTTTAAAGTCCGCTGTATAATATTAATGCCCTGGTTCTCAACTGTTTTTCCCACTCCAATCTCAAACTTCTAAAGGATGCGACTCATTCGGATCAGTAGCAGTGGTTCATTGTGGTAGTAACAGCAGAGGGGAGGGTGGCAGAAGGAAAAAAATCAATGTGGTTGGTGGGTGGGGATTCTGCCTTGGATCCCCGCCCTCCTCAATTATCATAAGCTCTACAAAGCGAACAGTAATTTACAACCTTCTTGGCAATGTTACCTCATTACCTACCTGGAAGAATTTAAGTCCTGTCAGTAGAGTCTTCCTAACTTCGTCAATTATTGGTTTTCGGTACTGCAAAAATGATTCTATGTTCCTGGGGACAGGTATCTCTTTCAAGTGCCTTTTTATGTGTGTTTTCTTCCAAAAGTCAGGGTGCTGGGACAGAAGTGAGGTCCCTAACTACTGAATGGGATTTGGGAGGCCGAGGACTTGTCTTTATGCCAATAACGAGGAAAATCCCGGGTTGCGGTTGGTTTCATGCAAGTAGGACCGAAAAGGCCCAGGGCGGACCTACTATAGGCTGAGCACCCGGATCTGTGAGCCAGTGCTGCTTCAGCGTCTCACCGCGTGTGTGAGAGGAGGCTGGTACCCCTGTCTCTCCTTGTCCCATCAGCAATACCCTTCACCTCCGTGTCTGCGTAACTATATCAGGAGAAAGTGACGCTTCTCACATGGGCCCTCGGACCCTAAAGGGAGCCTGGCAGTGGCTTGGCAGGTGGGCACGAAGCCGGGAGATGGGTGGGGGACTGGGGCGGAGACAGCATCGAGTGGCGTTCGGGGTAACCAATGGTAGTTCGGGGCAGGGGTGGTAGGGGCGGAGGCGCCGAAGCCGAGCAGCCAATGGAGGGCGAGCAACTACTGGAACGACCTGGTGACGTGAGGAGCGTTCCATTCGGCCAGCGGTGGGCGGTAGCCACAGCTGGTTTAGGGCCCCGACCATTGGGGCCCCTTGTCAGGAGGAGGCAGCCTCCACACTGGGGAGGAGAAGTCGCTGCCACCTCTGGCGGCTGACGCGGTCCCCTGGGACAGTCCACTTCCTGCCCTCAGTACCCCGCCGAGTTCGTTCTCCCGGGTTCAGGTAATGAGGGGTGGGGGTTGGGGTCTCTTGGGCTCGGCCGCATGGTGGGCTGCCAGCCCCTCGGCTGCGACCGGCCGCGCGGACGTTGGCACTGCCCTTCTCAGCTGGGCAGCCGCTGAGCCCCTGGCCGCGGCTGACTACACGTGGCGGGGCGTGTGTGAGTGTGTACGAGCGTGGCGAGGTGGCGCGCGTCCCAACCTGCCTGGGGCGGTGGTCTGCTGCGTGGCAGAGGCAGAGCTGACCTCCCGAGGCCGCGCCCGCCGGCCGCCCGGGCCTCGGGCCTCGGGCCCCCGGCTGGTGGGCCGGTCGCTGGCTCTTGACGGATTTTGATCTTTGTTCTCCCAGGCCCGGCTCCCCTTCCTGGTCTCCCTTCTCCCGCTGGGCCGGTTTATCTGGAGGAGATTGTTTTCCAGGTTAGTTTTACACAAAGGAAGTGTTCTCTGCCCCTCTGGTGCTCCCTCCCCTTCGTCAAGCCTTCTTGCTTTCTCATTTCCCTGCTCATCTCCTAGTCTCTGTTTGGACCCTTGACCTCTCCAGCCCGGAATGATTTCGGGTTGGTTGTTTCTCATCAGTAAGGCAGGCTGCAGGCTTCCACCTCATTCTTGCCAGCGTGGGGCATGTGGTGTCAGTAGAGGCCACAACACAACACCTGAGAGGAGGAGAAGGGTGGCAGTGGACGAGAAAGCCTGGGCCTGGGGGTTCAGGATGCCAAGTGGAGATAGTACATATGGAATGTCCCAGAAAGCAAGCACCTTTATGACTTTTCTTAGATGCTGACATATCCACCCACCGCCACCCCCAACCATTCCAGAACTCTCCTGCTTAAGTCAGCCTTTCACCTACAGGTCTGTAATGTGGTTTCATTAAGATTCCCGCAAATGTTAGGCTAGACTAGCAAGATTGGTTCATTTCCCAGACTCAGGAAGTTACAGAGGTTTGATTAGAGGAAATCTGTTTCGAGTAAATACAACCTGGATATGTATACAGAGTGTCCAGAACTTCCTAGCCCTGCCAGAGGGTGACTTGTTCCCTGGTGTGATTCATATTTGAGTGGCTAATTGAAGAAAGAAGGTGAAGTGGAGGAGGGGAGGGAATGGCTCCTTAAGGACAGAAACTCTACTATGATTTCGAGAGTCTTCTTGCTGATGATTATAGAACAGTGTGGTATAGTGAAAAATGCCCTGGCCTGAAAGTAAGCAGACATGTTTTCTTGGCTTAGTTTTGTAGCTGTGTGACCCTGGACAAGTTATTTCCTCTCTCTGGTCTTTACTCGTTTCCAAAACAAAGTAATTGTGGCCATTACCCTAAAAATCCTTTCTAGTTCCAAGGTTCTGTGATGATCAAATCGTCAGTAGTATATTGGAAGTACAGGAATTATTAAATCCATAGTAAGAAGACATGGTAACCCCCCCCTTTTTTTAAAGAACCTTTAGCCATTTCTCCTTTTAGAGGATACACACAGATTGAAAATAAACTTTTCCCACTTCCCTACCCCTACACTTTCAGGCAGTGCTCATTTTCCACCTCTGGTAAAGGAGGATTGAACTGCATTTTCTTGTTACTGCCTCATATTTTTCTTTTTGTGCTTTCTCTTAGGACTAGAAATTGGACTTTTGATGATGTTTGACCTCGTGGCAGCAATAGCAGGCATCGTGATTTCAAAGCTGGGCTCAGCTTCTGTTTCTTCCCTCTTGTAATCACAAAGCCCATTTTGGACCAGGAATTCCAATCATGTCTGTGATGGTGGTGAGAAAGAAGGTGACACGGAAATGGGAGAAACTCCCAGGCAGGAACACCTTCTGCTGTGATGGTCGAGTCATGATGGCCCGGCAAAAGGGCATCTTCTATTTGACCCTCTTCCTCATCTTGGGGACATGTACACTCTTCTTCGCCTTCGAGTGAGTTTCGATTGAGTAGAGTTGCCTGATTATGGTTACTTTGGGTCCAGGGGAAGAACCTTCTTTCTGGGGAGTTTGTGGATGGTCCTTGGCTATCACTATCCTCTTGAGCAATGTCTATAGATCATGCCAACTAAGTTCATTTCTTTGTGCTTGTAATAGGGTATGTGCTTCCTGAAAAAACCAAGAAACCAATTTTATGGCACAGATTTGGGGCTACCCTTGGCACACTTGGGAAATAAAGGAATTTGTCTTTGTTATTCACCTCTCCTTTTCAGTGGTCTCCTTAGGTGTTTAGTGACAGACTCCCTCTTCCCTGCCCCTCTTGGGCCTACGGGCAGCCCTCATGGTCATAATTCTATACTACAAAACTCACCTATTCTGTTATTCCAGGTGCTATTTCTATAGGGCTCACTTCTCCTAGCTCTTAAATTGAAAAGCCAACTGAACTGGGAATCTTCAGATCGGTTCCAGCCTCAGCTACATGTGTGGCACATATGTGCTTTTTAAATGTGAGTTTCCCTCAAGATCACTCAGCATAAACAACTCTGTATTCCATGTGTGCCTGATGCCAGCTTTGGAGTTGTTTTTTTCTGTGATATAATAGCTGGTACTAGAGCCACCGTTTGAAGCCTGTATAGGTCACTGCTCGAGGGAGGTGTCCAGTTGGATTCTAGGGTACTGTAGCACGACTACTGGGTATGCTGAGAATGCTGTATACTCTAGGGAGGGGAGCAATGCTAATTGGTTTGGGATTATTATGAGGAGGGCCTTGAGGAGCCAAGAGGTGTGTGTATAGACTGTGAGCCACACCTAATATGAGCCTGCTGTAGTTCTGGCACTTCTGTGACCCCAGAGCTCTCATGCTGAGGTGTGGCCATGGGAGGGAGGAGGGGGCTCCTTGGCCAGACTTTGCAGGTAATCAAAATGAGCTCTGGTCGCTTGGAGCTCTTCTTGTCCGTCTTCTGTAAGGGCTCCAAGCTTTCCCAGTGCATCAAGAGTGATTTTTCAGGCTGTTTTGCTAGACGTTTTGATGGTTGTAGCTGGCTTGAGTAACAGTGGCGGGGATGGGGGGAAGTTTATAACACGGCTACAAAAGGAAGGTCAGAGAAGCTCTTTGTCAAAGGCACTTTTGCTACTGCCTTTGCTACTGACTTTGTGAAGTATTTGGCGAAGTCAGGCTGGTAATGGCTTCTTAGTTGCTTTCCAGTCTTAGGTTTATGGTGGTGTGTGTGTATGTGTGTACTTGTGTGTGGTACAAGTGAGCATGTGCAACAGGCAGGCATACATGTACCACTAATAAAATGCTTTCCCCTTTCACCCTTCTCTCCAAATTTTTTTTTTTTTTTTGCTTTATTCCTGCCTTGCTTCTTTTTGGAAGTGTAGAGCTGAACTCTGCTTTCTATCATTCTCCCTCTCTTTCATTCCTTCCCCTGCTGAATCACTAGCTCTTTTTGCTGCCACTCCCCTCCATCTTAGAGTTAAATTTTTGTGGTTGGAACCATTTAAAACAGAGATGAGATTTGTTTCTAGGCCCTGAGTGAGCTGGTAATTCTGGGCCCAGAAAACCTCTGGTTTGACTGTCCAGGGGAACTTGAAATTTGGAGCTATTGGTGTTTGGCCTTTTTTGTATATGGGATCCAGACAGAGTCTGATTTGGATCTGTCCCACTTAGGCCCCAAAGGCCTCTGAACAAAACTGCCTGTGGGATGTAGCTTATAATTAGCTAAGTTACTGTTTGACAGAGGCAGGTTAAGTTTTCTACCAAGATGACTTTTTTCCCCCAAGTTACTCCTTGTGCTTTGCCCTCAGATATGAAGGCTGAGGTTGTTTGTAAACTGCATTGAGTTCCAGCTGTCTGTGTGATAGAGTAAATATTTTTTTAGTGTAAGGCTGGGGGAAGGAGGAGGAAGGGAAGAAGAGAGAAGGAAGTAAATGTGTTAGCTAATGAGTGGAATGGGGAAGCATAAATCTGACCAAAAGGGAGAGGACTCTGGCAATGAATCATTTTTACTGAGAGTGGTAGAATCTGTGTGCATGTGGGTGTGTGCGTGTGTGTGTGTGCATGTGTGTGTGTGTTTGTCCATGTGTGTCTGTCATGTAAGGCACACAGACACTCTGGGTGGTAGTTGCTTTATGCCTAGCCAGTGACAGGCTGTACAAAGGACACCAGCATGCCTCAGAAATGAAATCTTTTTCTGGTTGACCATTTGCTTTGTAGTATATAATTCACTACCAAACACACAGTGGGGGATGGGATATGGGGATCATAATATGGGCCCCTTAGTTAGTATTAGAACATTAGGGAGACCTCAGGAAATCAGCTAATGTAGTCTCCTGCCTTGAGGCTGGTGAGGGTGTCTGAACCACCAATGAAGAGGAATTCTAGATCTTGCTGCACATCTGGACCTGCATTTTAGTAACTGGGTCTTGCTTGCAGTAGATGCTTAGGGACAAGTGCAAGTTGATTTATAGCCTCCCATGACACAGCCCTGGGTCAGCCAGATGGCTTGAGAAATCTGGTCAGGCATGTGGGCACCCCTTGATGAAAAACATGCAATATTAGTAGTGCCAGTGGATATCTTTTTATTTTTGGATTTTGCTTTTACATGTTTAGACTTCTCAAAGGAGGGGCCTGTGATTTTCACAGGACAGACAGTAGGTTGAATACATAAAATGAATGAAGGTTGTCCATCCAGGAGCTAGTTAGCTCTGTGTTGTTATGTTTCCAAAGATACTGGATGGCCATCTCTCAGGGATGCTGTCACAAAGTTGACTCCTCCCAGGATGGGAAATTGGGGTACATTATCACTGAGCCTCTTGCAACTCTGAGAGTTTGAAATTCTGCATAACTGTTGTGTTTGTCTGGAAGATTCACACACGAAAAGGAAAGGATAGATAGGTAGGTAGGTAGCTGTATTTAAATACGTTTACATATTTAAATGTAATTGTATCTATGGTAAAAGTATTGACTTTAAAGGCAGAGTGAAAATTGTGCAGTGCTTAAGAAAAGGATTTCCTAATTTATTTTTAGGGTGAGGTATTTAGGAAATATACTGTGCATGTATATGCCAGTTTTAGCTTTGACCACATGAGCCATTCTCAGTCTTTTCTGGCCAAACCCTGTCCAGCTTGTGAGAACATGTAGCCACCAGCTTGGCTGGTAATGTCAGGACATTATAGCAGAATGACACTGACAACTGTGAGGTGTCCTGCTACTCAAAGACTGTTGTGGTATGTAGTCAAATTCAACTTCCTGATAAAGCTTGGGGGAAGGACCAAGTGCACTGTTTTCTGGGCTTGGCTTCCTAGCTATCTCTTTTAACTTTGTGCCCAGATCACTGGTGGGGTCAAGGTACCATACTTCTCTATGGCAAGAATGACTATGTGACTTTTGACCCCTGAAGTAAAAGCAATTTGCTGCTATGGTCAGTGCTTATGCCTCATTGTGACGTATGTAGAGGAAATTGTATCAAGGCACTATCAAACCCTGTTGGACTGACCCTTATAGTTGCTTCTGTTGTACAGAGGAGTCATTGAACTGGATGAACTGAAAAAAGCTTTGTAACTTTGCTTAGTAATTGACCCACTTCTAGCCTATCCAAATTTTACCACTCTTTCAAGTCCCTTCTTGCATCTTCCTTCATGAAACCTTTCTAGTAATTAGTGCATTTGTAGGACTAATTGTATATACTGCTCATTTAACACATAATCATATGACATTTGTTAGATTTCTAAATTCTATGATTATTGCACTTTGAGCTCTTTCAGTGTCAGGGACTATCTCCTATGTCTTTGTAGCCCCCACAGTGCCCTCTGCTAGGCCTTACATAACCTAGGTGGTCAATAAATGTTACTGAATTAATAATACATTCTGGATACACTTTTAATGTCTTGACTCACAGAATCATAGAATGGTAGAACTGGAAGGGGTCTTGGAGACTATCTCTATCCTTTTGCAGGTGAGGAAACCAGGCCCACAGAAGAGAGATTACTTTATCAAGATCAGCTGGCCAACCAATGCCTCTATATGACACACTGCCTTTCATCTCATTGTTACCTCTTGAATATGGAATCCTGAAGACATTCAGATTTACTCAAGCATGCATAGTGCCAAATGCTAGACCAGCATATTCTGGGTGCTTGCTAACTAGTGATTATGTTACCTAGTGGCATCTAGGTTATTTGGGCCTCCCCAGTTCATGCTCCTCAAAATGAAGGTGTCTTTGTAGAAAACTGATAGCATCCTGGCATGGCATTCTGGTAGCCTTGCAGGAATAGGGAAGCCCATCTCTAAGTGTGAACCTAGAAACTAAGCTTTGTGAGTTACGAGGGGTCACCGCCTCTGTGACCACTCAGAGTCCTTGCTGCATGAATAAGGATGGCTTGGAGAAAAATTAAGCAATGGGTGCTCCCTACCTCATCACTGTGTGGATGATCCTGATGAAAAGGGCATCATGTCCTTGAAGACAGAGGGAAGAGAAAAGGCCATCTGACAACACAAAATTGCCAGGCTTGAGGAGACACAGAGCTATGTAGACCAAAACCAAACTGACCTGGCAGAATATTTGTGCCTATAGCAACAAGATCCAGGTTCCTGAAGTTAGATGAGATGGGGAAAGGGGAAAAGTGACTTTATCATCATCTCTAACCAAGAGAACATTCTCTGGAAAATTTTTCTTTGGAGGTTCTGTCTTGTGCTTTACCTAGCCCAAGATTCTGTCTATGACTTGGCCAACCAAATGACAGTTTTAGAACATCATAGTTGTCTCTCTAATACCAATGTGTTGTAGTACTTAGCTAAGTTCAACTTCCTGATAAAGCATGCTTCCTGGAGAAGGGTTGGGTTATGTCTTCTGAACAGTATGCTTTCCTTCCTTTGCAGTTCAGTCATTCAGAATTCATCTGTGTATATTCAGCTTCTACTACTTTTTGTGGTAATGAGTTTTACACTGTCAATCTCTCTCTTTTTTGTTTTTAACATTTATTTATTATTGAGAAACAGAGAGAGACAGAGCATGAACAGGGGAGGAGCAGAGAGAAGGGGAGACACAGAATTCGAAGCAGGCTCCAGGCTCTGAGCTATCAGCACAGAGCCCGACACAGGCCTTGAACCTACAAACTGCGAGATCATTACCTGAGCTGAAGTCGGATGGTTAACTGACTGAGCCACCCAGGTGCCCCATCACACTGTCAATCTCTATCGAATGCATCTCCCATCTTTTGGGAATGAGTTTTAACTTAGTATAGTGATTTTCTATTTTGGGAAAAGCAAGCACAAAGAAGAGGGATGTCCCCCAGCTTGCTGACATCAGTTGAGATGTTTATTGAGGGAGAGAAGAGACCTCCTAGATCTTCTTTCTCAGAGATGCCTGAGCTAGTATTGCGTTTAAGAACAAAAGAAGCACCTTATTCATTTTGCAATAGCAAGAAGCTAGTGAATTCAGTGTAATTAGGGGTATGTTTCTGGAATGGAGCAATGAGAGGACAAGAGCCTTATGATGATGATTAGATAAGGCCAGTTAAACTAATGGAGGGCCTTGGAATACTGGCCTGTGGGGCTTAGGGATTAATATATTAAGCAGTGGGGAATTGTTCTAAATATTTAAGCAGGAGTATATTATAATTGAAATTTGTTATTTGTTATGTTTGAAATGTGTTATTTTTGGTATAATTGAAATGTGAAATTTGCTAATATAACAGATTTAGCAACTATTTAGCAGGCTTGCCTGGCTACAAATTTTGGCCCTCCTCAGTGAGAGGATGGTTCATTGCCTCAGAATTGAAACTGTCCCTGTTTGGTTAATCTTCCCCATTGCTACTGGAACAAAACAGAGTTATGCATCTTCCCCTGACCTTCAAATAGCAGTCAATCTGGAGGCTGATTTCCAATTATGTTTTAGTGTCTAAGGAAAATTTTCCCTATCAGCAGACTCTGAAGTGTCATCAGAAGACCCTTGAATCAGTCTTATAGGTGGTTCTACATGTTTATTATGGTTTAAAGGTAAATAGTATCATATCAGTGAGGACTTACAGCAAAGGCTTATTGCTATTATGTTGGACTGAGGGCCATCGTGGGGCTCTAATCCTTGGGGCCTTTCTGCTGTCCCAAACTGTGCTTAAAGCCACCCTTAATCGCTGCTATGGGAGCAGTTTTAAGCAGCCACCAGCTTCCTAAGAGAGCTCTTCTCTGACCACTTAGAGTCCTTAGGGTCTGAATCACCATCCTAACCCTTGATTACTGTCTTATCTTATTCTGTAGTTGTTTCATATGTTAGTTATATTTTCCCCAATAAAATTAACTCCTGTTTTCTCTTGTTCTTCATTTGTTAGACCCATAAATACTTATTGGCTGATTGATTGCACTGAGCTTTTAGGGACACTTAGATTTAGAGTATTGTATAGAACACCAGTCCACACTCCCAGTCTATGAGGCAGAGCCCTGCTATGGAATCTGTCTGGTTTCTCACCGGTTCTATTTATGAATCTCTTTTGAGTTTTTTCACGTCAGTTGAAGTCTGTGTCATTATCATTGTCCTTCTAACGAACTAGCATGCTGGGGGTAGGGGATGGGACATGACACACTAGCCCAGCCTGGCACTGCTGGTTACTGCTAGACAGTACCACCATGTGGCCATGGGACATGTAGAAGTCCACTCATCTAGCCCAGCTATGGAAACCTAAGGCCAATCAAGAAGTTGGTAGAAGATGGCTTAAAATAATGATATCTTTTCAGGTGGAATAAATAAAGACTTAGTGGGGACATGGTTGCATTTCTAAAATTCACAAGGGAGAAAAGGAACTGCTAAACCCTTCGGAAGGGGGAAAACCTATTGGCACTTTGAAGACAAAAGAGAGTTCTGTTTCAAGAAGTGTATGGATATCATTATTCCAAGAAGAGATATAAATGGAAAGTACTAGGGGTTTTCAAAAACAGCTTATATTTATGGATGACAGATCTAGTCTTTCACCAAGACAAATTAGTGATTTAGGATACTCCTGACTTCTCAGATCAGTATTGGGAATTACCACCAAATCTTCACATACCCGATTCCTGTCAGATTCAGATCCCTAGTGTACTGCAATTATGGGATTAACCTATGCGGATATTTTTGATCATAACTGTTAAAGACAGACATGCTATGTTATAGTTGACAGTAGTCTTAGCCACTGGCTCTCTTAGTTTCCTCTTACTTGGAGTGGAAAGGCCTGTTGGTCCCACATCTGCCTTCTCAGCCACACCCACTCACTAGTGACAACTGGCTACCAGTAGCCTCATCTCTGGAGAACAATACAATGGGCCTATTGTGTACTTGTTGACACACAGAGTGGATTGTTTTAGCAGGTGCAGAAGATAGTCCATGTGGAGATTACAGAGACTTTTATCCTTGATGGCGTAGCGTAATTCAAATCTAAGTTGTTCTTTGTCTGGTTGACAAGCAGGTGTTGGAATGGGACTTAGTTAATCTCAGGTCCTTCGTGCATGGGGTTAACATTGATTGTGTGTGTGTGTGCGTGTGTGTGTGTGCGTGCACGCGTGTGTGTGTGTGTGAGAGAGAGAGTGGGAGAGAAATTTTCTCTGTATCTTTTTTATTTGGTATTCTTTATTTTATTTGAGAGAAAGAGAGGAACAGAGAGAGAGAGAGAAAGAGAAAGGGAGAGTATGGTGGAGAGGTGCAGACAGAGAGAGAGAGAGAGAGAGGATCTCAAGCAGACTTCACATCAGTGAAGTGAGCCAAAATCGAGAGTTGGACACAACCGACTGAGCTACCCAGGTGCCCCTTTTTCCTCTGTATTTTTTTTCCTGTAATAAAACAATTTAAAATCCCTTTGGTGGCTGATCGGATGGCTCTGATTTTTCTGTTTATTGGAGTCTGTACACCCAGAGCAGTTCGAGTCCTAGAGAGATTACTTGTTTTCTAGAGTGATTTTAGAAATGGGCAGGGATTAGAAAGATAGCTGTTTTCTGTTAGTGTGGTAATTTTTTTACTTGGCTTGCTTGTGAAACAGTCTTGTATTTCTCTTGTGTCCTTTGGGTCCCTGGTAGGTGGAGGTGACTTTTGCTTCTGAATTCACTTCTTGATTATCTGTACTACTGAATGTGGAACAATGGAAAAGAGGGTAATCCACAAGCTAGTGATATGCAGGAGTCTTAATTACTCTGTACTCAGTCAGATCCTTCAGTTCTTCAAATTTTGCCTCCTATCCTTAGCTTTTAGAAGAAGTAAATCCTACAAAAGCAGGCTAAGGCCAAGGAGTTTGTTAAAAAACAAATAAGCAGGCAAGCAAACAAAATGCCACAAACATCATTTTGCAAGTTTACTACATACATTCACCTTTATGACAAATTGCTCAGCCTAATATTATAGTTGTCTTGCACCCCTCATGCAGTTGTGTGTGTGGTGGGGAGGCAAGGGGAGGATCTCATGGGGACTGTTCCAAAGCTACAGCGAATGTACAACCCGGGGTTAAATGTTTTCTCTGAATGGACAGCAGCTTGCTTAATTCCCATGCTGATGAGGTAGGTCGTTTTCCTTAGCGTACTTTTTCTGCTCTCCCTCTGGTCCTTGCTCATCCACTTATAGTCTGCCTCCAAGAGAAGATCTCTGTGTTGAATGAAAAAAATGTCCCTCAGGAGGAAGAGAATAAAAATAGGTCAGTGATAACTCTCATTACATATTCCTATTTATTTGGTTTGAAATTCAGTTTAACATAACAAACATTTGTTGGTAGCTTCTTTGTTCCCGTACTTGCATCAAGCTCTGGGAGATATAGAACCATGATGGTAATGTTAATAGCTGGCATTAATTTAAAGTTTACTATGTGTCAGGTGCAGTTCTAAGCACTTTATTTATATTCATGCATTTGATCCACAAAATGACCCTACGTAGTACTATTATTATCCTCATTTCACAGTTAAGGAGACTGATGTTAATTAAGTCACCCAACTAGGAGCTGGTAGAACCACAATTCAAACCCAAATGTTCCCACTTCAAAAAAGACAAGGTTCTTGCTCTTATGAAGTCCAGCTGGGGGAGATGAGGTCAACATAGTGAAAAACAGCTAGGAAACAACACAAGGCTCTGGCAGTAATGACGACAGCAGTAGAGAAGGGAGAGATTAGTGCAGCTCAGGATAGACCTTTTGGAGGAGGCAAGACCTCTCTCTATCAAAGCTACCTTGTGGATTTAGTGTGAGAATTGAATGAGACGATGCAATAAAGGGCTTAGTGCAATGCCTAGCATATGGTGAGTGCTCAGTAAATTGTGATGATGACAATGATGGCATTGATGTTTCTGGGACCTGAAAGATGAGTAGAGCTGGGATATCCAGAGAGGAAGAGGGGTAACCTTCCAGATGAATTATGAGGAAAGGGGAAGGAAACATTAGGTTGAGAAGGGGTGCTAAGGAGATACAATTTTCTTATTTCCTTGCCTAAGGGCACTTGACACCTACTAGCAGAGCTCATCGAGGAGAGAAAAGAATGTATGTTTCAAAGTCAGTCAGCAGCCCTGAAACTTTTCATTGGTTTTGAAGCATGCCAGACCTACCCTCTGTCTGATGCTGGGACCTTGCTTCATAAATGGTTCTCCTCTTTCTTCCTCCTTCTTGAGCTCAGGCCTAATGCCAGATGAGTGTTTTTGAAAAGCTTCTACACATTCCCAGAGTAAGAGCAACCTGTGGTAATTACAAGTTCAGGCTCAGTTGCTTCCCTGACCTTAGTAGGTGTGAGCCTTTCCTGAGGCACAGAGGAAATGGGGGTCTTCAGCAGGCCAACAGGAGGGACTGGACTTGATGATAGGGGGAGGTCCCTTGAGACTGTCTTCTGTGGGTTATAGGTCCATCAGTCAGATAATTGTTGAGCTCCTATTGTGTGCAGAACCATATATTAGGAGTTATGGGTAATTCAAGAGAAGAAAAAACATGGTCCCTTCCCTCAGGGCACTGCCGATTTTGTTGCGGAGACAAGATCGACATGCTGATAACCATTTGAGGTCCATATAGGGTAGCTATAACTAAATGTTCAATTGACTGCTTTCTTCAGATGCCGCTACCTGGCTGTCCAGCTGTCTCCTGCCATCCCTGTGTTTGCTGCCATGCTCTTCCTTTTCTCCATGGCTACACTGTTGAGGACCAGCTTCAGTGACCCTGGAGTGATCCCACGGGCCCTACCAGATGAAGCAGCTTTCATAGAAATGGAGATAGGTGAGTTTTCTAACCAGCTGGCAAGCTGCTGTGCAGTGGATAACCTTAATCACTAAGGGAATGGAATCATGTAGTTGCAGATTCTAGCCTTTTTCTAGCCTTTTCGCTGTAAGAACCTGAATCTGAGATCATGACCACCCAATGAATTTGGTCACATGGGTTTAGCAAGATTTGAAAGCCATATGCTTCATTCTTCCTTGTGTTGCGTTGCATTTCAGGAGGGCTTTGTTACCAAGGTCCTGCTGCACTGTTCCCAAGAGGATGGGCTTTTATTTTTGAGGGGTCATCAACTCATTCGAGTTTTTTTGATGAAAGCTGTAAGCCTTCTTTTCATAAAAAAATATTCTTATATGTTTGCACATACATATACTTGTGGCTGTAATTTCAGGGATCTGTAGATCTTTTGAAGCACATTCATGGGCCCCACCAAGCATTCCTGCTTTAAGGAAGTACACAAGGTGAGAGGAGACAGCCATGGTGCCAGGAACCACTGAGAATTCTAGGAAGGTAAAGGAAGAAAAGGAAAGACTTATAGGCTTATTACAGTGCAGTTTTCAGGTCTCTTTGGGACAGAGATAAAGTGCTACCCTAGCCAGGAGCCAGGGTGGCTCCACAAATTAAAGCAGAAGATGTCAGGGCTAGAGGAGGGAATATCCTAGGAGCTCATACTGGGAAAGAAGGCTATGATACCAGTACTGGCAGGGACTGGAAACCCACCAGACCTAAGAGCAGTGCCTGCCTAAATTGTTACCAAGTCCAGTACCCAAGTAGCTTGAGTCAGTATCCAAATCAGACAGAGTAGAAGAAAGGGACCCAGAACTTGTAAGACTAAAAGCTACACCCATGAAGCACCAATCTGCGGTTAAATGCTTCTAGATTTTTAGAGTGTTTGTTTTTTTATTTTAGTATTATATTATTTAATTAAAAACACACAAACCTATCAGAGTTATAATAGGTATTACATTACATTTATATTTTATGTTTATATAATATTGTCTTCCTATCTAAGAAAATGTTATGTTTTTATTTTCAGATTGAATTTTATGCCCTTGGATAAAATGTTTATAGTTTTAAAATCTAGTTTCTGTATTTCTCATATGGAGTTCATTCCTGATATTTATACATATGCTATTATCAATGAAATATTTTCTCCCATTTCCATTTGATGTTTTTTCTTCCAGTTTTATCAAAATATAATTGACACAACATTGTGTAAGTTTAAGGTGTATGGTGTGTTGATTTGATATTCTTTTAGAGTGGTTTGAAAGCTTCCAAGCTTTTGAATTTCTTTTGTTTATTTTAGCTGCATTTCCCCTCTAGCTTCTTAGTGAATTTCTTTTTGAAACATTTCATCCTGTTTTAATTAAGCTAAGGGGACATAGGCTTGTGCACCTCTGAGCTTGAACTACTTAGGGATGGGGAGAGGGTGGGAATGGTGGGGAGAAAGCAGAGGCCAGGTGTGTTTGTGCAGCTGGAATTCATGGGAGACCTGGTGAAGCTGGGGTAGTTAGGAGGAAGATAGGAGGGAAAGTTGTGTGTGCCATCTTTTCTCCCTCTGGGTTATTCTTTTATCATCTCCTTTCCATTCACATATGGAGAAACTGAAGGTCAAGGCAATGCCTTGACTTGTCTCTTGCATCTCACAGCAGGTGTTAGCAAGGTTAATTCTGTTTTGCCAGGTCACTGGGCCTGGAGCCCAGGCTTGAGCTGTCACATTGTGACCTCTCCTTTTAGCATGTTTCTGTCTGTAGAAGAGTGCATTCTTGAATTCATATGTATATTTATGTTAGCAAGTTTTTGTCAACCTGCATTCAGCCCTGTTCTGAATGCTGTGCATGGGGGCTGGGCAGAAGGCAACACTGCAATTCCCTTGTATCATAGTGCCTCATGGGGAGGACAAACCATGAATTCTATCTCACAGGTGCCTTCACATAAAGCACATGCAAAGGAATATTAAGGTGGCATGCTGGTACTTTTATCATTCTCTAATGAACAGCCATCCTCATCCTTGTGACACACTATTATTGTTTGATTTCACAGCATCTACCCCACTCTGCAAAAAAGGGAAAAAAGTTCCATATGGTAGATATTTTTAAAAATCAAAGTGAATTGAAAAATTATTCTGTTTTTAGAATTATCCTGCATATCTAGGGGGCAATGAGACAGGCATTCTCGTATGCTGCAGATGGATGGGTATGCAAATTGATACAATCTGCCTGGGAAGCATTCTGGCAATAAGCAATATGGGCTTTAAGGGTTCATACCCTTTGGCCCAGTAATTCCACTTTGCTTAGAGTTTAACTAAAGAAAATAATCAGAGAGTTATACAAATTACTGCGGAAGGATTTTTAGCGCGGCATTTTTTTTCCTTTTTCTTTCTTTTCTTTTTTTTTTAAGTTTATTTATTTATTTTGAGAGAAAGAGAGAGAGAGCATGCACAGGGAGAAGGGGCAGAGACAGAGGGAAAGAGAATCCCAAGCAGGTTCTGCACAGAGCCAGACATGGGACTCAGTTTCACAACTGTGAGATCATGACCTGAGCCGATATCAAGAGTCAGATGCTTAACCAACTGAGCCACCCACGTGCCCCAGCTTTTTTTTTTTTTTTTAATATGGGCCTAGGTATTTTATGCCAGCAACTTCATATATTACTGCTCAGACTTCAACATTCTTTTCTTTTTTTTCTTTCTGTTTTACAAATTAATTTTAAACGTATATATTCTTGGGGAAGGGAGGTGGGAATTGGGATTGGAGTGGTGATCAAAGAGGATTTAAGCTTTATCTGTAATATCTTAGGTTTTTCCATGCATCATCACTTTAATAGTAAAAGCCCAGAGGCCACTTGAATGCCCCACTATATGGAATGGTTAAATAAATTGCAGTATATGCATATGATGGAATATTATATTGCTAATATTCATGTTTTTGGAACAGAATTTAACAACCATGAAAGAACATTCACCATATAATGTTAAGTGAAAAATTCAGGGTACAAAATTATATTCATATCTCAAAAATTTTTTTTAATATTTTTATTTATTTCTAGGAGAGAGAGAGAGAGACAGCGTGAACAGGGGAGGGTCAGAGAGAGAGGGAGACACAGACTCTGAAATAGGCTCCAGGCTCTGAGCTGGCAGTCAGCACAGAGCCCGACATGGGGCTCGAATCCACGAACCGCGAGATCATGACCTAAGCGAAAGACGGACGCTTAACCGACTAAGCCACCCAGGCGCCCCTCATATCTCAAATTTTTAAAAATCATGAATGTTTATCTGTTAAGGAAATATACCAAAATGCATGGATATCCCTGAGTTGAGAGACTGTCAGTGATTTTTATTTTTTTATATATATATTTTGTTTTTTTCCAAAGCTTTTAAAATAAGCATGTACTACTTTTATTTTTAAAAGATTGTTTTTCTGATTCTAAGTATTACCAGTCTTTTTTCATGCATATATTTTATTTTTGCAAGATAATATCTTAAAAAAATTTTTTTTATTTCCTGAGAGAGAGAGAGAGAGAGAGAGAGACAGCGTGAGCAGGGGAGAGTCAGAGAGAGAGGAAGACACAGAATCTGAAACAGGCTCCAGGCTCTGAACTGGCTGTCAGCACAGAGCCTGATGCGGGGCTCGAACTCATGGACTGTGAGATCACGACCTGAGCTGAAGTCGGACACTTAACCAACTGAGCCACCGAGGCACCCCAAGATAATATCTTTTTATGCATGTTGTTTTTTAGTTTACATTTTCATTTTGTAATATATTGTGAATATTGTCCTGTGTCTTCATTCATTTGTCTGCATCATTTTTAGATGGTTTGCATAATGTTCCATCCTGTGCATGTATCATAATTTACTTAACCAACCTCCTACTGTGACACTGAGGTTATTTTCAGGTTTTCACTATTAAAAGAGACTCTGTGATAAATATCCATCTATCAACATCTTTTGTATATCTCTTTGTAATTTTGTTAAGTTGCTAGAAATAGAATTGATGGATCAAAAAATATAGACCTTTAAAATTTTGGGAGCCACTGCTTTATTGCTTACAATAATGTATAAAAATACCTTCTCCCCATCCTTGCCAACATTGGGTATTTTTATTCTTTTTAATATTTGTTAATATAGTAGGTGGAAACAGTATCTTTGTGTTGGTTTTTATGTCTTTGTTAGTAAATTTGAAAATTTTCATTTCATATATTTTTTTGTTCTTTTACTTTTATCTTTTATTTTTTTTAATGTTTTATTTATTTCTGAGGTGGGGGAGGGTCAGAGAGAGAGGGAGATGCAGAATCTGAAACAGGCTCCAGGCTCTTAGCTAGCTGTCAGCACAGAGCCCGACGCGGGGACAGAACTCACGAACCCGGAGATCATGACCTGAGCGGAAGTTGGAGCCTTAACCAACTGAGCCTCCCAGGCACCCCTCATTTCATATATTCTTTAAGCCATTTTTATATATTTTATGAATGTTTTTCTTTGTAACCTGCCTTCCCCCCCCAAAAAAAAAACCTTGAAGAAACCCTTTTTCACATGTGCCCAAAGAACTGCATGGCATTCATTGGAATTTGGGGAGATACTATGATGTTGAGAGTGTCCTCTAGAATGCTAGTCTGTAGAAAACAGTGGGCCTAGGGCACTATTGAGTACTCCCATTGCTTTTCGAGAAGTGGTGGGACTTTTGGACTCAAATAATGCCTAGCTAGCTGTGATAGTAACTGTCTTTACTGATCTTTAGAGGCTACCAATGGTGCAGTTCCCCAAGGCCAGCGACCACCTCCTCGTATCAAGAATTTTCAGATAAACAACCAGATTGTGAAGCTGAAATACTGTTATACGTGCAAGATCTTCCGGCCACCCCGGGCCTCCCATTGCAGCATCTGTGACAACTGTGTGGGTGAGTAAAACCAAAGAGGCTTTGTCTGGGGATAAGGCTGAGTTGAAGGAGAGGGTCAGGGTTATTTTTCTAGGGAAAAATCAGTAGGGGTCGGGATATAGATTTACGTAGGAAATAAGCTAGATTTAGTTAGGAAACTTCAGATAGGAAGCAAACTTCTGAACGAGTGAAAAGTCAACTGTACTTCTGTAGATCAAATCTTATTTTAAATATCCTCTGGTCTAAAATTGACTAAAAAAACCCTTTTTGGTAAACGGGGAAGTGAACTTTACCTGTTTTTAAAATCTGCATTTTCCTTGACTGGATTTGTTTCAAGTGGAACCCACCTTATATAGTGGGAGGAGAACCCTAGTCCACTGGAGGGCAGCAGCAGGGAAAGAAGGGATATATAAGAAGTACTGTTTCCAAGAAGAAAGTGGCTAGCATTTATTGAGATCCTACTATATACTAGGCACTGTGCTAAGTGCTTTCCCTTTCTCTCATTTAAGATTTGTAAAACCACATAAGGTATTATCCCCTTTTTACAGATGAGGAAATAGGTGAAGTACCTTTGTGCAGATTTGTGTAATTAATATGAGACGAAACTGGAACAGGTCTGATTCCAAAACTGTCATTTTATCTATCTCTCCTAATGCTGCAAGGGTGGCAGGTGTGCATAATACATGGGTCTGTGCTTCTATCTGTATATATGTGGCTTAGTTGTAATCACTGCCTAGTGTGTGCTGAACCCTGGGAAAGATCAGAAACAGGCAGTAAATAAGTCCATTGATAGACATATATGTGCAACACATAATATATATATATATTACATACATGTATATATATATGTAATAAGCATACTTCTAGCCTTCTTTATATATGGCATGGAACATGCCTGACTGAGTACATTACTTTCTTCTTATAATGCCAATTCTTTTTTTTTGTTTGTTTTGTTTTTTACTGTTTGCTTATTTATTTATTTTTTCTTAAATAGTTTATTGTCAAGTTGGTTTCCATATAACACCCAGTGCTCATCCCCACAAGTGCCCCCCTCCATGCCCATCACCCCCTTCCCTTCTCCCCAACCCTCACCAGCCCTCAGTTTGTTCCCAGCATTCAAGAATCTCTCATGCTTTGCCTCCCTCCCTCTCCCCAACTATTTTTCCCCCTTTCTTCCCCCATGGTCCTCTGTTAAGTTCTTCCTAATCCTCCTATATGTGCAAACATATGGTATTTGTCCTTCTCTGCCTGACTTAGTTCACTCAGCATTAACACCCTCAAGGTCCATCCATGTTGCTACACATGGCCAGATTTCATTCTTTCTCATTGCCATGTAGTATTCCATGGTATAGATAAACCACATCTTCTTGATCCACTCATCAGTTGATGGACATTTAGGCTCTTTCCATGTTTTGGCTATTGTTGAGACTGCTGCTATGAAGATTGGGGTACATGTGCCCCTGTGCATCAGCACTCCTCTATCCCTTGGGTGAATTCCTAGCAGTGCTATTGCTGGGTCATAGGAGAGTTCTAGTGTTTTCTATAGTTTTCATCATACAGATCTCTTATATCTTTGGTTAGGTATAATTATTCCTAGGTATTTTATGGTTTTTTTTGGTGCAGTTGTGAATGGGATCAGTTTCTTGATGTCTCTTTCTGTTGCTTCATTATTGGTGTATAAAAATACAACTGATTTCTGTATATTGATTTTGTACCTTTCAACTTTGCTGAATTCATGGATCCGTTCTAGTAGGCTTCTGGTGGAGTCTGTTGGGTTTTCTATGTAGAGTATCATGTCGTCTGCAAAAAGTGAAAGTTTGACTTCCTCTTTGCCAATTCTGATGCCTTTTATTTCCTTTTGTTGTCTGATGGCTGATGCTAAGACTTCCAGCACTATGTTAAACAACAGTGGTGAGAGTGGACATCCCTGTCGTGTTCCTGATCTCATGGGGAAAGCTCTCAGTTTTTCCCCTTTAAGGATGATGTTAGCTGTGGGCTTCTCATAGATGGCTTTATGATGTTTAAGTGAGCTCCTTCTATCCCAACTTTCTCGAGGGTTTTTATTAAGAAGAGATCCTGTATTTTGTCAAATGCTTTTTCTGCATCTATCTACAGGGTCATATGGTTTTTACCTTTTTTTGGTTAATGTGATGTATCACATTGATTGATTTGTGAATATTGAACCAGCCCTATAACCCAGGAATGAATCCCACTTGATTGTGGTGGATAATTCTTTTTATGTGCTGTTGCATTCGATTTGCAAGGATCTTGTTGAGGATTTTTGCATCCGTATTCATGAAGGATATTGGTTCTCTTTTTTTTTGCTGGGTCTCTGTCTGGCTTGAGAATCAAAATGATGTTGGCTTCTGGAATGAGTCCAGAAGTTTTCCTCCCATTTCTATTTTTTGGAATAGCTTGAGAAGAATGGGTCTTCACTCTGTTTTAAATGTCTGGTAGAATTCCCCAGGGAAGCCATCAGGTCCAGGGCTCTTATTTGTTGGGAGATTTTTGATAACTGATTCAATTTCCTCACTAGTTATGGGTCTGTTCAGATTTTCTATCTCTTCCTGTGTGAATTTTGGTAGTGAGTGTGTGTTTAGGAATTTGTCCATTTCTTCTATGTTGTCTAGTTTGTTGGCATATAATTTTTCATAGTATTCCCTGATAATTGCTTGTATTTCTGAGGGGTTGGTTGTAATAAGTCCTTTTTCATTCATGATTTTGTCTATTTGAGTGCTCTCTCTTTTCTTTTTGGGATGTCTGGCGAGAGGTTTGTCAATTTTGTTTATTTTTTCAAAAAACCAACTCTTGGTTACATTGTTCAGTCCAACGGTTTTTTTCAATTCTATATTGTTTATTTCTGCCCTGATTTTTATTATTTCTCTTCTCCTACTGGGTTTGGCGTGCTCTTGTTGCTCTCCTTCTAGCTCCTTTAGGTGCGCTGTTAGATTTTGTATTTGCGCTTTTTCTAATTTCTTGAAATAGGCCTGGAGTGCAATGTACTTTCCTCTTAGGACTGCCTTTGCCATATGATGCCAATTCTTTTTTTTTATGTTTCATTTATTTCTGAGATAGATAGACAGCGTGAGCAAGGGAAGGTCAGAGAGAGAGGGAGACACAGAATCAGAAACAGACTCCAGGCTCTGAGCTAGCTGTCAACACAGAGCCCAACGCGAGGCTCGAACCCATAAACCGTGAGATCATGACCTGAGCTGAAGTCGGTCGCCCAAACAACTGAGCCACCCAGGTGCCCCTGTATGATGCCAATTCTTTAGGCAAAGGCTGGGAAGATATATCTTACTTTGAATGGTAAAAATCTGTGTGTAGATAAGATTTTTATAAATTAAAACTCATTTTAAATTAGCTAGGAAAGTTGATATTTCAAGAAGATCAGATGCGAAGGTTTTAACAAATAATTCTCCCTCCTATTAATATTCTTAAATATAAAGAACTCATACACATTCATTTAAAAAAAAAAGAATCAGTAACATTCCAGTGGAAATATAGGCAGTTCATTAAACAGGAAATGCAATTAACTTGTTAACAAGAAAGAAGTTCATCCCTACTAAAAATCAAAGAAATAAAACTTAAAACAGGATCTTTTAAAATCTAAAACATTAACAAGCATTATCAGAAAACCTGATTAATTACCCTGGTAGGAGTGTAAATTGGAACAAACTTTTTGGAAGACAACCTAGTGAGATTCATAAAAACCTTGTTAAAACATGTATCCCCTTTGATGCCAGCGATTCCTTTTCTAGGGACCTGTCCTTAAGAAATTAATCAGGGATGTGGTAAAATATTTAGGTATGGAAACATTTACCTCAGAATTATTATAATGATGGAAAATTAAATAAACCTAATAGTCTACCAGTAGATAAACAGTCAAATAAGTTGTGAGACATTTGTACAACAGATTTATGGGAGAAGCTGATATCAGAAAGCTAAATGAAATAAAATAGGATATAGGCTACTTTAATAGTGTGATCTCAGTTACACATTTGAAAAAATATAAGAATATGTAAAGATATATTCAAGGAAACACACCAGAATGCTTACGCTTATAGTTTATTATGTATAGGTTGTGGAATTATGAGTGATATTGTTTCTTTCATTTTTCATTTTTTCAAGTTTTCTATGATGAGCATGTATTAATTATATTGTCAGAAAAAGTATAATCTAAAATACAGTAAAAATAAATTTGTATAAATGTACAGTTCCTAATATTTTTATGGAAAGTTTGCTTAAAGTGAGGCTATATTTGTAATTCTTGATCCAGATATTACCCTAACCATCTGGGTGTGTCTTCTCTACATCTTCTTTTTCTTTTCTGAAAAGATACATTGTAGCCCTTTAATCAGGAGGTATACCATTATTATAGTCTTTACTTTGACCCATGCATAGCTCATTGCTTTTTAAAAATGATGTATTTTGGGGCGCCTGGGTGGCTTAGTCGGTTAAGCGTCCGACTTTCGCTTAGGTCATGATCTCGCGGTTCGTGGGTTCGAGCCCCGTGTCGGGCTCTGTGCTGACTGCCAGCTCAGAGCCTGGAGCCTGTTTCAGTCTGTGACTCCCTCTCTCTCTGACCCTCCCCTGCTCACGCTGTCTCTCTCTCCTGGAAATAAATAAAACATTTAAAAAAAAAATGATGTATTTTATTCTTTGTGTGTTTTTTATTCATTAAAATAATCCATGTTCATTTTACAAAATATGGAGGGTACAGAAAGTATAAGTAAAACTTAATCCCAAATTTACTATCCACTTTGCTATATCTCCTTCCAGTGTCAGTTGTTTGTGAAATTAGATCACACATGATAGATTTTTTAATCCTGCCTTTGTCACTTAACATTATATCCTGAGTATTTTTCCAGATCTTTAATAAATGTGTTTTGAATATATTATTTTAATGACTGTATCATATGGCTACATTTTAGTTTATTTAAAAATTTTCAATATTGTAGTTTACTTAAGCAGTTTGCTATAATTAAATATTATTTACTATTCCATTTTATTCATTATTATTACACTGCAATCAAAGTGATTAAATTTCAGGATGTGGAGAAATTAGAGCCTTCATACACTGCTGGTGGGAATATAAAATGACGTAGCCACTGTGAAAAACTGTTTGGCAGCTTCTGAAAAAGTTAAACATAGAATTGGAATTATCATATGACCCAGAAATTCCACCCCTTTTGTGTGTGTGTATATATATATATATATATGTGTATGTACAAATATATACATACCTATATTAACCTGCTCAGGCTACCATAACAAAATATGACAGACTGGGTAGCTTAAACAACAGAAATTTATTTTTTCACAGTTCTGGAGGTTAGAAGTTCAAGATCAGGGTGCAGGCAGGATTGATTTCTAGTGAGGTCTCTATATCTGGCTTGCATGTAGGCCACCTTGTTGCTGTTTCATGTGGCCTTTTTTCTGTGTTCATGCACTCCTGGTGTCTCATCTTTTTATAAGGATACCAATCTTACAGAATTAGGGTCCAACTCTTATAACATTTAACCTTAGTTACCTCCTTAGAAGCTGTCTCCAAATATAGTCACATTGGGGGTTAGGGCTTCAACATATGAATGGGAGGGGACACAGTTCTGTCCATAACAATACCAAAAAGAATTGAAAATAGAGATTTAAACATTTTTGTACATCAGTGTGCATGACAGCATTGTTTACAGGAGCCAAAGGATGGAAACAACCCAAGTGTCCATCAGTAGATGAGTGGATAAACAAAATGTGGCATATCCGTAAAATGGAATATTATTCAGCCATAAGGAGGAATGACGTGCTGATACATACTACAGTGTGGGTGAATCTTGAAGACGTTATGCTAAGCAAAAGGAGCTAGACAGAAAAAGCTAAATATTGTATGATTCCACCAATATGAAATATGTAGAATAGGCATAGAGATAAAAAGATTAGAAGTTACCAGGGACCAGGAGAAAGGGAAAACAGAGAGTTAGTCTTTAATGGGTACAGAGTTTCTGCTTGAGGGTGATGAAAATTTTTGGAAATAGGTAGTTGGTGTTGGTTGCACAACATTGTGAATGTAATTAATGTCACTAAATTGTACACTTAAAGTGAATAAATTGGCAAATTGCATGTTTTATATTTTACCATAATAAAAAATACTAAAATATTGCTAAACTTAAATTTCTGTGCACATCTCTATTTCCTTAAGAGAAATTACTAAAAATGGATTTATTTTGACAATGCAGTGTGAGCCTTATTAAGACTATTGATACATACTGCCAAATTGCTTTTCAGAAAGGTTCTCTTAATTTATACTCCCACAAAGTGTCTATTAGTGTCCATTCCATGCTATTCTCGCCAACACTGGATATTATTTTTGTATTCTTATTTCAATAGGCAAAAATTGTCTTATTGTTGTACTAGTATTGCACTGAATTTCAATTAGTGAATCTGAAAACATCTAAATATATGTTTATGTAGTATTTGTTAACTGTCTCTTTTTACCCTTTGACTATTTTCTTAAAGGAATATTTGTATTTTGTTATTGATTTGTAAGGACTTCTCATGTACTAAGGTACAAAATTTATACACATTCCCATTGGTTTTTTCCTGTTTAAAAATTCTTTATAGTATTTTTTAAAAATTTCTGAGAGAGAGAGAGAGAGAGACACACAGAATCTGAAACAGGCTCCAGGCTCTCAGCTCGTTGTCAGCACAGAGCCCGACACGGGGCTCGAACCCACGAACCGTGAGATCATGACCTGAGACAAGTTGGACGCTCAACCAACTGAGCCACCCAGATGCCCCTTTTTATAGTATTTTTAACATATATAAAATGTATTTTAAGGTTTATGGAATCAAATATATTTTTCTTTGTCATTTGTGTTTTCTTTCATTACTTTTATGCTTAGAAAGTCCTTTTCTATACAGGGGATAAATGTTCATCTCTTCTTTATAGTTATTTATGATTTTACTCTGTTTTTACATTTAACTCTAATTCATCTGGAATTAATTTTGACAAATTGTGTGAGGAGTAAAAACCTAACCTTATTTTCCACCAAGTAGCCAATTGTGTGAGAGTTATTTATGGAATAATACTTCCTTTCACCACTGTTTTTGTAGAACTGCCTTTATTAGACAGTAAATTGTTAAATATTCTAGAGACTTTCTGGGCACTTTCCATTCCATTGAGCTGTGCCACACCATTTTAAGTGTTGTAGTTTTATCATTTAAAATTTTTTTAATGTTTATTTGTTTTTGAGAGAGAGAGACAGATAGATAGAATGCGAGCAGGAGAAGGGCAGAGAGAGAGGGAGACACAGAATACAAAGCAGGATCCAGGTTGTGAGCTGTCACCACAGAGCCCGACATGGGGCTTGAACTCATGAGCTTCATAATCATGACCTGTGACGAAGTCGGACACTTAACTGCCTGAGCCACCTAGTGTTATCATTAAAAAAAAGTAGAGATTACGAAAAACCACACTACTCATTTTTTCAAAATTTCATTGGCTATTTTCACCTACTTATTCTTCCTAACTTAGTAAGTCCACTTAAGGTTTTTCTTTGGGAAAGCAAAGTCTATGTTGTCAGCTGGCAGTAAGGCAGTGAGGTACTCACCCCTCAGTGCCTTAGTTTCTCCAATTGTAAAATGAGGAAAAGAATATCTTCTTTTGACCAACTTCCAGGGTGATTGTGGGGATCAAATGAGTTGACTATGAAAACATAGTGAAAAAGTGAAAAATAGAAACCAGTGTTTTTTACAATTGACAGCAGCAGGGACACTGGAGGTCTCTAAATTAGGTATTATGTGGATGGCATGTGTGCTTTGTTTGGGTGGCTTTGGCACTGGACTCTCTCTTTCTCCCACAGAGCGCTTCGACCATCACTGCCCCTGGGTGGGGAATTGTGTTGGAAAGAGGAACTACCGCTACTTCTACCTCTTTATCCTGTCTCTCTCCCTCCTCACGATCTATGTCTTCGCCTTCAACATCGTCTATGTGGCTCTCAGTGAGTATTCAAGGCAGTGTCTGTTGTTGGAATGGGGTGGGGGGTGGGGGAAGACTTAAGGACAGCTGAAGGAAGTGATTGGGTTTCCTGATGGGACTTTACCATTGCAAAGTCCCTGTTAGAAATGAACACTGCTCTTGAACAGAGCTCTGAAAACTCAGCTCACAGCCATCTGTATTTACTGAATGTGTTGGCCTTCTCATTGGTCATCTGCTGAAGACTGAAGCTCTGATAATGGCCTGTACCTATTTACGGAGTGTGTTAGCTTTCTCATTGGTCGTCTGCTGAAGACTGAGGCTCTGATTATGGCCTGTACCCAGAGTAGTGGACATTTCTGAAGATATATGTTGGCTCTGCATCCTTTCTTCTTCTGCCTTGTAAGACTTGCCCTGTGCCAGGTGGTAGAAGGGATTATACCAGAAAAATGCCTTTTAGTAGCTCACGGTCTGCTTTGGGAGACAGAAAATACACACACACACACACACACACACACAACCAAATCACCTTAAAGGCAGATAGGATGTGGAGTTTAAAGGAGGCATCTTTATCAAGAGATGAGTTCTCAGCTAGATTTTGAATAAGGGAGGGATATGGGTTAATCAGGAAAGAGGATTTTTCTTGGATATTTCTGATTTCTTTCAGCTACGAATGAATATTCCCCATCTGTGCCCATAGCTGGAGGCTAGGGAAAAGGGAGAGGAATGGGAAGCTTGGGTTCTATCAGACTCTCTAGTCCAGTGCCAGGTCCCGCATTGGAAATGTAAACTCTTTAGTGAGGAGACTACCAGTTTGTAGGTGAGAGTCCCTTGTCTGAGTGAGGGCTTAATCTCTTGTCAGCTTGTAACAAGGGACAGGGAGGGAAGAAAATGAGTGGGTACTAGGATAAGTGTGCATATTTTACTAAAGTCATTGATTTTTCTTTCTACTTGTCCTCCCAATTTAACAGAATCCTTGAAAATTGGCTTCCTGGAGACGTTGAAAGAAACTCCTGGAACATATCCTCCCCTGGCAGTACGTCCCTGTGACACCCTCTTAAACTAGTTTCAAGTAGGCTTTCTGTATGCAGTTCTCCCACCATCTCGTTTTTCAGATGTCAGAGTGCCAAAGAAAGTCTAAAAAAAAAAAAAAAAAAAAACACGTAGTCTTCGTGGTAGCAACCAGAAGATGGAAGATGGCCAGGGCTTAAAGGGAGGTCCTTCCTTCACCCCCTTCTCCACTGCCTCCCTCCCAAGTCCTTCTGATCATAGGCTCGGCCTTGCCTCCTCTAGTGGGCTGTGTTTGCTTCAGTATACCTCTTATGTCACTTGATGAAAGTCCTACCTTTCTGTTACTGCTAAGGCTTATTTTGTACAGCAGTTGTATTTTTGAAAAGGAGATTCAGATGGGATTTCTATAAGTCACATTCTGTTTTTTCCACCAATTTTTTATTACAAAGTTTATTTTTAAATGGATTTTCCATTGACAGTGATGGCCAACATTGTTTAGCTTTCACAGAACATCCTCTTCAAAGAACTAATGATGAATAAATGAACACTTAAATACACTAGAATTGTTAGAGAGCGATTTATAGTGAATAAACAGGAATCCTTTACCTTTCATATATCCAGTGAGTTTAAAATTCATATGTTATTATATATAGATACTTGGCCATTTGTGATATATGTTCTGAGAGGTAAAGATGGTGTGATTGGTGCCATGAGTATGGGCTGAAGCATTAAGTCCCCTGGTGTAGCTACTTCCACATTCCTTAACATCACCTCACTGTTCTAGAAGTGCTTATTTGCTTCTTCACACTCTGGTCCGTCGTGGGATTGACTGGCTTTCACACTTTCCTCGTGGCTCTCAACCAGACAACCAATGAAGACGTGAGTCAACTTTCCCTTTTCCTCATCACATATTCTCCTTCTCTCCAAAACCTATTCTCTCATTACCTGCTATACCTGCTAGAAAACTGAGTCTCCAGCGCTCGGGAAGTTGAGGCAGATGGAAACCTAGTGTGGGACGCTGTTAAATCCACTGTATGGAGGAGAAAGCAGACTACTTTATTTGGAGTTGAGTACCTATAGAGAATTGGGAAGAAGAGGTTCAATGGTTGAGTGGGTACAATGTCTTCAGCTGTTCATAGATCCTTAAAGGCTAGTTAGTGCCTCTGGATTTGGAATGGAGAGGGGCAGTTGTGCTTAATAAAACCCTGCTTTTTAAAAATTACCAATTAATAAAAAAAAAATTACCAATTAATCCATGTTCATTGTAGAAAATTAGAAAATACACATGAGTAAATAATAGCAAATAGGTCCCTGTAACTCTACCTCCTAGATGTCAGCATTGGTTTCTTTTCAGTTTTTATTTAAATTCATCACTGTTAATGGTATGATTTGTAGTCTTTCAGACTTGTTCCTGTGTTTGTTTATATGAATATATATATTTTGTATCTTTTTCTTTAAATGCTTATTTTGGGGGGGGGCAGAGAGAGAGGGACAGAGGATCTGAAGTAAGTGGGCTCTGTGCTGACAGCAAAGAGCCCAATGTGGGGCTTGAACTCACTAACTGAGACCACGACCTGAGCCGAAGTTGGATGCTTAACTGACTGAGCCACCCAGGTGCCCCTATACTTTGTATTTTAAAAAAAATTTAATGTTTTTAAAAATTTATTTCTGAGAGAGAGAGAGAGAGAGAAAATGAGAGCAAGCGAGTAGGGGAAGGGCAGAGAAAGAGTGGGAGACTCAGAATCTGAAGCAGGCTCCAGACTCTAAGCTGTCAGCATAGAGTCCGATGCAGGGCTTAAAGCCATGAACCGTGAGATCATGACCTGAGCCAAAGTCAATTGTTCAATCAACTGAGCCACCCAGGTGCCCCTATATTTTATATTTTTAATTGAAAGTAATACATATTGTTCAGTTTCTGATTTTTCACTCTATTGTGAACATTTTTCCATGGCTGTGCAAGTATTTCTTTCTTTTTCCTGTTGTGGTAAAATATATGTAATATAAAATGTACCATCTTAGCCATTTTTAAATGTAGAATTCAGTAGCATCAAGTACATTCATATGGTTATGCTACCATCGCCACCATCCATCTCCAGAACTTTCTCATCCTTTCATGCTGCATGTATTTCTTCAACATAATTTTTAATATAAGCCTTGGCTTTTATCTTGCAGATCAAAGGCTCATGGACAGGGAAGAATCGTGTCCAGAATCCCTATAGCCATGGCAACATTGTGAAGAACTGCTGTGAAGTGCTGTGTGGCCCCTTGCCCCCCAGGTACTCAGAGGACTAGAAGATCCTGGGACTCTTGGGACAAGGAATTCAATCTGATCCGATTACCTGGTGTGATGCATTCTTCTGAATGTGGCCTTTTGGTGTCAAATAGGTCTTCCCAGGGATTATCCCTTGGTGCTATAGCTACATGTACCACAGACCACAGGCTAGTTGTTTTGAAAAGACAACTTTTCATTCTTGTTTCATCTGCTTGTTCCCTGGTTACTGTGGTATTCCCTGGTTTTTGGAATGAAAAATGAATGGAAGACAGGAGGCATGTGCTAGAATAATGCTAGACTACTAAAGGGGAGGTTTATGTTTTCCAGCATACACAGCAAGTTTCAGTGGGGTGGGTGGGTAGAGGGGGGAATACAAAGTGCTTTATTAACTGTCCTCTCTCCTTCAGTGTGCTGGATCGAAGGGGTATTTTGCCACTGGAGGAAAGTGGAAGTCGACCTCCCAGTACTCAAGAGACCGGTAGCAGCCTTTTGCCACAGAGTCCAGTAAGTATTCCTGACTTAACAGCTGAGTCAGTGATAGACTGTGTAGGCTAAATTTACACCTTTGAGATACAATTAGGCAATTCCGTGTCCAGTCGCTCCAGCTTCTGTCTCTGCTTCTGGCCTGACATTTCTTCAAATCTTTGTGCCCTCGAGGTGGATTTAGAGCTGGACAATTCTTTGACTTTCTGTGGCAGTCACTGTGCTAGGTGCTCGGGATATGCCAGTGATGTCCTTGCTCTCAAGGAGCTCATTGTCTAATAGAGATGCGAGACAAGAAAACAGGCCATTGCTCAATGTTGTGAAAAGTGCCATGAGGAAGGAAGCATAAGTGCTATCAGAGCAAAGATAGGGGTCAGGGCAGCGGGTTAGAGTTAATGGAGTGGGTAACTTGGTAGAAAGGGGCTTCCTCCCTGGAATATGCATATGTTGTGGTAAACCTTCCAGCCATCTTGCTTAGGATATATGTTATAAAATATGTTCCTAAAAAGTTATTATTTGAACTTTCTTTTTTATAATTGCTTTATTGAGCTATAATTCACATACTGTAAAATCTGTTTAAAATGTACAGTTTACTGGGTTTGTAGTATATTCACAGACTTGTGCGATCATCACAGCAATCAATTTTAAAACATTTACTTATCCCTCACCAAACCCCTGTCCCCATCAGCAGTCACTCTCTCTTCCCTCTCTGCCCATCCCTAGGCAACTATCAATCTTTCTTTTCTATATATTTGTCTCTTCTGTACATTCCATATATATGGAATCATATAATGTGTGGCTTCTTTCATTTGGCATATTTTCAAGGTTCATCCATGTCATAGCATGTAGCAATACATCATTCCTTTATATGGCTGAATAATATTCCATTATATGGATAATACCACATTTTATTTATACATTCATTGATTGCCATTATGGTTGTTTCCACCTTTTGGTTATTATGAATAATGCAGTGATGAACATTCATGTGCAAGTTTTTGCATAGACACATATGTATTTATTTCTTTTGGCTGCATACCCAGGAGTGATATCATTGAGTCATGTAATAACTCTATGTTTAACCTTTTGAGTACCTGCTGGACTGTATTCCAAAGTGGCAGCACCCTTTTACATCCCCACCAGTAGTGTATGAGAGTTCTAGTTTTTCCACATTCTTGGCAACACTTGTCATTATTATCTGACATTCTAGTTCTAGACATCCTAGTAGGTGTGAAGTGGTATCTCATTGTGGTTATGATTTGCATTTCTCTAATGAGGTTGAGCATCTTTTCATGAGCTTATTGGCCATTTGTATATTTCCTTTGGAGAAGTATCTATTCAGATTAGTTTTCCATTTTTAAATTGGGCAATTTGATGTTTTTTTGTTGTTGAGTTCTAAGAATTCTTTATTCTCTATGTTAGATATAACAAATATTTGCAAATATTTGCAAATATTTTCTCCCATTCTGTGGGTTGTCTTTTCACTTTCTTGATGATGTCCTTTGAAACACAAAAAGTTTAAATTTTGATGAAACCCATTTTATCTATTTTTTTCTTTAGTTTCTTGGGCTTTTGTTGTCAGTAGACATCTAAGAAACCATTGTCTAATCCAAGGTCATGAAGGCTTATGCCTTTGTTTTTCCTAAGAGTTTTATAGTTTTAGCTCTTACATTTAGATCTTTGATCCATTTTTGAGTTAACTTTTATATATGGTGTGAGCTAGGGGGTTCAAATTCTTTCTTTTGCATGTGGATATTTCTATACCCTTTTTAAAATAAAAAAAAATTTATTTATTTATTTTTTTTAGAGAGAGAGAGAGAGAGAGAGAGAGAGAGACAGACCATGAGCAGGGGAGGGGCATGGGGGGGGGATCTTAAGTGGGTTCCGTGCTCAGTGCAGAGCCCAATGTAGGGCTTGATCCCATGACCCTGAGATCATGACCTGAACCAAAATCAAGAGTTGGACACTCAACTGACTGGGCCACCCATGTGCCCCTCAGCACCCTTTGTTGAAAAGACTGCTTTTTCTCCATTGAATTGTCTTGGCACCCTTGTCAAAAATCAATTGACTGTAAATGCAGGAGTTTGTTTCTGGACTCTCAATCCTAGTTCATTGATTAATATATCTATTCTTGGGGCGCCTGGGTGGCTTAGTCGGTTAAGGGTCCAACTTTCGCTTAGGTCATGATCTCGCAGTTCGTGGGTTCGAGCCCCGCGTCGGGCTCTGTGCTGACTGCCAGCTCAGAGCCTGGAGCCTGTTTCAGAGTCTGTGTCTCCCTCTCTCTCTGACCCTCCCCTGCTCATGCTGTCTCTCTCTCTCTCTCCTAGAAATAAATAAAAATATTAAAAAAATATATATCTATTCTTGTGTCAGTATCATGCTATCTTGGCTACTGTAGTGTTGCAGTAAGTTTTGAAATTAGGAAGTGTGAATCATTCAAATTTATTCTTTATTCGATTGTTTTGGCTGTTCTGGGTCCCTTGAATTTCCATATACATTTTAGGATCAGCTTGTCAGTTTGCAAAGAAGGCAGCTGGAATTTAAAAAGAAATTTAGGGGTGCCTGGGTGGCTCAGTTGGTTAAGCTTCCAACTTTGGCTCAGGTCATAATCTCACAGCTTGTGGGTTTGAGCCCCATGTCAGGCTCTGTGCTGACAGCTCAGAGCCTGGAGGCTGCTTCAGATTGTGTCTCTCTCTTTCTGTGTCTCCCTCTCTCTCTGCCCCTCCCCCATTTGCACTCTGTTTCTCTTTCAAAAAAAAAATTACAAATTTTTAAAAAGAAGTTTAATGTTTATTTATATATTTTGAGAGAGAGAGCAGAGGAGGGGCAGAGAGAGAGGGAGACAGAATCCCAAGCAGGCTCCACACATAGTGTGATGCAGGGCTTAAATTCATGAACTGTGAGATCATGACCTGAACCAAAATCAAGAGTCAAATGCTTAACTAACTGAGGCACCCAGGTGCTCCTGAGAAGCCAGCCGGAATTTTGATGGGGATTGCATTGAATCTATAGATCAATTGTTGGAATATTGTCTTCCTAACAAGATTACGTCTTCCAAACCATTAACATGAGATGTCTTCATTTGTTTAGATCTTCTTTAATTTCTTTCAACAATGTTTTGTAGTTTTCAGAGTATAAGGTTTTTTTAAAAAGTTTATTTTGAGAGCAAGAGAGGGAGAGTGCGCATGCATGAGTTGGGGAGGGCAGAGAGAATTCCAAGCAGGCTCTGCACTGTCATCCCTGAGCCCAAATCACTTACTTCTGAACTCATGCAGCTGTGAGATCATGACCTGAGTCAAAATCAAGAGTTGGACACGTAACCCATTGAGCCATCCAGGCACCCCTAAGTTTTTTTTTTTATTTTAAGGTTTATTTAAGTAATTTCTACACCCAATATGGGGCTTGAACATGGGGCTTGACCCCCAAGATCGAGTTGCATGCTCCTCTGACTGAGCCAGCCAGGCACCTCCAGAATATAAATTTTATACTTCTTTTGTTACATTTATTCATAAGTATTTTATCCTTTTCATGTTATTGTAAGTGATATTTTCCTAATTTCATTTTTGGAATATACATTGTGACTACATAGAAATTCAATTGATTTTTGTATATTGATCTTGTATCTTGAAACCTTGCTGGACTTGTTTATTGTAATAGATTTTTAGTAGATTTGAACTTTCTTATGAAATAGAATCCTACTTTTAAGTGAATGATTTTTTGTAAAGTAGATCATTTTTCTCTACTTTACCTTTCCTAAATTTTGAATTTTCTTTTTTTGAAGTACAGCAAATTTTGTCTATATATTATTATCATCATTTTGAATATCATTTTTCTGATAAGTCTGATCTTAAATCATAACAATCTAGGTTAGTAGTTCTAAGTTGAATGTAGGGAAGAGTAGTATTTTAGAATCACTCAGGGGGCATTTTCCTACCACATACACCATCTGAAGATTTTGCCACCCCACCCTCTTTGGTTTAGAATCACTGTTCTATTGAGCTGTGTGTTAGGGGAAAAAAAAAAAAAGATTGAGAACCACTGAGTCAGGCCTTATTAGACAAGTATGTTATAGCATTCTGTTGTGAAGGGAGGTGTATGCATAATTATTTGTGGTTCCTTTTATTATGATTAATAATAATGGAAACAACTATACACTACAGACAGTGAAGACTAGAACTTAAACTTCAGTTGCGTTCTGCTGAGAAGACAATAGTCTAGTCTTGGTTCTGAGTTTGGTGTTGGTGGCTGTATATGTGTAGTCTCCATTTGGGTGCTGAGGGAGAGCTTTGCATTGAATTTGGTGTGTTTTTCTTCTCAGGGCCCAACAGAACATCTGAGCCCAAATGAGATGCCGGAGGACACCAGCACTCCTGAAGAGATGCCACCCCCAGAGCCCCCAGAGCCACCACAGGAGGTGACTGAAGCTGAGAAGTAGCCTATCTATGGAAGAGACTTTTGTTTGTGTTTAATTAGGGCTGAGAGATTTAAGGAGAGAAGATATATACCTGAGACAGAGAGCAAGTGAGCTGTCCCTGTTACTGTTTTTCTTTGGTCTTTATTCACCCAATTGCACACTGGCATTTTCTTGCTACAAGGTTTTTTTAAAAAAATTCTGGACTCAAGGCAGTCGCAGAAGATGTCAGTCACCTCTGGTAACTGGACAAATGGGTCTCTTGGGCCCTGGCACTGGCTTTCCATGGCTTCAGCCATGGAGTCTCCTTGGACTCCCTTCTCTTTCCTCCAGATCCCAGCTTTCCTGCTTGGGGTCATTGGTCCAATTCTGGGGTTAAAGGGTCTTGAGACTGGCTCAAATTCTCTCAAGCTGCTGCATGTCATGAGTCCAGAGGCAGTCACAGAGAACTCTGGCCAGGGAATCCTAATGGGATTCTTGGGGCCTTCAGAATTGAAGAGGGTGGAGAGTAGGGTTGGAGGATTCTCCTGGCTACAAAGTGCCAACATTGCCAGCAAATCCTTTCAGGAATGAGGCAGGTACCTTCCACTTGTATTTATTCATGTAGCTTCTCCTATGTCCCCTTCCCACTCTCTAACACCCAAGCCCCATCCATTTCCAATTAGATATATGTAAGTAGTTGCAGTAGAGACAACGATTCACATTTCTTGTAGACTACCCAGAACCTTTTTAATACCCGTGCCATTCTTAGTAAGAATTTATGAGATGCCAATGGCGTGGCCCCTCACACTCTTTGTCTCATCTCTCATCCTTTCTCATTAGCCCCTTTTGTTTTCCTTTTGACTCTTGCTCCCGCTAGGAGCAGGAATGGCAGTAATAAAAGTCTGCACTTTGGTGGTTCCTTTTCCTCACAGGAAGCCTGAGTGCTCACTTAAACACTACCCCCTCAGACTCCCTGTGTGAGGCCTGTAGAGGCTCTGAATGCACAAATGGGGAAACAAGGCACAGAGAGGCTCTCCTCTCCTCTCCTCTCCCCCGATGTCCCCTCAAAAAAGAAAAAAAAAAAAAAAAACCAGTACTTCCATTAGGCCTCGGCTGAGTGAGGAGGGAAAACCCAGCACTGCTGCCCTCCTGGGTAAACCCACTCCAAGGCCTTGGCCCGCCTCGGGCTTGGTAACCACACGGGGGCTTCCTCCAAGCCCCACTCTTCCAGCACTTCCACCGGCAGAGTCCCAGAGCCGCTTCACCCTGGGGGTGGGCTGTGGCCCCCAGTCAGCTCTGCTCAGGATCTGCTCTATTTCAGGGAAGAAGATTTATGTATTATATGTGGCTATATTTCCTAGAGCACCTGTGTTTTTCTCTTTCTAAGCCAGGGTCCTGTCTGGATGACTTACGGGGAGGGGGGTGGGGAGTGTAAACCAGAACTTTTAATCTATTTGAAGGTGATTAAACAGTGTCTAATGCAAACTGCCTGCCTCCTCCTTCCCCTTTCCATTTCAAGAACCACCATGAGGGTGTGAATGTCTTTGTGGGGGGTGGGTTGGGGAGGGTTGAAGGGTTGAGGGTTGCTTGTTACTACTCATACTTCCATTTCCTATGGGGCCCTTGGGTTGGAGAGATAGCTCCCAAACTCCCCACTGATTTATACTACATTCTGGATTGAAATTTACCTTATTCTGGACTATGAAGAAAGGGCTTTCAAGGCAATATACACTGTTAGCAAGATTGGGAGGGTTGGAAGGGGTTATATTTACTCAAGAGAACACATTATTAGAATATTGTTTTTATGCAGAGGGATGCTGTTAATTGCAAATGAATCTTAGTTATTAAAGCAGGCTCATCAGGGTCTCCTTTTGGAAATATTTTGTTAGTGATCTTTTACAAGTGATGGTATATATTTCTTTTTAAATGGTCTAAAGTCAAGACTCCTTACTAATGCCTATATCATCCTTCCCAGTTAATCACAGTTAATGAAGTTTGGCTGCTAGCAGATTTTTTTGTATGTCTTCCTATTTTCCTGGTAGCAAGATTTGAGTTTAGCAATCCTTGGGGAGAGTGGGGAGATTGGCTCTGACTGTCTCAGGTTTGTCTCCTTTCTGCCTCTACTTTCCCATTCTTTTTCTGAATCTGTCAGTTTTATTCTTGTAGTTAGATTTGAGTTAGTTCAAAATAAGGCCAAGCCTGGAGAGTTTGGAAGTTACTAGATTTTTTCAGTTACCTGACACTCAGATGAACCCCCTTTTAGTCAGTTCCCAACCTACCCTGTCTCAGCCCATCATCTCTTTTCTTGGGTTCAGACAGATTTCTCTCCTCACCCAACTTACCTCAAGCACTTTTCTGCTGACCCTGAGGTCTGACAGAGAAAATTTATCTTTCTGAGGTGAAGGGTAAGCATGTAAATCCCTCATCTCTAGTATGAAATGAAGTTTTTAAAAGTTTCTGCTTTTCATACTCCCTGCCTTCTTACTTTTCCTTTATAAATCTTATGTATTTAAGACCTTGGCCTGAAGATCTGTCCCATTCATATCATGCACCAGCCGGGACTGTACCTAGTCTGAGTTCTGATCAGAGAGGAGATTGAAGAATTGGTCCCTCCCAGGGGACTAGGTCTTAAATTGTTCACTCTTTTCAATGGCTGACATTCTTTCCACCTCTCCCCTTCCTCTCCATCCCCTAAGTTTCCTATGCACCCCACTTCCCCAGGTCAGGGTGGCTGGCACAGATCCAAGACCTTCTGGGGGTTGGTGGAATTTGGCTATTTGGGAGCCCTTCTCCATGCCCATTTGGCTCTGGGGCCCTCTTAGCCCTAGCAGAGAGCATCATCTCTCTCCTTGTTTTTTTTCCCCAGTGGCAGATGTGGGTTCTAATTCTATAGCAGCTAAATTCCATTCTTCCTGCCCTGACCTTCCTGCCTTTACCCCTGTGGCCCCTTTTCCTACTGACTGAATCTCTTTACCTTCTGTGTGTGTGTGTGGGGGGGGAAGTATTTTGTTTTTAAATCTATTTTCTAACTTAATGCAATTTAATATGTAAATCTCTGCACTTTTGTGTGAGCCTACAAATGTGTATGTGTGGCAGGTTTTTCTCTCTCTGGTATTTAATAAAGAAATCTTTCTTTTTGGGGTGAAGCCAATTAATGAAGGAGAGTTGAATGGTTTTAGAGATACAGGGATGTCTGTTTCATTGTGCTTCTGCCTCATTTCTTTACTTGTGCCTAGTGTGAGTGACCAGCCCCTCCTCCACCTTTTGCCCCCCACCCCTTCCTTTGAGAGGGCCCTCAGGCGAGTGGGGCAGGGAGAGGGACCTGTCCTGTGTCTGGTACTCTTCTGGGACTGCTTGGAATGGCTCAAGTGATAACCTAGCAACCCATCCCCGCCTCCATGGCCTAGCTCTGCTAGTCCTTTTCTTCCAGCTCTGTTCATTTTATACTCCCGAGGCTGGGGCCAGGCTAGAGAAAATGAAGGGATCACAGTAAATGGTTTTTAAAAACTGATAATTTACTCTTATGCTTTGGTTCCACTAAAGAAGAACAATGTTTTCAATAATTCCAAAGGCATTTGTGTCAGTTTTAAGAAAACATTCTAGGAATCACTTGCTATTCTTAGGCAATAGGCTTTAGAAATAGTATCAAAGGCTAAAACTGTGAATATCATTAGTTTTAAAGGATGCAAGCCCAACTCACAAAAAAGGAAGTTACTGTAAATTTCATGTTTTGGATAAATACAAAGTGGGAATGGGAACTAGAAACCTGCATCTGTAAGCTTGTGAATGTCTTCGAGGACATCAATGTAGGTGGGAAAACCTAGCGCAATTAGCTGGGCCTAATTATTTTACAAATCAACACAAAAATATGTTTTTACAATTTTAATATATACGCTGAATTTCTAGGAATGCAACAATTGTGGAAATTGAGGGAACATGGTACTTTATTTGGTTCAGAACTTTACCAAGAGTTGTGACTTTTGAAAATCATATCACCCACAATGCCATTCATGGATTTCTATTGCCAATAGAACGTACCTGTATTTGTCTTTCTTTGTAACAATTGCATTCACAGTGGATCTACATGTATACGTGGACTCTCTGACTACTTCATTATATCTTTTAGTATAGTCTTGCCCAGGCATTTGCATATTGAAATACATATTATAAACAAATTTCCTTTTTTTCTCCTTCATATTGTAATTAGCGTATTATATTGCTATTCTGGAAATTATGTGTAGAAGCTGGTTATATTAACTATGAAAATCATTTCAGAGTGCCAAAGGACACATCACAAAATATTGTATCTACCAAGGGAGGATTGGAGCTGATAGGACTGAGAAACACTAAATTATCTCAGAAATCCCTTTCTACCTCTAAGTATTGGGAAACTCAGAACATAAACATCCCCCTCTCCTAACACACTTAATGTGCTTTTTAATTTTAAAAGCAACACATGCTCATTGTTGAAAATTGGGAAAGTATAGGAAAGTAAGATTTTTAAAATTACCCATAAACTCGTCACCAATATATGATTAGCACTGTTAATGTTTTGGTGTATTTCTTTCTAGTCTTTTATACATATCTTGAGTAAATTCTACTCCCAACATGGAGCTCGAACTCACAATCCTGAAATCATAAGTTGCATGCTCTACTGACTGAGCCAGCCAGGCACCCCAGTGTGCATGTATATTTTAAAAGATAACTGGAATTCAACTATAAATAGAGTTTTGTATCCAGCCTTTAAAAAAAATTTTTTTTAACATTTATTCAGTTTTGAGAGACAGAGCATGAGCAGGGGAGAGGCAGAGAGAGAGGGAGTTACAGAATCCAACGCAGGCTCCAGGCTGTGAGCCATCAGCACAGAGCCCAACACGGGGCTCAAACTCACAAACCGTGAGATCGTGACCTGCGCTGAAGTCAGCCGCTTAACCGACTGAGCCACCCAGATGCCCCATGTATCCTGCCTTTTTTAAACTTAGCATTTTCCATATCATTAGGAATTTTTGAAAATAATTCCATAACATATAGATAACCCTCTCCCTATTGTCAGCCATTCAGGAGTTTCATTTTACATTATTATAAATAATGTTGTGATGAACCCCTTTATATATGAGTATATTTGTGATTCATTTCCTTCGGATAGACTTGTAGAAATGGAATCACTAGAGTCAAAGGGAGTGCTCTTTTAAAGGCTCTCTATAAATATGGGTAAATTGCTTTACAGAAAGGCTATCACCATTAGTTCTGCCAGCAGTGTATCAGAGAGTCTACTTCAACACATCTCATTTAAACATTTGGTAATTTGATAGTTGTAAACTGGTATATCAGGGTTGCTTCATTTCTATTTCTTTTATTAATAACGAGGTCAAACATTTTTCACACCTCCCCTCTGCCTTATGTTTCTTGCCATTTGTATTCTGTGAATTGGGTGTCCAATTCCTTTCTTTTTCTTCTGGTATTGGGGGGGTTTCTACTCAATTAATAAATGAGAGAGAGCTTGGAGCTCACACTCCACCACAGGCCAGAAAACGAAGGGACCCTGAATCAGAAGTGGTTTTACAACTCTGGAACATGGTGTAGAATTACCTCCCTTTGGACTCCATGCCTCTTCACTTTCTTCAAGTCCACCTGTCATTGCCTTTTCTGCCAGCCACTGGCAATCTTCAGCTATCTGGTTACTCCAAAATCACTAAAGGGTTGTAGTTTTGTGCCAAAGTAGACACAGGGTGATTATTTGTTGTAAAACCCAGGCTCTGTTAAATGGCATTGCTGAAAGGAATGTGCTTGCATTTGTCCTTCCTCTCCCACCAAATTAAATACTGTGACTTACCTAAGGTCATATAGACAGTTACTGCTAGAGCCAAGACCAGAACCTAGATGTCCTGACTCCCAGTCCAGAGAGGTTTCCAGCATAAGCTGGGTGCAGACAAATAAAGGAGTTTCAATAACTCCAAGTGTCACTTGAGTGAAATGAGCCTTTCACTTATTTATTTAACATTCAATAAGTACTTGTTGAAAACTGTGTGCTAGGGTTGACTTTAGGAGAAACTGCATTGCTGACCCCATTCTCTTGTGAGTTAAGAACCAGCAATGATTTTTAGGATTTCTTTACCATTTTGGATTAATTTTTACCAATGATGTCTCCATGTTAGGCATACAGAGGGCTGACTGTATATATTCAGGCTGATATGGTGGTGGTTGTTGGGTTTTTGTTTTAAATTTAAATTTCCTATATTTCTCCAGATCCCTGCACTTAGGTTGAACTGATGATGGGGTTTCTTTAGCACAGAAAGTCAGGAAGTTGCCTTGCCTGGTTCCCACAGTCAAGCTGGCTGTCCCTTTGTGAGGGCCATTGCCCTGGGCTCTTTCTGACGCTATCCCTGGCAGGTCCCAAAGGCAATGGTATACAAATGCTATATTGGTAACTGTGAAGTTATAGGAAAAGGTGAAGCCTACATATCAAGAGCCATAGAATTCCATTTATTTAGGGCTTTCCTGGAGGAGGAGTCTTGGCTAAGTCTAGAAGGGAGGCAGTTCCTTCCCACTTGATTGTGTTGTTGGCTGATATAGAATGTGGCCAATGTTGTGTGAGAAGCTAAGGTAGCCTCTATTGTGGCTTTCTTTTCCCCAGCCAGGGAAACCTCATACCTCATCCTGAATTTCCTGACTCGGGAAGGGGGATGGTGTTGGACCTCACTGAGACTACAGTGATCAATGTTCTTTTTTCCTTTTAAAACCTTCTTTTAGTTTTTGTTTTAATGTCCTTGGTCTCTAATGGCCCCACCATGGCTTCCACTTATGCAAAAGACCTGGGTGTGGTGGTCTCTACCAGTGAGAGTTGGAAGTTGGAAGCCTTGGCTGGGGCCTGTGTCAAACCACACTGCTCTAGGGTTTGAGGGGTAGGAGACAGAATTTGTGGAGTTGACAGCCTTTGTTGCAGGCTTTGGTGAGAGCTGGTCAGAACCTACCTGGGAAGGTCTAAGATAAGCTTGTGAGAAATAGGGACAGCGAGTGAGAGGGAGGATGGTTCATTCAGATGGGATGTGCTGATTCCCCCAGCTGCTTCCCTGATGGACCAGGGAGAGGGAAGTTGTTTCTAACCATGAATTGGGGAGGAACTGGCTAGACTCTATTTCTTCTTGAATCTAGCCTTTATCCTCTTCCTTCTAGTAGCCCATGGATATCCAAGGGAGTTGCCTAAAATAAGTCTAATGTTCAGGATTGATCATCCTACTGTGAACTGGGCAGATCCAGGGCTTCCCCTCACTCCTTAGGTGGCTTTCTTTCTTTCCATCCCCAGCCTCTTGATCCCATAGCTGGTACCCCCTACCCTGAATTCTAATACCCTCTGAGAGCTGGGATATCAGTTTGTCTGTGGGCTACAGCAGTTAGTCTGAAAACACATATCGACACAGCTTTTGTACCTAGTCTTGAGCTCAGTACCCTGGAGGTTACAAAAAAGTCAGAAAGCCACCATTTATTGTTATTATGTGCCAGAAACCTTATATACATTATCTCGTTTATTTCTCTACCAACCCAAAGAGGTAGGTATTATTAGATCATTATTCTTTTTTAAATTTAATTTTAATTTTTTAAATTATTTTTTAATTGAGAATTAACATTGTGCACATTTAGCATGTGCAATGTGTTCACTCGATGCATTTATATATTGCAATATAGATTATTCTACTTATTTTACAGAAAAGAAATGTGTATGTATATAATTATCTGAAGTCATATAATTAGTAAGTGGTGGAGCCAGGATTTGTAGACACTTTAGTTTAACTCTAAAGCCTTTGTTCTTGGTCACTACACTGACTAGGGATTCGAGGTGAGGTGGGCCTTGAACGGAGGGAAATGGAGGTAGCAAGGTGATGTGGATTTGGGGGATCAGATATATATTATCATTCGTTAAGCAATGATTTTGTGTTGGACACTCTGCTAAGTACTTTACATGCACTAGTTTATTCAATCTTTGTAACAACCCCATGGGGCTAGTACTGTTATCCCATCTTATTGATTTGGAAAATGAGGCTCAAGGAGGTTAAGTGACTTATCCAGGGTGACTGAGCTAAGTGAAAGAAGCTAAGATTTGAACTCAGGTTGGCCCTGCCTCTTAACTGCTAGTCTTTGCCTACCCTAGAGGAGCTGCCACTTGCTGTCCCCAGGCCCTGGAGGGGTCCAAGATCAGAGGAAGACCCCCATTGCCCTCTTAGACTAGCCCAACGGCGCTCTCCCAAGGGGAGCCTGGGCTTCTGAAATACTAGGCTGGGGAAAGGGATACAGGGTCTCCAGCTGGAAAGTCTCAGCCAATTGGACTTCGTTTGCTGGGATAGGGTACCCTTGACATCTTCTAGATGTCCATAGGCTGGCAAAGAGGTTCTGGGAGACCTACCTGATGGAGGCGCTTAGGACCCTGGGCTGTAGCCCCACCTGGCCCTACCTTTCTCATCCCTCAGGACCTGGCCTGTAGAGTACAGTTTGCTCATTGCCCCTCCTCAGCTGCCCATCCCAAAGTCTTGTGATCATTGAAATCTTTGCACAACCACCTACTTACAGCCTGTATCCAGCCTATACACAAAACTGGGGCCTGATACTCTGAGATACTCTCCACTCCCCTCCCACTGGTAGAGAGGAGTTCAAAATACTTTCTCAGTCTGATTTTGCTTTTTATGATATTTTCCTTTCCCCAGCTTACACCTAATAGATAGGTATTACCCAAGGATTTTCAAAGGTTTAGGAATCTACTCTGATAAGGTCTCCTTAGTGTGTGTGGATTTTAAGTACTTTGGGCATTATTCATCCCTCACTCCCCACCTTTCCAGAAGCCTGTGCCAAAAGATAGCAGAATGACTTTTCTACTGTCCTACATTGGAGGCCAGAGGTTTGGGCCTATTTATTTATTTATTTCATTTTATTTTTTTTCAAAACTTAAAATATTTTTCCTTTTTAAATAGACATAAAATAATAGATACTTTTAAAATTCAAACACAAGAAGAATGTACAAGGTGAACACTTCTCTCCCTCCCTCCCCCAGACTCACCGCCCTTGTCTCGCTGGTAACCATTTGGTGCAGATTTTCCCAGTCTTTATTCTTTTGTATGTTTTCCTTTTCTTAAATAAAAATGGAATCAGTCTATAATGTTTTAGTCCTCGTTTCCCCCCCCCCAATGATGCAGCACAGACTTCTTTTACAACAGGAATGTTTGTACATTATTTGTATAATTTTAAATTTTTAATTAAACAAAAAATCACGAAGATTTTTCCCTGTGTTATTAAATATTTTTCTACAACATCATGATTAATGGCTGCACAGTATTGTGTAAACGAACTATAATATATCTAATTCCCCACTTGCGTTGTTTCCAATTTCTTTAAAAATTTTTTAATGTTTTATTTATTTCTGAGAGACAGACAGCATGAGCAGGGGAGGGTCAGAGAGAGAGGGAGACACAGAATCCAAAATAGGCTGCAGGTTCTGAGCTAGCTGACAGCACAGAGCCCGATGTGAAGCTTGAACCCATGGTCCATGAGATCATGACCTGAGCCAAAGTCAGATGCTCAACCGACTGAGTTGAGCGCCCCGCAGCCCCGCATTGTTTCCAATTTTTTACCCTTACTGACAAAATGGCTGTGAGTATCTGTGTGCACTTGTGTGGCTCTTTCTGTGAATTATTCCTATGAGGGGAATGGCCGGGTCAAAGGGTGTCAAACGCACATGACAGGTGCTCAGATTGCCCTTTGGAGGGTGGGGGGCCTCTGAAAGCTCATCGGACTCCCTACTCAAATTCTTCAACCTGTCTGAGTTTCGGTTTCCTCCTCTGCAAAGTGGGAAGATGATGGCATGTACCTGGGGGTTGGGGAAGCGGGTTGTGGAGATTGATTATCTGAGAGAATAAATGCCAAGTGTTTGCTTTCTGGCACCCCGGTCAGTGCCCACTAAATGGCAGAAAGTACGCAGTATCATTGGAGTGTTGAGGCTGTTTGGGCTTCTCTTGGTTTCTCTGGTGAGGATCACGCTTGCAGCTGCCTGTGGCCCGCAGCCACTATAAGGGCAGTGGTGTGAGCATAGCTGAGAACAAAGCCTGGAAGCAGAGCTGCCTTGCATTCTCTCTGGCGGCAGCTCTTACAGAAGAAGTCTGCCCTCCCTAGTGGAGTTCACGGGGAGCAGAAACAGCGCGAGGTCTTTGTCTCTGTCCCACCTCCCAGGAGATGCTATAGCTTCAGTGGGGGCAGGGTGGGGCCCAAGAAGAGGTGGCCTTAGAGGGAAGGCCCTGTGGAATCCAAGTTTCTCCCTTTTGGATCCTGGAAGGCCCCTAGCATGGGTCCTTCCTCACTGGTGGAGATCTTCAAGGCTCTCGTTAAATAACTGTTCTAGGAAGAGGGAAATAGCTACTCACACTGTCAGACCCCAGCAAGACCTGTGGCTCTGGAATCCTGTACTCTGAGGATTGCCAGCTAGCAGGGAGGGCAGAACCAGTTAGTGCTTCAAACTGGAGTTTTAGGTCAGCAGGATCAAGGGCAGTGATCATCTTCAGGGAAGGAACAGATGACCCTGAAAGGTCATTGGAGATCATTTTGCTGAGTCCAGCTGCAAAGGATACTGATCTGACCTTCCCCCAACCCTCTCTCCATAGGAAAGATAACTGGAGACTGTAATTAGTTCTACCTATGTTTATTGCTGCCAACTTACCCCCCTCTATCCCCTCATATTTACACCCAAACCTTTCCCCCAAGGTAGCTTTTAACAAAATTCTTCATAGTAGGTTGAGAAGTGTGTTCATGAAGCAGGCAGTCCTAGACGTAGTGGGCCCTGTCCCCAGGCCAGTTGGACCCTGGGGAAGGGTTACTGTGGGAATTCAGGGCACAGACTTGATGTTGACATCAAGGGAAGCCCCCTACTGACGATAAGCTTCCTCCCCTTCTAGAACTCAAGGTATATCCAAACCTCTTGTAAAGCATAGTTGAGGGTAGTGGACTCCTCAGTGTCAAGCTTCATGCTTTCTTTGTAAGAACCCCTATGGGGGCCCAAGTCTGAGTCCAGACTTACTTCAGAGGGGCAGTTCTGGCTTCAGAGGGGCAGTTCTGTCTTTGAAAGTCACATCTGACTGTCTGCCATTGGCCTTCAGGGGAAGTGTTGGATGGCGCCAGGAGTAGAAGAGAAGGGTCGTATTGTTTTAAGCTGGAGGAAGTTGCATCTTGGCTTGAGTTACGTGGGGAGGTATGGAATGAATGGGCAGGAGGATCCATTTCATTTGGGAGCCCAAGGCCCCTTCAGCTCCCTCAGTAAACTCCACTGGTGTCCTTGGCCACAGGTGACAGGAGAGCAAACATTTAATGCCACAGGATGTCAGAGCTGGCAAGGCCCTCAGCAATATCTACTATAATCCCCACCAGTCCTAGACCTTGATGGGGGAAAGCACTCGGTTTAAGTCAGACAGCTATTTAGTGGCCAAACTTCTAAAAAAGTTAAGGAGAAGGAATGTGGAAAAGGTATATGTGGCTTTCTTCAAGCCTTGGTCAGGGAAATCTGTATGGACCCATGATCAGTTAGGGTCCTTTCAAATGGCCAGCCTCCCTAGGGTTTTGAAACCTACCTGAAACACTGACTTTGCCTCCTTTTCGGGAGCAGTGTGATAGAGGAAAGTGGTGTGGGGTTGAGGAGGGCTTGAGGGCCTCAGTGGTGAGGAACATGGCTAGGATGGCCCCGCAGTGTCCCACTTGCTGTGGCCGGGAGCAGGCGGTACCTGAAAGTTCTGTGCTGTCAGTAGCTGGTGGAGGGTGGGATGTGCCCTTGGCTGGCTCTGCATCCACTCTAGCCAAGCCTACAGGGAGGGCCCTGGCCAGCCTCCACAGCCCTGGGCACTGCTAGGGGAGTAGGACCGGGCTCAGCACCAGTCCTCTGGGGTCCGAGCCTCCGCGGGAGGCCGGGCCCATCCCCAGTCTTGGCCGCTGGGGCCCAGCCTCGGCCTGTGCCACCGCCTCTGCCTCAAGGTGCTCCGGCCAAGGAGAGGCCTTGCAGCTGCTCCTCAGCGCCTGCCAGCTCGGCCTCATCGCGCCCGCTCTCTGAGCCCTCGAAGCAGCCAGAGTCTCGAGGAATGTCCACCTTGGGTTCGGACACTGTGTTTGCCACTGGCTCCGGGCTGCTCTCAGTGCCCTCTTCTGCCTCCTCGCTGCCGGCTGCCAGGGCCAAGGAAGGAGATGGAATGTGGGGGTTGGTTGTGCCTTAGCTGGGAGGGGATTCCAAAGCCCCAGGGACCCCTGTGTGGTGGTTAGAGACTCCGGGAAGTCTACCGTAGGGAGCCTCTCCCTCTGGGCACCCACCACCATCCCTGCCCTGCTCACCCTTTCTGGCTTAGAACCACATGGGCGTGGTTTCCAAGGCAGCAACCCAGCCCAGGAGCCCAAACTTCTTCAGCACCCAGCTAGGAGCTGGGAAAGCTGTGCTTGATTCCTGATTCTGTTATTACCCAGCTTTGAGGCCTTGAGTACATGCCTTACCTTCTCTAGCCTTAAGTCTCCCCTTTGATCCCAAAGGGAGTTGGACCCGATCATCCCTAAGACCCCTCTGTCCACAAACTTTGCCTGAGACTGGAATTGGAGTGTGGAAAGTACCTTCCCACTGCAGAGGGGTGCTAGAGCTGAGTGTGCTCAGGAGATAGGGCCGAGACAGGCCTCCGTTCCCCGGAATACCTGCAGCCAGCCCCATACCCAGCTCCTAAATCCACTCACTGTCGTAGTCCAGCAGCAGCTCAGCAGCCGTAAGCAGCTTGGCCCGGTGCTGTGGGTCCATGATGTTCAGCTCATTGAGGTGTGTTTCTCGCAGCTCTTTGAAGTCCTCCAGTGTCTGGTAGCCATTGAGCAGCAGGGTGGACGTGTGCTCCTGTGAGCAGAGGCAGACCACCAGTGTGGCCACTTACAAGCCACCCCCGCTTGGGATCCCCCTTTCCCACATAGCTGACCATGCCCTAGCCTCCACTCCTGGGCCAAGTGTGCCTCCCTTGATCTTAGATGACAGTGCAGGTCCCAGCTCAAACCTCCAGGCCTATGCGCTCCAGCAGCTCGTGCAGAGTCTTGGGCTTGGGCCTCTTGCCCTTGCTTTGTCGACGGCTGGGGCGGGCAGGCCCTGCAGCCTCCTCAGGCAGCACATCCACATAAATGAACTTGAAAGATCCCAGCTTGCCATTGAGCAGACCCAGCCATGTGCCCACAGGTGGCTTTTCAATGATCTGGATCACATCTCCTTTCTGCGGGAGGACAGGAGAGCACAGTGGAGCAGGGGAAAGAGGAGGCATATTGCCTTGGCCTCCACGGACACTGTCATATCCTGGCTCAATGCAGTCTCCTTTATGAGCACAGCCTGCCAGGCTCAGGAGAGGCCTACACGCCAACCTTACCTGCAGTTTCAGCGAGTCATGGTCATAGGGGCTGGGAGTGAAGTCGGTGTGGACTCGTGCCCTGCCACAGAAGGGCCCTGTGTACTGGGGGGCAGGTGGTTCCTCTCCGAAGCTGCCAGAGCCTGGGCTGGGGCTGCAGAGCTCACTGCCTGCAGGAGATGGGGCAGGGAGGAGGGTCACCTTTGTCCTAAGACAGCTGGGGCAGTATCCAGGAGGTACCTTCCAGGGGCTAGAAATCCCTAGGATTCATGCTGGGGAAGAAAGCTGGGCTCTGGCAAGTCTCACGCTGCAGAAGGGATTCTGACTGTCCCCCCTCCCCCAACCATGCTGCAGGAGCACAGCTTTACTTTCGTGGCCTCATACATGAAAATGATTGACCACAGGAGGAGAAATGGCCCCCAGATTGAAGAATGAGCAATTTGTAAGGACCTCTAGAGACCAACTGGGCCAATACCATGATGAACGGAAGAGGAAAAGTGAGGCCAGACAGGGCAACTGACAGCCCAAGGCCTCTTAACTTATAATTGGTAGCACTGGGTCCATTAGACTCCAAGTCTCCTGACTCCTACTCCAGTGCTCCTGGAAGCCACCTTGCACCCGAGAAACCAAGCCCTAAACTAAGATTTTACTTTCTCTACTTAATAAGACTCAGTGTCTAGTTATAACGTCACATGGAAACTCAGATGGGCTATTTCTCTCTGGGAGGGGAGGGATGAAGTGGCTTTCGGTGGGGGCAGGGAGGTGTCTGTGGAGATAGAGAAAAAGCATGGAACTTAGAACTAGCCTGAGGAGTGAGAAGGACAGTGGCTCTGTGGGTCTGCAGCCCCTCCTCCAGGAAGGGCTGTCCAACCCCATAGATATCTAGAAGATGCCAAGTGGCACCCTGAGCCCAGCAAACCAAGGGCTGCAGTCCAAGAGGCTGTCTTCCCAGCTGGAGACCCTCTACCCTCACCCCCAGCCTGGAATGTCAGAGGCCCAGGTGCTGTAGCCTCTAGCTCCTCTTGGAAGGGTGGGGGTGAGCTGGTCCAAGAGAACAATGGGACTCTTCCTCTGACCCTGGGCCCCTCCAGGGCCCGGGGACAGCAAGTGGCAGCTCCTCTAGGCAGACCTGAGCTCAAGACTTGGTCACCTTGGGCAAGTGAAAAATCTCACTGAGCCTCAGTTTTCACATCAATAAAGTGGGGATGATAGTACTGGCCTCATGAGATTGTTGTGAAAATTTAATGTGAAGAGGGCTCAGAAGTTCCCAGCAGGTAAACTGTGAAGGTACTTTTCTCTCTCCTCCCTCTCTGACAGCCACCTGCATGGCCCTAACCCAGTCCTTGTCTTCAGACTCAGCAGATGTTCCCTTCTGTCCCCTACTCACCTGTGGACGTCTGGCGGCTAAGTGTCGGGAGCTCGTGCTCCTGCTCAGAAAAGGCCAGCGCCATCTTCTCAGGGCTGGGGCTGTCCAGGCTGCAGTCTGGTGAAGTGGGGGAGGCTGAGCCCTCCTCCAGAGTATCTCCCTGCAGGGGAGGGGAGGCAGGGAGCCCTGAGAGGCCTTGACATGGGGATGCTCTGGGTGCAGAGGAAATGGGCCTGGGCTCCGTGGAGAAGTGGGGCCTGGCTCAAGTGTGGGCTCTTTGCTTATAGACTGCCCAGCACTCTCTGAGCCCAAGTTTCCACTTCTTTCAAGTGGGAATGCCAGTCTTGCCCTTGCCTACCTTGTGGAATGAGGCTCGACTGCTATGCTGTGTGAATGTGCTTTGGCAGAGTCCAGCAGACCACTGGGCTCCTATGTGCCAGCCCTGCCTGCCATTTTATCTCATCCTCACAATGACGCCAGAAGGTAGCACCGTGACCCTCCCAAGTTTACAGAGAAGCAAGGGAGGAGCATTCCCAAGGTCACACAGGAACCCACAACCAAGTGGGCCTGACTGCAGCTCCTCCACCTCACCACACCCCAGTGTGGCAGTGGCCCTTTCACAACAGGCTCTCTAGGAACAAAATCCCTGATTCGTAGCCATTGCCAATTCCCATGTTGTGAATCCCCCCTGCTTCGGCCAACATCAAGCCACTGCTGAGAAGTCACGGACCCAGCAACACACCAGATAGGCTAATGCCACCGCACAGAGACTGTAGGTGCAAATGCCCTCAAGAGCTTAGAGCGTAGAGAGAGTAGAAGGGTAGGGGAATTATGAGTTCTGAAGATTGATGGTCATCTCTTTATTTGTTATATCACTTATCTAATTCTAGGCTCATATAATTTCATTTTCAGCACTGTTTGAGTTTTATGTTTGGCTCACAAAATTCCTGAAAATTTGACCAGTTGCTGGCCTGGGCCGGGATGAGCCAGTTCGAGCAGAATAGAGGGCACCACAGCCAGGGGACCTTCTGTAAGAGCCATGAGCCCAGCACCCTCACTATGTGACCTCAGCTACCGGCACGTGCTGGTCCCCACAGCTGCCTGTGCTACCTTTTCTCCCTTGGCTGGAGCCAGCCTTCTCTATTTTCCCTCATAGGGGGCCCTTCTTTGAATCAAGTCTTCCCAATCCCAGAGGCTGGTTCTAAGTGAGATGTTGAGGTGGATGAATTTGCTTCAGGCAGTCTCATCTCTCTGTTAGCGGCTCCCTCCTCAGGCCTGCCTCTCCAGGACATTTCTGTTACCCAGACTTCCACCCATCCTCAGGCCCTACCCTGCTACCTCAGGACCATGCCTTGCTGCCAGGTCGATGGCTGAGTGAGCTCTCCTCCATATGACCTTCCTTCTGGTATTGAATCAGGCCTTTAGGCATGGTACCGGAGCAGTGGCTGTCAAGGTAGTCATACTCACACCCTGCCAGAGAAGTGCCCATCCTCCCTGTCCCCAACCCTTCCACTGGACCACAGGCCTCACCATCTCTTCTGACAGGGCCTTCACCATCATCTTGCCCATCTTCCTGTTCATGGTTCGGGAAATCACGGCCCTCCACTTCTTCCCCAGCTTTTTGCCGCTCTTCCCAGCATCTTCTGGGATCGGGACACCTGAGTCATCTTCTGGAATCTGTGATGACAAAGGAGGCAGTCCAGGGACCCTGCTGATCTTGGGTCCAGGATCTGGGGGCAAAACTAGGCCCTCAGGTCCTGGCAGAGGATGGGGGGGGTAGAAATAAGAGGCCCCAGTCCCCTTCCCTCCTAGTCCTGTACTCAGCCCTATTAACTTGTAATTAATTTGATAATTACAGTTGACTCCTAAATAGTGTGGGAGTTAGGGGCACCCAATCCCCCCCACCCCGGCCCACACAGGTGAAAATCCATGTATAACATCTGACTCTCCCAAAACTTTACTAATAGCTTACTGTTGACCACAAGGCTTACCCATATCATAAACAGTAGATTAACATATATTTTGTATGTATGTGTATTACATACTATATTCTTACCATAAAGTAAGCTAGAGAAAAGAAAATGTTATTTAAAAAAGTACAAGGAAGAGAAAATACATTTACAGTGCTGTCCTGGGTTTATTGAAAAACTTCCGCATGTAAGTGGACCGGTGCCATTTAAATCATTCAAACCCATGTTGTTCTAGGGTCCACTGTAATTTGTGATTGAAAAGAACGTGGGTGAGTTCTTGGCGCGCAGAATTTCGGTGGGTGGGAGGGCGGGCCTTCTGTATTTAAGCAGGCTGTCCTCAACAATCCCGAACATTTCTTCCCCGACCCTGCCATCCCCCAACCCTGGGCCTGTTGCCAGATCCCCTAAGGAGCCCCGCAACTCACATTATCATCCAGATTAAATTCCTTCTCGCTCACCACGGGGGAGCTGGGTTTGGATTTGGCAAAATCCTTGAAGCTGCTGGAGCGCTGGAGTGAGAGCTGGAAGAGGCAGAGGAGCCGCCATCAGTGGCTGGAAAATGGCTGGAGAAGTAAGGAATGAGGAGCTATCCCCTGTTCCCGACACACGCACGTAGCCCAGGGCTAGGCAGCACCCATGTGTGCCCTGAGGACCCAGGACTAATAAGGTGCAGTGTCCAGATATACTTGGAGCTACCTGGTTGTGTGCTGCTCTTCAGCCAAGAATAGCCTTGAATGCCGGCCCCAGGGCAAGCTCCGGACCTCAGGAGCCTATGACCTCAGCCAGGCCTCAAACAAATCCCACATTTCCACCAGTACCTGAAGTTCGGTCCCCAGAATTCTGCAGTGAAATACTAAATGAGTCTGGGCAAAGGCATATCTCCTCCTAGAGACATACCTCAGCATGACAATACCATCGCCTTTACATAATAGAGCAAACCTTCCCCAACACAACAGCAGCCTCTTTGCCCTGGATCTGACTCAAGAATGGTGTCCCTGTCACAATTAACAGTGGCACATACACTGAGGTCTCCAGCTTGATAAATCTGTGTCCTTGGAAGAGCAAGGCCATAACCCCCTTCCCACCCAGGAGTCAGTTAAACCTGGCATTACACTTTCTGGAAACCCTCAGTAGAAGGTGCCAACAGATTTGGGACATGAACTATTGAGGTTAATTTAGTGAAAACAAGTGCTGTTTTCTTTCTTCATCTCGGCATGCTAATCTAGTAATATGATGAGCTGTCTACTGTTGATGTTTGCCAGTGATTGGACTTTTAAACCCAGCCAATGGTTTGCACTGATCGGACTGTTTTCAGGAAATGAGCGTTCTTAACTGTATATGCATGCACATGGCAAGATAGCAGCCAGAAACCAGGGTCAGGCAGGTAGAGTCAGGCTTTACATACAAGAAGTGAAGGCTGAGCCTGAATCAAGATCAACAGTCAAGACCAGAGATACACACAGGAACCAGGGTTCACAGATGGCCAGACAGATAGAGGGGGATATACTGCAGACACCAGAGATAAGGACTTGAGGAACTGAAGCCCCAAACCCACACAAAATTGAAAGTTTCACATCCTCTTTCCTATGAAAAGGGGGTCCAGTGACTATCCCCCCAGGGCAGGGGCAATATCACCTGCCCCCCAACACGTACACAATTGGCCCCTACTCCTGGGGACTATAGTGAGGACTCTTGGGGACTTTCATTCTTTTGGTGGGTCTTAACCAAAGACAAGTAGGCAATCAGGGTCAGGGGTCACACCTTCCTAGAGGTTGCAGCTAATTAGCTGACCAGAAACTAGGTCAGCAGTCAGGCCAAGCAGACACTACCACCATGAGGGCTGCCTGGATGAAGCACCTACAGCCTCGGTCAGAAAGCCTCTTCTGTGCTACACTGGGGAGATGGAAAAGGGGGGGTGAGTGGGCATGGGGAGGGGCAAGCATGACCACGGGGTGACCGATGCGGTTCTCACGTGTCTCCTCCATCCTCCTTCCTTGGTTTTCACCACCCATTATTCTTTCCTCTTTTTCCCCCTTTCTTTCCCCTTCTCTCCTCCACCTTTTGTTTATTTCCTCCTCTTGAATGGCTAGGATTCAGCTGCCTGGATAACTTCCTCCTCTTATTGCCTGGAAAAGAGGGAACAGAGAGAGTGTGGGCACCAGGCTGGCCTGGACCCAAAGAGGGCAGGCTGGGATGCTATTTGTAGGCTGATAGGACCATTATGGTCTTCCCTTCACCGCCCTTCATCTTGTCTGCAGACCAAGAGGCTGAGAGTCGCCCTAGAAGCCCCAGGGACTGGCAACTTGGAAAGCACGCAGGAGGGCAGGCACAGGGCCGGAAGTGGGCTTTGTTGCGGAGAATAAACTCACCACCAGACCACAGTTCTTTCCTTTTCCTGTCATTAATCTGCAGCCTGGGGGCTGGGAGGAGGGTCTTTGGTCCCCAAGACCTTATGTCAGGGCCTGTCTGTCCCAGCGTTAGCTCAAACTGGGAGGAAACCATCCAAAATGGCCATGGGGGTGGTGCTAGGACTTGGCATCCTGGCCACTCCTCAGCTCAGGGACATGGAAAGAACTAGACTTGTTCTTCAGGTAACTAGGGGTGGGGGCCAGCCAGGGTAGCTTTTTGCCCAGCCTACCTCCAACCTGAGGGACAACCCCAAATATCTTGAAAACCTTTTGGTGACTCTGAAATGATCCCCCATCCAAGTATGGGTTGAAATCCTTGAGTCCCTTTAGATTTTCCACTTGGCTTCCATTTGGGGTGAGACCTTCCTGGGGGGTGTCCTGCCCAGGACAGGAGGTAATACCATACACTGTTGGCCCACTTTCCATGTCCAAGAGGAGTATATGGGCCTCTTGGAAAGAGTTACTTTTCTGGCATCAGATGTTGGTGAGTTCAACTCTGAAGTGTGTGACTTTCAGTGAGTTATTTAACCTCCTGGATCCTCAGTCTCTGTCCACTTGCAGGCAGTTACATTTTGATTCTGCCATTGACCAGCTGTGCAAAGCGGAGAGAGTTCCTCAACTTCTCTGGGTTTGTTTCCTTGTGGGTAAAATGAAGACAGGAATACCTACCTCGTTGGTTGCTGTGAGGCTCGAAGGCACTGACACAGCAATTCCTCAGCGAGTGTCCATTATGTTCTTAGCCTTTCCTCTGACCCCCTCCAGACTTTCACTCAGGGCATGCCCCACCTGGAACACTCCACCCTTCTCTGTCAGCCATGGTTTCTCCCTTCCTTAACAATCCAATGTAACTGGAAACAACCCACATGCCCATCAACTATAGAACAAATACAAGAATTGTAGAAGAGTCGTGGAAGGTAATAGTACATAGCAATGAGCTTAGTATAGCTCTCTGCAACAATATGGATGAACCTCTCAGATACGCTGTTGAACAGAAGGGGTCAGCCACCAGAGTACATTATATGGTTCCTCGTAAAGAAATTTTAAAACCCAGCAACACTAAGCCATGTTGTTGGAAGTCAGGATAATGGTGACCCCAAGAAAAGGGAGCATGTAGTGACCACCAGGGGCATGAAGGAAGCTCCTGGAATGTCGGAAGTGCTTTGCTTTTTTTTTCTTTTTTTTTCTTTTTTTAAATAAGCTCAGTGCCCAAAGTGGAGCTTGAACTCACGATCCTGAGATCAAGAGTTGCATGCTCTGCCAACTGAACCAGCTGGGCACCCTGAAAGTGCTTTGTTTTTTGATCTGGGTGCTGCCTGTGAGGGGATGTTCGCCTTATGGAAATTCATTGAGTGGAACACTTATAATTTATGCACTTCTTTGGATGGGTATTCTACATCCTTAGAAAGGCTTTTCAATTCCAATTTCAAAGGTGCTGCTCCCTATAGGAAGCCTCTCTGCTCAGCACCTCAGAGGCCCACACTGGCCCCAATGACATCTTCTTCCCCTGCTTCCCAAGGCTTTCCCTGGGTGCCTCTGCAATCCCCCTCTCAGCTCCCTCAGTGTACCAGCACCCTCTAGGCTCTAGGCACTGACCTGTGCATATGTGGGGGTCTAGTAAGAAAGGGCTTAAGTACCTCCCATGTACCCTGGACCTTGCCAAGCACTTTGTGCATACCAGCTCACTCAAGCCTCATCACAGCCAGTCTTACATCCCTACTTCCTAGCTGAGGAAACTGAGACTCAGGGAAATGAAGTGTCCTAGGCAGAGTCACACAACTGGCAGCAGCATGAGCCGGAGTTTGAACTCAGGTCTGCAACTCTGAAAGGTTGCATGTGTTGTTATGCTCAGAGCTTACAGAGTTGCCTCCCAGTACATAAATGGATTACATTTGGTAGTTGCCATTACACAGTGCTTGGAGGGAGCTTCCAGGAGAGTGGGTGGGAGCATAGAGAAGGAAGGGTTCAGGAGGGCTTCATGGAGGAGGAGGCACATTTAAGCTGCTCCATGCGGGGGAGCCAGGATTTCTCCAGGCGGAGCTGGGGAAAGTTTAAGCAAGAGAGTTAGAAACATTCTGAGCATAGTAGATGTGGTGGGAGGTGGAGCACAAAAGGCCATAGAAGACCCTGCTAGCCATGCCAAGGAACTTGGACATTAGTTAGCCTGTGGACAATGAGAAAGCACTGGAAATACAAAGTGTATGCTGGTGAGGGTGTCATGTAGAGGTGTGCTTTCCTGTTGGGTTGAGTCTTTTACGCTCATCAGATTCTCTTAGTGCTTTGGGGATCAGTAGGGGGACACGAGATTAGACGGAGAAGGGGTTAAGACTCTGGAGACTGACAAATCTTGGCGTGGATCCCTGCTCTGCACCTTCCTGTCTGTGTGAACTCAGGTAAATCACTTCATCTCTGAGATTTGGGCATAAAACAGAGGTAAAGACAAGATCTGCTCCTACATCACAAGGCTGTCATGTGGAGCCAACAAGCTAAGGTATGGGTGGAGTGTGCAGCACCCGGTACCTGTTGAGTTCTCCCTTGGTGCAGGCTCTTAATGCTTTCAAGTCTTGTTGCCTCCACCTTAGGGCTAGGACTGAGGCTGTCTTCTTTGCAGCGTGCCCCCCACGCCTGCCCATGCCTACAGCATGCACCGTGTCGTGTGCACATGCATGCACGTGACAGAGCACTCTCACATTGATTGTTCTAGGCGATCTATATAACCTCCTGAGATGAGCAGATTGAGAGCTATCCCCCTTTTCCAAAATGAAGGAACCAAGGCCCAAAGAAGGTCAATGAACTGTCCAAGGTCCTACACCTAGAACCTCTAGGATTTCAACCCCAGTTTCTTGCCCCCTGCCCAGCGTATATTTTTGGCAGTCCTGGGAGGAGGAGCAGGGGCAGGAGAGAGAGGTCTCACTTGTCTTGGTGCTTTTCCCTCCAACATGTCAACCTCAGCCACTGAGAAGAAGAGACTTGCCCAAGGTCACAGCGCTGGAGCTGGGCTGCTGCCTCTGGGCCTGGGGAAGATGCTGTCCCTACCTTCTGGAAGCTAAGGGCATTTCCACAGGATGGGGTTTGGAGAGTGGCTTTGGAGGCTGGCCCAGGCTCAGACAGGGGTGGGCTGGGGTTTACCTGGATAATCCTCCATAGAGGACGTGGACCTCAGAGTGCCACATGGGCCTTGCTTCTTCTGGGAGAAGCCTGTTGGGGGGGGGGTCCCAGAGGTCTAGCCACCAAACACAGAATCTGGATAAGGGAAATCAGGGAAGAAGATGGGGACTTCTAGCTTCTATGTGCCCCTGGGGCACACTGGGTCCCACTATCAAAGTATCAGATCTTTCTCAGGCCCTTTCCTCCAGCTCAGCTCCCCTGTGGTTTGGGGCCCAGCAGTGTCTAAAGCAGTCTCTGCTTCCCACCCCCATCAGGCAGAGAGCAAGGGGAAGTGGACCTGCTCACCAAGGGGTGGCAGCCAATGGTAAGCCTGCTGGGCAGAGCGCCAAGCAGGGCTTGGATGGTGGTGACAGAGGCTGTGTGAAGACTCATGAGTCTCTACCCGCCTCTGCCCACCTCTGCTGCAACCTTAGAGGAGCATCTGGGGTTAGGAGTGTACAACCGCAAGTGGTAGCCAGCCCAGGACCTTAGATGGGGTAGGAGGCACACCCCAGTGCCCCCAGGCTCAGCCTTTCAGTTGGCTGGGCCTCCGGTTGGGAGCTGCTCCCCTGACAAGAGGCTCCCCCGTAGGGCACTTGGGCTGAGCTCTAGGGGAAAATGGGAGGGCAGAGTGAGGGCCTGGAGGCCCTGGAGTGTGGCCTGGGGCTCCGCCTGGGCTTCTTAGACCTGGATCAAGCCCGCTTTGGGATGGTCCTAGGATCCCTCTGGATGTGTGGGATGTACTTGCTAGTTGCCTGGGAACATCCTATAATCAAATCAAAGAATAAGTCTAGAAATCTTCAAATTCAACCTAGGAAAACCTAGATCTGGCAGTCTTCAAGGAATCTTCTAGTTGGGCCTCTGATCCAGGAAGAGAAATATGTCAGCTGCCCATAACAGCTACTTTTCTTCCTGGTCTTTAAAATCCCTCCACTGAAATTTTTCTCCTTCCCATCTCACCAGCTTCATTTCTCAGTCTTCAGAAATAATTTCTCCCCACTTGGGAAGAACCTGTACACCCCATGCATCCTACTGCAGCTTTGGAGACCCTTTTCTTGAGTCTAGAAATCACCTTGGGCCCCCTCTCCAGTCGGCCCCTCTCCTGCGGGCCTAGAGAGCTGCAAAAAAGCTGAATTGAGGGGGCAGAGTCCAGGTGATGGCCACAGGGTAGGGCCCCCAGGAGCATCATGGCTTCTAACTGGGTGGCCCAGTAGAGCTCTTTGAGCGAGATGGCTCTTAGGACGCCATGCTTGGCCAGAAGTAATGGCAGGACCAGTGTAGAGGAGAGAGAATGAAGTACAATCTTGGGATTCAACTTGAGAATTGTATTTTATGATTTTTGAATTCTGGTCTAGGGTCTAGCCTTTAATTTTAGGTCTCTATCCCATCATTGTGGGCTTGAATTCCACAACTCCAGACTTCTAAGAGCCTATTCTGTAACCCTGATTCTTTAGATTTTGAAAGTCTCTTCTGTAGTTCTGCTACTCTAGTAATCTTTCAGCCTCTGCCCCACTGCCCTTGGGAGAGTGGCCCTTGCCTACGTACGGCCTTTGGCTCTCCCCACTTCTAAGAGTCCTGGAGGGATGGATTGAGAGAGCAGAGGGAAGGAAGGAGTGGGTTCCCAAAGATGTTCCTCACCTTTCTCTTCTGAGTGGGCTCCTTATCACTGGCGTTGGAGGGTTTGCGGCGCAACATGGTCCTCTGACCTGGTGACACTCCGTCCCTGCAGTCCTAGGTGTCGAGATGCCGAGGCCTCTTGCTCAGCCTTGCTAGCAACGTCCAGGGGGCACGGCATGGACTGAGCCTCTAGCCGCCACTCTAACTGCTGCAGTGGCAGCTTGAGGGTGCGGGCCATGGACACCCAGTGGCGGCAGCATACAGGAAGCCCCGCCACGTGACCTGCTCTTACAGCAATCGCAGCCCCTGCCGGCCCCTAGGGAGGAAGGAAGTCCCAGCTTCAGTCTCCAGAGATTCCGATGCAGACAGCTCTTAGGCTGAACAAGCAGAGGAAAGTCCCTATTCTACCGTCTCATGTCAATCATCACCAATCCTGCTCCATCTCCCTGCGGATGGCAAATCAACTTTACATTATATGGCCTACTCACACCTCTTATCTCACTGAACAGAATCCAGAAGCCAGAAGTTGGACCATCTCCCTCTGCCTATTAGGCCAATGCTCCTGGTAACCTTGCATCTCCAAGGTCATTGCTACCACCACTACCACCCCTACAACCATGTCTTCCCCACCAGTCATCCCCACTGTCATCACTACACTTATAGCCATCATCACTACAGCAAGCACCCCTACAGTCAGCACCCTCAGCCGTTACCCCCACAGTCCTCATCATTGCTGTTATCATCTTACAATCATCAGCCTCACGGCTGACACTGTTATAGACATTCCACCTAGTCACCAACCCAACTATCTTACCCCTAAAACAGTCATAACTACAATCATCACCCTTTACAGCCATCACGACATCCCCACCACTATCACTGCTGCAGTCATTTCCACTGCCATCACTGCCACTTGCTAGAGCAACTACCCATAGAGTCAACAACCCTCAGCCAACCACCTCTATCTGCAGTCATAGTCACAGCCATCTCCCTACAGCTATCATCCCCACTGCCACCACTATGCGTATCACCATCCTCACCAGAGCAGTCACGCCTGGAGTCAAAACTCCTTGGCCACCCCTTATATATTTGTCATCACAACAGCCGTCACCATGAAAAAGACATGCTTTCGCAAGCAACTTTGTATCATTAGCAAATGTCCCATTCAAGGCATTTCTTGAATGCCTGTGTGGTTAAGTTTAGAATGTTCACTTTGTGGGTTATTTGTGGCAGATATTTTGATAACTTCAATGATTTTCTTATTCCAGAAGCAATTCATATTCATCATATATAATTTAGCAAATGTGGATACACAAAAAGAAAGAAATTTAAAAATTCTCCATAATTATCTTCCATATTTTTGAATCAACATCTTTTTTCATTTTTGAGCAATTAACTACCTCTCTGTCTCTCTATATATGTATTTTACAAAAAAATCGTACTGCACAGAAAGCAGATCTGTGGTTTGAGGGGGTGAGGAGGGGAAGGAGAGGTCAGAAAGGGCACAAGGACCCTTTTGGGGGTGATAGATATGTTCACTATCTGGGTTGTGGTGGTTTCATGGGTGTATACATATGTCAAAACAAATCATGCATTTTTAAATGTGCAGTTTATTGTAGGCCAATCATACATAAACAAAACTGTTTTTAAATTATTAAAAATGAAAAAAAACTCACATTTCTTCAACTCTATTGGTATCTGCTTGTCAAACCGAATACCACTGAGATTTTCTCATGTTAGGAAATATTCAACTATCCCATTTGTAATGGCTATTCAGCAGCCCAGTATGAATGGGATCATGATTATTTCAGGAGGCCCTTGCCGATGAACTTATTGGCTTAACTTTTTTTTTCTTTTTTTTTTTACTCTCCATTGCACATCCTTAAGGTAAATATTCACAGCCACAATTTTTTTCTTTTGGATAGATGTCCAGAAGGGGAATCCCGGGGTAAAAGGTAGGCATCTTGTAAAGATTTTGCATTCTGTGGCACCTGTGAAATCCTGGGCTGGTCCTCCCCTGTTCCCAATATGTTCTTGTTGACTTCTTCCCTGTTGTCCCCCGGTCTGCCCAACACCCTTCGACCATTCTTCCGTCAGGGTGAGCTCAGGGAAGACCAGGTCCTTTTCCCCCAGACTGAAACCATCCTTCTTTGGCTGCATCCTCAGCCTGCCAGGAGTGATTCCGCACCCCAGCTCACTCCCTGGCTCCGCTGCCTGGGAAAGAGCCTGGCAGCCGTGGGGGACGCGGCCCCGCGGGGTGAGCACAGGACTTCTGGGGCTCAGGGCACCCAGGACTCCCGCAGCCGGAGCCCCCGCAGAAGTTCCCAGGCCCGCGCCGCGACGACGCGTCTCCGAACCAAACTGGCGCGCAGGATGTGCCCCGCTTCCTGTTTGCTCAGCCCAGGCCGCGAGTCGAGCTACACACTAACCGCAGAGCGTCTAAAGGCAGCCAGGGCTCTGGGCGGTCGCCTCGCCTAGGCCTGAGAAAAGGCGGCGGGGTGTGGGGGGTGGGGGTGGGGACCTGTATCGAGGTGCAGAGAGGCGACCAAATCTCCCAGGACAGAAGGGAGCGAATGTGGTCAGCACTGCCCTCTGTCTCCTTTTAAGATGTGCTTCCCCTGATTGGCAGCCCCCGCTCTGGGGGTCCGGGGCCCTCCCATCTGGACTTGTCTTCCCCCAACTTTTCCCTCCTGGCGGAAGGCCCTGGCCCTAGTCCCCTGAGGTCAAGCCCCAGTTGGCTAATGGGCTCTAAACACTTTTTAAATAGGTTTCCCTTCTGGGCAACACATTAGCCTTTTATAGGTTACTTTCCAGGTACATAGAGCCCTCAACTAAAGAAGTGATCCAGATCAGTAGTGCAGAGAACAAGGTCACCTGAAACTTGATAATGGGCTGGCAGACAGGTCGTGAGCTAGCTCTGTGCAGAGCCTTGTGCTAAGAGCTTGGAGGAGACACAAAATAAATAGCTTTTAAAAAGTCCCTTGAACCTGGGAGTTTATGTCGTAGGTGAGGAGGCAAGCTCACATTTGCCTAACACTTGTTCTTGGCCCACTATGTGAATCCCAACATAACCCCTGACGTAAGCAGTTAACTGGGATTATTATGGCAAGAATGTGCCCAGTATCAATGTGGGGCAGGAAAGCCTTAATTTAGCAGCAATATTGCAGGATGTGTGTGTTTTGGGGTGGGAGGTTCCACAGTTAGAGAGATCCCTCTGAACCTTCAGAGAGTAGACAACAGGGCTGCCAAAGACACTGAGGTTACTGGAGGATGCATTCACATAGAGCAGCCCCCACCTGCACTCCTGAAGAGATTCTAATTTGGTAGATCATGGGTGGGATATTTGGGGTAGTTGTGACTCAGATATATCTGAAAGTGTCCCTCACTCTCCAAAGTGCATAAAATCCTGGTTTCAGAGAGTAAGAGTTTGGCTATCGAGGGATATCTATATTTGGATAAAGCTCCCAAATGATTCTTAGTCTCACCTCTCCCAGCCACACACACACACACACACACACACACACACACACACACACAAATACACACCCAATGGAAAACAATACTTTGTGGCAGATGGTGGGAGTGAAGAGAAAGGGAGGGCATCTGGAAGTCTGATTCCAAGCACAAAAGCTGGATAGGTAAGGCCGCTTAAGTATGTGTGCAGGAGGATCTATAGCAGAGCCCTGTCAACCTGGGGAGTGCTCAACACCTATAATATTTGGCTTAGAGGGTTGGGGTGGGGAAGCAAGTTGACTTCAAACAGCTGTCCTGTAGAGGAAGGGATGCATTCTGGATGGCCAGGAATGATGGGAAACAGACAAATGGAAGGTTTGGGTTCCTTCTGAGGAAGACATTTTCTATATGTAGATGGTACTAGTTTAGCCCTGGTTAAGTAGCAGAGCTTCCTGTGTCTAGAAATGTTCAAGCAGACATCACATGGCTGCTTGGAAATACCTGGGCATTTCCAAGGTGAAGTCCACCTTGGAAAGCCCAGTCCGTTAGCAGATTTCACGGTGGTAATCTTAGGCAGGGAGGGTGAGAAGAGCAAAATCGCAGGTAGGAGAAGGGCAGAGGCGGGCAAGGAACCTGGGTGGGAAGCATCCATTCCTCTTGCACACAGACAGGACATGCAGAGCCTATAGCTCTAGGAGCACTGGGGAGTCCCTGATGGCAGAGGCTGTTGGGAGGGAAAGTCATCTCTGAATCTCTGAACTCATGATAAGGTTTTGGTTTAAAAACAAAGAACACCTGCAGGCAGCTGTGGCGATTACCACGAAGGAGAGGCTGGGCTTCGGTGCTCAGAGAAAAAAACACTCACTACTCACTGCAGGGTGTTTCTATAGGAGACTGGGAGGGAAAGGGCTGCTCTGCCTATGACTGTGTCCCAAGGTTACAAAGACAAAAGTTGCTGAGCAGTCTAGGGGACGATTGTCTAGGGAAGAGGAAGAGCAGGAGACACTTCCCAGAACTGGGATCAGGTAGAACTGGATTCAAATCGCCATAGATCACTTACTAGCTACATTATCTTGGACAAGTGATGTTGGCAATGAGTTTTTGTGAAGACAGTGATAATGCGGGCCTTGCTTGGGGTGTGTGTGTATGTGAGCAGAGTTACCCAAATGACACGTCTAGAGAGAGCACGGTCAGTCCAGCGCACACCTCGCCTGAAGTGCTCCGTGCCTGGCGAGGGGCTATGTCCGTTCACTGCACGCCCCACTCGTGGTTTCTCCTCTTGCCTTGGCACCTGCTTCTACATCTCATCTGGGCCCCATCTGAATCTCTGCTGCATGACTCTGCGGCCTATATCCTCAGTGTCTCCACCTTATGAAGGGCAGGGTCCCTCAGCCCCAGCTATTCTAGAACACAGAAGGTATGACAAGCAAGAAAATCTAGAACTACTTAGAACTGCTGGGAGGGAAATCAGCTTCTCAGCTTCATGGCCTTGCCATGGACCACTGGGGTTTTCTCAACCACCCATCTTACCCTACTTGAGCTGCCTGCTCAGTTCCTGTTTCACAAAGAAACAAGGAAGTGAGGAGGTGGGCCAGTGGGAGGGCCAGGACTGGCTGGGCGGGGTCAGGGAGCACCTCCCACTTCCAGCTGAGGAGCCTTGGAGACCAGGGATGGACAGGGAGGAAACGTTGCCATTGATTCTTTCATATTTCTATATATTTTTTGGCACCAAGAGCGCCCAACCACCGATTTGAGGAAGTGCCCAGTGAGTTGGTAAAGTTCACTGCTGACGTGGGTTAGCTGGGTGAGGACAGCCAGCTACACCCCTTCTGTGGTCCCAGTTTATGAAAAGCTGGAGGCAGCTGGCCGGCAAATGAGACAGGACTGGCTTAGTTATAATTTTAAAAATGTACCATTTAGACTTTTTGTGTATATATGTATGTACGTACGTATGTATGTATGTATGTATGTATGTATGTACCTATGATCTCACCTACGCTCTTTCCTATTCCAAAAAGGGTTTAAATCATCAAAAAATGTAGCTCAGTCCCATCATCACCACTGTTATCATGGCTGTGTGACCTGAAACAGGTCTCCTTGGGCTTCAGTTTGCTCCTTAGAGGAGACGGAAGGGCACACTGAATAGAAAAGAAGAGCCAGCACAGAACAGTCATGATGCTGGGGGTTTAATCCTCACTTTGGCCCCACTGGGCTGTGTGACCTTGGGCAGTTTTCATCTGGGCTGCTGTTGCATTTCCCCATCTGTACATCAAAAGGATGGAACCCACTTTTTCTTAATGTTTGTTTGGGTTTTGAGTTTTGGGTTTGTTTGGCATGGAGCTCCTAGTCCACACTGGCTATGGGATTCGTGGGACCTTGTACAAAGCAAATATGCAGATTCCCTTGTTGAAAAATTTTTTTAAATTTCAAGAAGGTGACAGTGGAGCCCAGGGCTCTTCTAAGCATAAGACTGGTCACCCAGAAGCTGGCCCCGTGACTACTTCCAACACAGTTTTGTGGGAAGCCCATGCAGGCGACTTCTGGTGGAGCTCTGCCTTTCAGGGCAGTCCTTGTGGCATTTGTAAGGAACTCCAGGAACTAGGAAGCATAGCTGGATAAACACAAATTACATCCTTTGTCAAAAGCCTGTCTAGTTTCGATGAGTTATATCTAAAATCTAGATCCCCAGTTTTTTCCTTACTTATGTCCAAAGGTGAAGCAAGAGTTGTACTCATGCTGGGTGAATAATAATAGCATTATCATCTCCTGTCTGTGTGGCTTCCTGGCTTAGAGTGCTGTCACATCCGGATCTTATGGGCCTCTCACTGTAACCTCATGTGGAAGGTGTTATAGCTAGTTTACAGAAGAGATAACTGAAGACCAGAGAGGCGAAGTGACTTGCCTACAGACACACAGCTGGCACAGCTGGAACTAGAACCCTAGAATCCCATCTCCTAGGGAAATGGGCTTTTCCAAGTGGGCATTTATTTATCTTCAATTCCTAATGATGTCTCAAGTGCTCCTGCACGGGTTAGCCGTGTTGTGTAGGCTCTGAACGTTTCCTTGCCTGATGCAGAGTTAAGGCCTTCAAGCAGGTTGCTCAGTGTGCCGACAACTTGGGGCCCAAGGAGGGAGGATCTGGGGTGGCAGAGCCCCCTCTGGAGCCATGCCTCTGGAGCCAGGGCTCTCAACCCCGTGATGGATTGGAAGGGGCAGTTAAGGGAAGAGATGAGGCAAAGCCCTGGGTCTTGCACTGAAGGGAGAAAAGGGGAGCATGTGAGCAGCCCTGGATTGAGAGGCCCCCCCCAGGCCTCCCGGCTGCCTACGGCCTCTGCCGGAACTCCAGGAACAAGTGTCAGGGATTGAAAGGAAAGGTCTGGGTGGACAGGCCCTGGGGAGGCAGGATGGTGTGGAGAACAGCAGTTGGGTGTCAGTCCCAACGCACCAGCTGTGTGATCCTGGCTGAGCCTCAGTTTTCTCATCTGTAAAATGGTGAGCCCCATACCACCTGCCCTTTTCTGAGAAAGTGGGTTTTGGAGTCATCTGACTGGTTTGAATCTGCTTTTCTCACTTCCTTGAGGAGTGACCTTGAGCAAGTTGGTTAATCTGTATAAGCCTCACTCATTTCCTTCACTTGAAAAATGGGAATAATAAAAGTACCTTCTCAGAGGTTGTGGAGATTAAGTGGGAAAATGCAATAATGCATTGTACACTTGAAAATTTATTAAGAGGGTAGATCTCATGTTTAGTGTTCTTACCACAATAAAATAAAACAATGTTTAAAGCACAGTGCCTCATACAGACTAAATAGTGCATGGTAGTATTGATGAGGATCAGGATGATGATGGTAGTGATCACTTTATTATTAGTAAGCTGTCTTTGTGGGGTGACCGGGTGAGAGAGTAAATGACTCAGCAGATAGAGGCCCATTGTTGGGTGCTATTGGCTCTCAGTGAGGACAACGCAGACCTGGGGCCTTTCGATGCAAACATCGGTGGTGGAAACTGTCACAGTTAGCAAACTAGGCCTGGTGGTCACAGGCGGGGGAACTCTGCCTGGTGCCTTTACCCAGCAATCTGCCCCAGAAAACTGGTTCTCTCCTCCCCCTGACTGTGCTCTGCTGAGCAAAGGTGCTGCTTTCAACTTTCCCAGACTACGTTTGACAAGTCTCACAGCATGGGGCTCCCTTCCATCCTCTCCAGAAGGCTACCCAACCTTTAGCACAGGAGGTGGTTGGCTGGGCGTGACATGTATGCAAATACGTGAATGTTCACACATGTACATGCACGCATGCTCACATGCACATTCTCAAGCACATGTGCTCCCCAACCGAGCTTCTGGGAGCCTCATGTCCCTACCCCCCATCTCACTCCCTCCCCTTCCCCCCCACCACAAAAGCCACAGGTAACAGCAGTCCCCAGCAACACAGAAGACACAATGCAAAACCCAGAGGCAGGCTTCGTTGCCATGCTGTTTTAAGCACCAAGCAGGATGTGAGCCCAGGTGGCTAACGGCAGGGCTGACCAAAGAAAACTCTGCCTCCCTCCCCTCTGCCCTGCCCCCAACAACGGGCTCAGTGAACTTGGAAGGGGCTGGGAGGTATGGTAAGGGATTTTCCATGGTGCCAAAGGGCAAAACAGCTGGACTATTGGTGCATTCTAGATCCACCAAGTCCCCGCCAAATGCTGTGTGTCCTTGGAGAGGTCCCACCTGTCTGGAGCTCAGTTTTCCTATCTGTAAAATGGGGAAACCAGACTCAAACAGGTTAAACCAGCCCACACAGGTTAAAAACCATCCAAGGATGCTGGGGGATTTAACAGCATTGTCATTGTGGCTGCATTTTGGAAAGTGAAAAGGGCTACCCATGTGCTAGAAAGTCTGGGATAGTGATTGAGCACTGCTGCTCAGGTTGTTCCCAATTTTGAGTGAGGTCATATTCCAGAATGCTCCCCACATGCCCTCCTACCCCCTGGCCAAAGTCCTATGGCTTAACTTCCTATCCTGTCAAATGGCACGGAACCCACCCAAGGTTTAGAAGTGATGGGCTCACATGTGGGGCAGGCTGATATACATGCCCCTTTTCTGGCTAGCTTTCCTGGCTGCAGTGCGTAACCAGAACACTCAGCCACTCTTCCTTCCTCTCCCACTACAGTCACAGCAGGGAGCCTGGAGGCCACCCTGGTTCCTTCAGCCTGTGCTCGCAGCCAGGAGGGCACTGGCGGGCCAGGGACAGGTGGGAGTGGTCAGAGGCAGCTTCGAGGGTGTGGAAAGACCCAAGACCCGCATGCCAGGAGCCAGTGGGGGTGGGAACAGCTCTGGCTCTATCCAGCAGGTGGCGATAGGGTGGGGCTCTCCCAGGGCCATGGACTCCCCAGGGGTTAGGGTACTGCCTTATAGTGGTCTTGAGGGGGGCCAGTGGTAAGAGGCTCTTCCAAGTTATAGATCGGTTAGGCCTACTGGGCTCACAGGGGGGAAAGGGAGTAGCTAGCTTTCCTATCCCAGGGCTAGGGGTTGGGAGGCCAGGGTGAGGTGTACAAGCCTAGAGAGGGCCCGCGCGGGGGCCAAGCAGCCCTGTGTCTGTGGGACTTCATCCTGGAGAAGGAGGCTGAGGGTAGTGGTTTTCGAGCAAGGGGCTGGCAGGGAAGTGCAGGGTGAGGGGAGCTGAGCTAGAGGGTTGGCTAGGGAGTCTCAGCCTCTAGACACTGCAGCTGAAGATGGCCAGAGAGAAGACTGCCAACAGAGAGGCTAGGGGGGTCGTATGAGGGGCCTTTGCTGACAGGGGCTCCGTGTGCTGCTGTAGCCACTCGAACTCCTCCAGCAGCTGCCGCTGCTGGAGCTCTGGGCCCACCTTCTTGCGGATGGTCTCGTAATAGTGGTTCAGGTACTGGATCTGCAAAGGGAAGGAGGGGTGAGGGCCTCCCCAGGCCAGGCTGCCAAGAAGTGAGGCCTCGGTGCCATCCAGCTCCCCTGCTGTGGTACTGCAGCTTCCCACCTCAGCCCAGGTACTCTTAGGTACCCCACAGGTCTCCAGACATCCTCAGGCCACAGGCATTCTCTCGGCCTTTTTAGAGGCAGTTCACCACAGTGGCTGTTTAGTGTCATAGTGACTTTCATGGGATGGGTGGCAGATCAAAGTGGCTTACAGGCTCAGGAATGAAAGTAGAGCAAGAATAAGTATTCCCATCTTACAGAAGAAGGGACTGAGGCTTATCCTAGCACTTGAAGTGGCAGAGTCCAGAGACTCAGTCTCAGACTCCCCAGGAGTTCAGTACCTGGGGCTGGGTAGGTTGGTCGGACCAGAAAGTTCTGGAAGCTTTGGGGTCTCTGGTGAGTATGGGAAGGATGCCCCAGGGTGTGCCTACAAATGCCAACAGTGTGGACCCTCCCAGGCGAGGGAAGTGGCAGAGGGTCTTGGGGTAAGGTGAGAAGAGGTGAGAGAGGCCCAGGGTTGGGAAGAAGGCAGTCAGTGGTTCACGGGCGAAAACATGGAAGTGCAGAGGATCCCTTACCTGCTCTGGAGATAGCAGGCTGACATCAATGAGGTTCCGGTCATAGGGCACCAAGGATACCACTTCAAATGTTAGGTAGGACCCCGGGTACTGGGTAGGAAAGCAGAAGAATGAGTGAGGAGAAGGTGCTAGGTTGAAGGGAGAGGGGGAACACTCCACTCAAGCCATGGGCATAAGGAACTGACTTTTGTCAAGCCTGAGACTCAAGATAGGCCTCAACCTCTTACAGTCCCCTTGGCTACCTCCAAACCCCAGTCTATCACTTAGCACTTCACCTTTGGTCCTTCCCTCTGAATTCCTAAAATTTAGACTTAGGTCTGTACTTCTCAAAGGGTGTGCATCTACAGCACTGAGGGGGCTTGTTAAATATGTAGATTCCAGGGTCTCCCCACCCCCAGACCACTGGAGTGAAAATCTCTAGCACAGTGCTGGGAAACTACATTGAAATAATTTTAAGGTAAGTTATTAGGTTTTTATATCTATTCATGTAGTCTACATCTCTATATATTCCTCTCTCTATCCAGCCACATCTCTTTGTATCTATCAATGGAGCTAACCATAGAGATGAATATAAAGAAGAAAAAATAGTCCATAATTCCCATTTCCTAGAGATCCTTTGCATGCTTGTGCTTAGAAAACTCAAACTACAAAAGGATACACAATAAAAATTGAAAGTATCCTCCCTGCCTGGTTTCCTTCCTGAAAACATTAAAGACATATACGGTATGTATGTATGTATGTATGTATGTATGTATGTATGTATGTATTTTAATCCACACAAAATGGATCCTACCACCTGCTTTTCTGCATCTTTTCACCACCCTCTTAATAGTAAACGTAGGAGAGCACTGCATATTAGCACAAAGATATCTACCTCACTCTTTTCTGAGGGCTGCATGAGGGTCCATAGTATGCAGATGATGATTTACTTAATCAGTAATGGATATTTAGGCTGTTTCCACTTCTTTTACACTATGACTATAGTGAAAATACTACAATCAACATCAGTGTATAAAATGGCTTGGTGACCTTTTGGGACTATATCCAGAAGATACATATTTGGCAGAGGGATTGCTGAGACAAAATGGATAGGCATTTTAAATCGATGTTTTGATAGATATTGTCAAATTGTCCTCCAGAAAGATTGTATCAATTTGCATTTCCTCCAGCAGTATGTGAGAGGGCCCATTTCCTCATACATTCACCAGTACTGGGTATCACCAAAATCTCTCATTTTTGCTAATCAGACAGGTGAAACTTGATATTCTATTGTTGTTTTGATTTGTATTTCTTTAAGAATAAAGTTGAGCATCTTTTCACGTTTATGGAGCATTTGTGTTGATCTTAGTGAGTTGTCACTTCGTGCCCTTTGATTATTTTCCCTCCCTATTTTTGTCTTATCGATTTGTAAAAAGCTTATGGTGAAAGAAGGAAATGCATTCTTTCTCTGTTGTATGTGCTCTGTTTGTCATACATCTTTTGACTTTGTTTATCGTCTTGTTTCCATAGAGACAGTTTTAAATTTAATTTATCAATCTTTTCCTTCACAGCTTCCAGGTCTTGCATAGAAAGATCCATTTCCACCCTACATAAATGAATTTATATAGAATTTCTTCAAGATCTTTTATGATTTTACCTTTAAATCTTGATCCATTCAGAATTTTATTTGGGTGTAACAGTAAGGTTCTTCACTTTATAAGCCCCCAAAATGATTAGCCATTTTCCCCCCTGCCCATTTATTAAATATCTATGGTCTTGACTGTTTTGAAATACCAGCTTTATTATAAATTAAATTCCCATTTTGTATATAGAAATTAGAGGGTGTATTTCTGGACTGACTATTCTGTTTTATTGTTACATCTGTCTTTTTCTAGTGCCATACTGTTTTAGTTACAGTACCTTCAGAGTCTGTGCTAATATCTGAAAAGGCTAGTTTCCCTTATTGCTCTTCCTTTTCAGAATTTTACTAGCTTAGCTATAAATAGCTACTTAGCTATTTCTGCACGTTTATTTTTAGAAATAAACTTTACTATCATTTTGTGAAGTCACAAGAGCATCCAGTTAGCATTGAAATTGTGGTTGTCTTGAATGTATAGATTAATTTAGGGAGAAATGACATCTCCATAATATTGAGGCTTCTTTCCAGAGAGCACCATTTACTTAAATCTTTTTTATGTCCCTCAGTAGAGATTTTTTCCATATAAGTCTTTTTAAGTTGATATATAGGTATTTTATCCTGTTGGCCACTATTATAGGGAATCTTCATGTCTAACAAGCTCCTCTGGCCATTATTATGCGCATTGAGGACCAATGATTTAGGGCAAGTATATGGATTCATTTAGGTCTAGGGTGGGACCTGGGCACTGGCATTAAAAACAAAAAGCTCTTTTGATGATGTGGATATTCTAGTGTGCAAACAGATTTGAGAAACCCTAAGTTATGGAATTTTTCTAGAGCCCAGGAAAACTCCAAATAAATTCATGTCTGCCTAATAAATGTCCTTCTCCTTTGACCCTCCTAATACCCCATGCAACCCAAAGTCACTGCTGTGCCACCCACAGCTCTAGACCACCTCAGCAGCAGTTTACCTTGGTCTTTGCTTCTACCACAACGACCACATCTTCAAGACGGATCCCGAATTCTCCATCCTGATAGTAACCAGGTTCTAGGAGACGCAGAGATGCTGGTGATATTAAGCAGGAGGAAGACCCAAGCCCGTGTTTCCTGTCCCAATTGAGGAGTGACTGGAGGGCCCAGCTGTTTGGCTGACCCCTGGCTTGAGCAGACCCACCACTGGGTATATGCTCACTGACCACACAGAGGCAACCTGCCAGGCCTTGTAGCCCAGCAGGGAAGACTTAAGAGCTCACTTGGATCCTGGAGGCACCCCCATCTCCTTGTGTACTACTGTCCTCTTACCCCAGCTTTTGAGTGGAGACTCCAGAGTTTGGATGTACAGCCAGGAACTGACCCCCAAAGGCAAAATGAGTGTATGAGCTGAAGGGATCTAGGATTGGGGTGTGACAATCCATTCGGGACTGAGAGTGGTGGAGCCCAGTAGATCTGTGCATGGCATGCTCCCTGCAGGCTGGCACTCCCTCGACTATAGTTCTGGGCTAATCTTGGGGTGGGGAGGGGGTGGAAGAGCCCATGAGACATACCAATGGAGGTGAACATGCCCTTGGCCATGGGGATGTTGCCATACTGGAATCCCACTGGCCCTGGAAGAGGAGATGTAGGCATGGTGTTAATTTTCTCGTACTCTCCAGCTCGGAAACTAGCAGGCTCTGGGGAAGAGCAGGTAACTGGGAAACCAACTGGGGAAGCTGGGCCTTCTCCAGCAGCACTTGTCCACCACATCATTTGTCTAGCTGGGGCTGGCACAGAGACCACTTTGGCCCTGCTTTTTATTACTCTGGTGTCTATGCCAGCCAGCTGCTAGGCCTTGACCTGCCACTCCTCTCTCTGAGGCCCTCCTGGATGCCAAGCAAGCAGCAGGAGTGGCCAGTTGCCAGGATTTCTCACTTACCCCGTGGAGCATCACCTCCCATCAGCCGGTTAATCCTGGGTGGGTCACTGCATCTCTGTGGGGCTTGGTCATTTCCATACCAGTGCAATGTTCTATCTCCTTCACAAGAGGGGGGGAGCCCAGGGAAGTGTTGACGAGACACTTACACTCATGCACACAAAGGAAGTTGCCAATGCCATGGCCTGTCCCGTGACCATAATTGAGCCCAACATCCCATAAGGCTCTGCGGGCAAACACCTCTATCATTCGCCCTGGAAGAGAGATGGCCCCCAGTCAGTCAGCCTGACCTCTGTCTGCTTCGCCCCTTCCTAAGCTCTTGTCCCAGAGCCAACTACCAAGATGGTACCTGTGGAGAGTGGCTCCTGAGAGGCAGGTTAGCATGCACTATTTTCAGCACATCCTACGTTATACTTACATTACCTAGACTGATGGCTCTACTATAATTTCTCCCCGTCCACCAAGACATCTGCTTCCTCTAGGAATCCTCCCATGACGGCTACAGCCCACAGCAGCTGCCCCCTCCCCACTGAGGTATAGTATTAGATTAGGAGGCAGGAGGCCTGGGTGGAAGGCTTGGCTCTCCCAGTAATCCTCTGTGTGATCTTGAGCAAGCTGCTTTCACTCTCTGGGATGGATTTTCTCATCAATACAATGGATGGGATGGTGATATAATCCCTGCTGCACTAGCCTTCCAGAGTGGCAGTCTGGGTCCAGTGAAATCAGGACCCCTGGGTACAGCCTGGTTTCCAAAACCCACCTGATGTATTAGCAGGAAAGACGAGTCTGGACAGATCAATATTTCCTATCAACACACGGGTATATGCCTCCTGATGGGGAGAGGGAGAGGTAACATGGTGAGTAAGAGGAGGATCCTGGGAGTTTCTGAGGGGGACGTGTTGAAAGCTGGAGCTTGGTCCATGTGGTTCTCTTTAACTGGTCCACAGAGACTCTTATAGATGATGGTGGGCTGAGGCCTGACAGTATGGGGTTGGGAGGCAAACTCCCTGGGCTAGAATCCTGACTTGGCCACTCACAAAGTCTGAGACCTTGGGCAAGCTACTTTAACCACTCTGTGCCTCAGTTTCTTCATTTGTAATGGAATGATCGCAGTACCAGCTCGCAAGGTTGTTGGGAAAAGTAGGTCAACTCATGCACATGAGGTGCTTCAAACAGTAAATGTTCAAATATAGGTCAGTGCCCTTATTACTATTATGACCATCCTTGAGTTTCCTTCAGGCCTCAGGTTTGGATTGGGGCCTCACAATCTGGCAGGTCAGCCTTGCTCAGTTGCGTTGTTTACCTTGAAGATAAAGGGAGGGAGGTGGGCTGACAGCAACCTCTTCTCCTGTTCACTCCTTATGGCAATGTGGTATGTCCCTCTCATCACACACACGCACACGCACGCAGGCACACAAGCACACAGGTTTGTCATCTTGTGCATGACAGCCTGGGGCAGTGTACTCAACCCACTAAACTTGAGCTCCTTGAGGCCTGGCCAGCTTTTGTTTGTTCTTTATTTCCAGCACCACGTCTGAGCCCCAGTTTGCTTGCTGAACACATGAATATGGTTCCCTGTTCCCTACCACCCAGAAGCCCCCAGTGTACAGAGATGACATCCCAGTCTCTGTTCCAGGTGGGCCAGCCCTCGCTGCTTTCTGGAAACTTCTAGCTCCTTTCCACCTCTGCCTCTGAGACTGCTCATGCGATTTCTGTCTGTCTGGAATGCCTTTTTTCCCCTCCTTTCTACTGAGCACGGGGTTAGGCACACAGACAGCACTAAATAAATATTTGTCCACTGATTCACTGAAATGGAATGATGATAACCTTTGGCTGAGGCCCCGTCAGTGGCCTGAAATATTTCTGGGGAAGTAGCCAGGAGCACTGGGTCTTCTGGTACTAACTTGCTGTGTGACTTGGGCAAACTACTTTACCTCTCTGGGCTTCAGCTTTAACCTCTGCAAGATGAAGGGCTCTTGCTGGCTGGAGTAATTGCTTGGGTGTCCCTTGGGTAAAGGTGGGTAGGGGCATTCTGGGTCCAATGTTTACCTTTTGGAAAGCAGAGGGGGTCCCCCAGTGGACTGTTCTGGTGATGTCTGTGGTTCCATCCCTGTGGAGAAGGACAATCAGCATATACAGCTTGGCCATGTGCTTCGTGTGTGCTTCCCACTGGGGTTTGAGTGGTAAGAGTAAGGTGGGGGTGAGGTGAGTTAGGGCTAAAGGAAGAACATAGATGCCATTGTCAATTTCCCATCTTTAGCATCTGTGCATAAAGGGACTCTGCAAAGCTATTAAGTTCAGAATCACTATGTTGTCTGACATTTCTGATCCCCCACATACATACTCCACCCCCATTGCACCTATTTTGGCTGTTTTACAAATCTGAGTTTCTTGGCTCAGTCTGGCTTTACAAGCAAATTTTCTACCAGGCTTTCAGGGAGGCAAGAGGGAGGGGACTATCCCATTTTTACAGGTGGAGAAACTGAGATTCAAAGAGACCATCATACTCTTACACATTCACATAGTTATTTACCATTTCTAGAACACTTTTGCAGCTCCCTGGGAAGGGTAGCAGAGGGTGCCTCATCATCCTCATTTCCCAGATAAGGCAATTGAGGCCATGAGCCATCTCCCTTTCTGAGCCTCAGTGAAGACAGACCTTGAGCAAGCATTGACTCCCTACACAGCTTTCTCCTTGTAAACATGGATCTCACCCAAGGGTTTGCTCAGAGTCCCAGGAAACTGAAGCCAGAAGCCAAAAACTCTGACTCCCAACCATAGCAGCAGCTGTTTCCCCAGATGGCCCCTGTGGCTACCACTAAGAGGGGGGAGGGGAGACATGGTCCCAGGGCCCTGGGCATTCCTCCTTGGAACAGGTCACAGGGTGTGGCAGACTTCTTCAGAAGAGGAGAAGGGGAAGTGAGGTGACCATGTCCCCGGCCTCACCCTGCTCTGAGCATGCCCCAATCCAGCAACGCCCCACAAATTCACTTCCTCTTTGCCCATTGGCCATTTCAAGTACACAGTCACCCAATGCCAGACTGGTGACGAGTGAAGACTGCTGGGCTAAGCTCTCGGGTTAGCTCCCAGAGCTATGCTAATAATAAGCGAAGAGCCTTTGCCATTGGCACATTCACCATTTCCACAGGATAGAGAATGGGAAACTGAAACAACTCCTTGCTTTTCCATCAGTTCAGCACACCCCTTCCTGACCTGCCCCCGCCCCCCAGCCCCACCAACCCTGCCCAAGCTTTTCTACAACCCACTTGCTTCCTAGATAAGAAGGAAAACATCTACTGGCTCATCTCATCTCAACTCTTGTGTGAATGATTGGTCACAAATTTGGAAAAACCGGGGTTATTTAGTGAATTCTGCATGGCTGTCATGTATGGGTGTTCAGATTGTGCACTGTACAAAGGTAACACATCTGAAGGGGTACCAGTCACTTTGTGGTTATATACTAATTTCAATGAGAGCACACAGGTTGATACACAGATTGTGGAGTCTTGGAGCAGGGGAGGGGAGAGAGTATCCTCCTACATAACCCTACATGGTCATGTACACACTCTGAAGAGCACTCACACATATCTACTCACAGACATACCCATGCTGATAGGTGTGCCCTGTTTCAGCTGTGCTCTGGGCATCCTCTGAGGTTGTTTCTCTCCTCACTTGCCTTCTGCTTGTGGAGGCCTAATCTTACCCCACTCCCAGCCTGACATGGTCACCTCATCTGTGCAGTATGGGAAGAGAGGGCTGAGGAGGATGCATTCTGCTGGTGTGTGCATGAGTTGGTGAGAATATGGGTGCAGTGTTTGTGCAGCCAGGCAGGGCTGCTAAGCATAACTGTTCAGACTATGTAATAATATGCAGGCTTATAAAACATTTTACTGGAGCAAGGAAAGATGTTTCTGATTCTCCCAGAGGTGCTGCATGGGCATCCCCAATGTCTTGGCTTCTGTGTGTTTCCCACTGTGCCGGGATCCCCAAGTGTGAAAATGGGAATGATGCTCAGGGTCATTCAATCCAGGGCTCTCTTTTCTCATACAAAGGATCCACACCCAGGAAGGGAAAGCTTTTGGCCAGCTCTTAGGCAGCCCAGGATGTCTGAGCTGAGATATTTGGGCAGGGCAGGGTGGGGAGTACATACCAGTATTGTCCCCCAGAATCCAGCAGGTACATCTCATCTGAAGATAGCTTCCGGTGCACCTCCTTGGTTGGACTAGGAAGGGGAGAGCCACTGAGAAAGGAGTAGCCTAACCCTGCACTGGTCAGGGTGGGGGGGTCCCAAGTGGAAGCAGAGGAACACCCTCACCCCTTATTTCCCAAAGGGCCCTGGAAGAGTACTCAGTCGATGCTGCTAATGTACTCAGTGCACATCTGCTTGTCTTATGCCTCACCAAGCAAGGGCCTGGTACCCGGGAAGGGAGAGAGGAAGGAACCCAGAATGCAGGAGCCTGGAGAGCCTCAGAGGGCAACGAGTGCAGCCATCTCCTTCTACATAAGGAGAAACAGGCCTGCAGTGGCCAAGGGGCTGGCAGCAGGCTGTGCCGTAAAGCTGGGGAGGAGCTCGGCCTGGGCCCAGATGCTCAGTCTAGTGCTCTCTCTCTAACTTTCTGTGGCCACAGAGAAGCCAGGGAATAGGAAAGGAGGGTCCTTGAAGGTGGCGCTGGAGAGCCAGAGTTGGTAGGGCCAAGGAGTTCCTACCCTGCTACTCTCTAGAGGGGAGAAGGGGCGGGCCAAGGCAGCTGCGGGCTTGGGAGACCCCAGGGAAGGGAATTCTAGGATAGGCCAAGTTGGCCAAAGGGGGACATCTATCTGATCTCTTCCTGCTAGGCCCATGCCAGGCTGAGGCATTCTGGTGGGTTTGGGTCCCCAAATTCTATCAGGCAGGCCTGCAGGTGTTTGTTTTCTATGGAGCCAAACATGTGGTTAGCCTACATCTGGGCCCTCCTTAGTTGATTCAGGTTGGGTGAATAGGGCTTTCTCCCCATGTACTCGAGAGCTTTAAGAATTAGCTAATAAAAATAACTCACAGGAAGCCAAGGAAAAACATCCAGAAGGAGCCCTGCCTTCCTTCCAGATCCCTCAGCCCTGTGTGTTCACAATGTCTCAGTCTTTTGTGGGGAAAATTGCTCAGGCCTTTTAATTCCAAGAAGACTCCAATTCCTGACTGAACTCCACTGCCTATCAGAGCCTCCACAGAGCTAACAGGTCTCAAACCTTAAATGTGCGCCCCGGGCCTCAGAGCATTCCTTCCTCCACACTCCCTCCCCCCTGCATATACCCCAGGATCCCACACCTACAGGGCCCCAGAAAATTCCTTCTCCTGAAGTACCTGTAGTGGGCCAAGGCAGCATTCAGGCCACTAGCAGAGATGGTTTCGAAACTGGGTCCAGAGGAAAACTGTTCCTCTCTGTAAAGTACATGGAAGGAATGGTCAGTGGATGGGCTCAGAGTCTAGGCTAGACCCAGTGTATCTAATCAGGGCAAATGAAGGTTATGGCTGCCTCTGCCTCACTCAGCCAGACTCCATTTGGCTCTCCCAGCCCCACCTCCTGGTACCGTCTTCCCAGGCTCCAGTCTGTCAGTTATAGAGCATTCAAGGTCAGAGAAGGAGGGACCGTAGACACCAATTCATCCCCCTCCTCCCCCACTTTACAGATGTGGAAACCGAGGCCCATTATCCACAGTGAGTTCATGGTAAAGCGGGAGTGAAGAAACCTAGCAACTTGCGTCTGAAAGCTTCCCCAGCCCCAGAGCAGCATCCTGCACCTCAAACCTACAGTATGCTTATGGCCTGGGCCATGCGTGCCCTCAGAAGACTTCACTCTGCAACTAGATATTTGCCAGCGACCCAGGAGCCCCACCTGGCCTGAGCCAGCCTTCCCCAGGGAGGCAGGGTCTGTGCCTGAAGCAGACACCAGGGGGCACTGATGGGTTTTGGCCCTTCTAGGTGTCCCATTTTCAGTGATTCCGGGCACTGTCATCCAACCCGCCCTGACCAGCTCCCCGGCCTCCCCCAAAACCTGCTACTTCTTGTTTCAGAGAGGCCCCCAGATACAAAGAGGGTCTTCCTTCCCGCTGAAGTAAAGAGACCAGGTGCCCCTCCCTGCTCCCACCCCCACCCTTAAAGATAGTTGGTCAAAATGTCGGCAGCGGTTCTTCACCCTCGGAACTTGTTGAGTAGCTCCGCCCCCGAGAACTCATCCACCGTGCCTTTGGGCACGTTCTTCTCCAGCCACACCAAGTAGCGGATCACAGCCACGGCGTCCCGCACCTGCAGCGGGCAAGCAGAGGAGCGGGCTGCTGCAGGATCGCAGCCAGGGCTCTGGGATCAAGGGGATCAGGCGGCTGCTCCAGGAGCTGAGCTTTGGAAACTCGAGGGTTTCACTGACTATTTGATGATCTTAAGGGATTCTTGTTAAAGTTTATATGTGATTACGGTGTGGTTATGTTCTGCAAAGAGTTCTTATCTTTTAGAGACACTTCCTGAAGTGTTCTCTTTTAGAGATACTAAGGTGTTGACAGGAGACACTGTATGATACCTGGGATTTGCTTTAAAATCAGCCAGCAGCGGAAGGTGGGGGAGGGTGGGGGCGTAGGCAATGAACTTGGAGTTGTAGACCAAATGCCAGGAGCTGAAGAGGGCTGGAGCAGAGAGGTACTGTGTGGGGATCATTATGCTATTTTCTCTACTTCTATCTCCGTTTAAAATGATCTATAAGAAAGTTTTGTAAAATGAAGTGTTTCTTCTAATTTGAACAGGAATATCCAAAAGAGCAAGCCATCATCTTGCCAGGGTGAAGAAATCAGGCCAGCTAACACTCATTTAACACTTGGAATGTGCCAGGCAGTGATCAAAGAAAAAAGATATATATACATATATATATATATAATTATTCAATATAATTATATGTGTGTAATTGTATAATTATGTACATAGTATATACTATGTATATAATTATGTATTTATATAATTTATATACTCATATATTCATATATATTTATTTATATAAGTATATATTTATATGTATACACATAGTCTATGCATGTAAATGTATATATGTACACACATATATATGATTATATATTATATTTTATATTACTTATATATTACAATTAATATATTAATTATAGATTACTTATATATTTTATACATATTATATATTGTATAGCATATATGTTTATCTATTTAATCCTCAAAACAACCTTATGCTGTAGATTACTGTTATGATACTCATTTTGAAGATGAAGTAACTGATGCCCAGAGAGGTGAAGCAACTTGCCCAAAGTCACCCAGCTGGGAGGTAGGTAGAGGAGTTGGGATTTGAATTCAGACACCCTAGCTCTAAGAACCACGCCCTAAACCACTGTACCAGGTCTGGCATAAGGGGATGAAGCCCAGATGGGTGCCCAGGTGTTTGGTGTCCACTTTTCTGTTTTCTTGAACTTCTTCCTTGAACTTTCCTTGAATCCTTTCTTATTCATCAGACCAGGAGTTCCCAAAAGGCTAGTCTGCCCATGACTTACGTGGCTGGCCTTGAGGAGGGCCTGCTCCTTGCTATTTTTCACTGCCTTGGTCACCATCACTGGGGAGTAGGTGTCTTCTATGCATTTCTCCTGTTATGGACAGAGAGGAAGAGGTCTGGGAGCATCTCCAGGACACAGTGGTGTTTGAAAAGGATTGGCAGGAAAGCCCAGCTGAGGGGAGACTTGCTCTTCCCTATAATGGCAATGACCTTTCCTTTCTGTGCTTTCTGGCTACATGGGTCTTTCCCCATCTTCTCTGTCCAGTTTAATCTTATCTCTCTCTCTCTGTCTCCCTCTCTCCCTGCCCCGGGATCCCACCAGTGCTCTGGGATGGATCAGACTCTAGCACCTGCCCCCCCCCCCCCCCGTCAATGGGCTAATCTAGCAATGTGAGTTTCTTGCATGTATCATATCATAACAGCTACCATTTACTGAGTGACTGCTGTGTGCCAGGCAGCAGGCTTTACATAGACCATCTCCTCTAAATTTCTTCAGAGCAAGTTCTCTAAGGTCAGGACTCTTATTGCCATTTTATAGGTGAGGAAGCAGAGGTTCGGACTGGCTAAGTCACTTGTCCAAGGTCATTGCACAGCCAGTTTAGGGCAGAACCAAGACCCAATCTCAGGTTTGGTGACTTCAAAGCCTCTGCTCTTTCAGACTGTTCCTTCTCTAGTCTTCTTGACAATCTCTGAACTCTCCGTGGACAGACATCTACTCCCTTTTTTTCCATCTCCTCCCAGGGAGGCCTAGAAGGGGACTGACCAACTGCCTGAATGGCCAAGGTTGAGACTTTAGGTTGAGACTTATCAGGGATGGAGCAGGGGCAGGGACGATGCCTGTCCCAGGCTGGGGCCTGGCAAACCTACCTTGGGTATCACTTCATAGAGCCCATATGTAGTATAGCTAGTCCCGATCCAGATCTTCACGTTTCCTGAGGCATAGGCCTGGACGTTGTGACGGACTTGGCTGTAATCTTCGACTTGCACACACATGGAGCCCGGGCAGTCGGAGTTGAGGTACTTCAGGGTCTCAGAGTTTAAGCAGCTCTTGTTTACAAATAGGCTGGGTGGGAAGGGAAGATAAGGAGGGTCCTGAGGGTCTCTAAGGTTGATGCACTTCCTGGAGGTCAGAGGAACTTCAGCAAAAATCCAAGCAGACCATATTTGGAGTAGGTGGGAACAGAGGTCAAGGGGTCAGGAAAAGCCCACTGGAGGCTTCCCAGAGGATCCTGTGGGGGCAGGCAGCAGGTTCCTGGGAATGCTGCTTACTAGGGCGGGGTAAGTGATAGGGCAGCAAGGGGTGAATGTTGGAGGAAGTCCTGGAAAGCAAGCCAAGGAAAAGCCATACCTGATAGAGGAGTTTGTAAGCAATGTGTAGGAGTAGAAGAAGGGATTATAAGGGATGTCACTGCCACGAAGGTTGAAGAGCCCTGGGGAAGAGAATTGATGGGGCCTCTTTGAGGCTGATCTGCCCAAGGCAAAGATTTGCACACCTTTGCCCCACCGTTTGCTTTAGGCCCCAAAGATTCCCAGCAGTGTGCCTGCACATCTGCCTCTGAACATTTCTCAATTTGACGCGGAGGGGGGCTTTGAAGTGTTGATGAGAGCGATGGACCCCCTTTCTCCCTGAAAAATGAAGATGCCCTGCCAGCAAGCAGCATAGTTCCAGTGGGTTCCCAGAATATCTGAAGCCCAGAGCTGGGGTCAGGTAAGAAGCCCTGCGCCATGCTGGAACAGAATAGGGCTGCAACAGGTGCTAAAGCTGGGAGTCTGAATGCCCCTGGTTTGGTGGCCAAGCTGATGGCAGGTGTTTGCCAGGCCCCTTTCCCTTCATGGGACAGCCTTTGCCGATGTGCTCAGCCCCTTCTTCTGATGGCCTGTGGGCTGCCTCCAGCTTGCTCTGGGCCTCCTGGTTTTCTTATTAAGCAGACATGATCTCCTGCCCTCTAGCCTTCTTAGTTCCCACAGGCCATGGCCATGGAGCTCTCGGAACCCGTGATGATAGAGTGACTCGGGGAGAAGTCCTGGGTTGCAGGCCCAGGAGGCTTGGAGGTTGGGGGGACTGAGGTGCCCATCCAGTCCATAAGTCCATACTCACAGGCCGTCTCATCAAGCGCTGACAGAAGGATGGCAGTTGGGGCCTTGGGATGCTTCTGCATCTGGCTGCGGATGTCAGATACTTTCTCCTGCCAGGTGCTGCCTTGAAGCAAAGGAGCCAAAGAAAGCATAAGCAACATATTTTCCCTTTGGCACTCTGTTCCTGAGAGGGCTCCCTTAGGGCAATCACTTTCCATTTCTTTCTTTCTTTTTTTTTTTTTATTTTGTAAAGTTTATTTTTGAGAGAGAGAGAGAGAGAGGAAGCAGGGGAGGGGTAAAAGGAGAGGGAGACAGGATCCAAAGTAGACTCTGCACTGACAGCAGAGAGTCTGATGTGGGGCTCAAACTCAACAACCATGAGATCATGACCTGAGCGGAAGTCAGATGCTCAACTACTGAGCCACCCAGGCACCCCTTCCCATTTCTTTAAAAGCAATAGAACACTTTCTTCAAACAAACTCTTACTTCTGTAGTTATTAAGGACATGGACTCTCTGGACTGACTGAGTTCAAGTTCTGGTCCTGCCATTACTAGTTGTGTGACCTTGGACAAATTACTTAACCCTTCCGTGTCTTATTTTGCATATGTGCAAAATGAGAATGGGTTATCATAGCAGTATCCACATCAATAGGGTTGTGTTGGGCATCACATGAACTAATATTTGTCTTGCACATACAATGGTATCTTGATTTATAGTAAGTCTGGTGTAACTTTCTGATCTGTAAGTAAGCATGCAGAAGAGAGATCAAGAGAGCAGCCTTGGCTGAAGGGCAAAGGGACAAGGCTGGGTCATGATCAAGCCTCAATTCTGAAGTAACCTGGTGCCTAATAAGACACGGGTCCTTGAACATTGTTTTCATCCTTATTTGACCCATTTTACAAATAAGGATGTTGAGGCCTCAGGAAGGTAAAGTGACTTGTCTGAGTTTTCATAGGTAGCAAGGGGTGAAGCAGAGATTTCCATCCAGGCCTTTTTGACTACATGGCCCACCCTCCTAATTTGTATGGACACTGGACCATCTTGCTAACACTGTCAGTTCCCAGACTTGTCCTTAAACTCTGTGTCACAGAGCTGTCCTTTCTAGGATGCTTGTATCCTGTTTCTAGAACCTCAGTTTTCATCTTTTATCCCTAGTCTCTGTAATACACATGAAGGGTCCATCCCAAGGCATGGCTCAGATTTTGCTGGCAGAAGGTCATGAACATTAAGGGTCATAGTTGGACTCAGAGATTAACATAAGGAACTTAATGCCATTTAAAAAAAAACCTTATGCAAACAGGCAAAACTATTCAGCAAGAACCAAAGCTTTGGGTATGATACTCTTTAAGGATTATTTTATTTTATTGTGGTAAAATACACATACCACAAAATGTATCATTTTAACCATTTTAAAGTGCACAATTCAGTGGCTTTAAGAACGTTCACAGGATTGTGCAACCACCACTATCTAATTCCAGAACTAATTCCAGAACATTTTTATCATCCCAAAAGAAAACCCTATAGCCATTAGGCAGTCATTCCCCATTCCCTTCTCCCCTCAGCCTCTAGGAACCATTAATCAGCTTTCTGCCTCTATGGACTTACCTATAATGGATATTTCATACAAATGGAACCATACAATGTGGGGCCTGTTCTGGCTTATTTCCCTTGGAATTATCTTATCCAGGTTCATGAATGTGATACATTTTTTGTGACAACAAATGAAGGCAAATTTAATTTGTCTGATGCTTACGGGTATCTTTGAATTAACTTTTCCCATTCTTCTCTTTGCTCTTTGACCCCTTTAAAGCTTATCATTTACTGGAGAGAAAGTCTCTCTTGTCTCTGTAAGCTTAGCGACTCAAGAACTCTGTTCTTGGGCTGCCAGGCTCAGTTCTGGCTCCAGATGGCTTTTCCTTGAAGATTAGAAGCCTATGAAGGCTCAGCATCCTGTCACTTGTGGGAAGTGACAAAACCCATGTGAATTCTCCCTCAGTCCCTTGGAAGGGTTTCCCCCTTCATCCCTTCCCCTTCCCAACATAACTGCTCCCTTCTTTATCTGAATGGGATGAGTATTACTTATGATGGTACAATCTTGGATAGCAAGTTTCTTTAAAAGCTTTTGTGAGATCCAGAATGATTCTGCAAGTTATATCAGAACGGATAAAGAAAATTGGGCAGTTTTAGCTTGTTTCATCATCCTTACTATTTTGAAATTTCCCTCCTGCTCTTTTGACTCCTTTTCAAGCAAGAAATGTGCACGGATCTGTGTGTGGAAAGAGGCCTCTCAGATTGCCCAATATTGCTAGGAATCCAAGTCCATTGGCTTGTTCAGAATTCCTGGGGAGGTAGTGGGTGGTGGTGGCCAAGACAGTGATTCATAATCAATAGCCTGGTCGTGGTCAGGATTTTAGTTACTACTTAACAGAATCGTAGAGCATGCTGTTCTTTCATGATGTATTTAGATGGTATCAATGAGGTCAAGATGAAAATTATTGATGTTAGAATTTGGAAGGTCAGTCAACTTTCCTTTGTGGTCCGGCCAAAACTTGAACCCTAAGTTGTGCCATGGATTGACCCTGAACTTAGTTATATACTTCCTTTGTCAGCCCGGCCCACCTGACCCCAGTCATCTTATTACAGGAAGGCCACCAGTCTCCACTACCAGACAAGCAACTCATATCATGTTCTTTCTCTCTTCAAAGGGGTGGGGTTCTTTTTTTCCATCTTGCCCTGACTCCCTTGTTTCCTCCTTTCTTGCTCCTTCTGTCTTCAGATCCCCTTCCCGCTCCCCCTGTCTTCAAGTCCTAACACTGTTTATTCAAAGTGTTTTCTAAATATGCTCTGAGGACCTTTGGATTCAGACTCTTTGAGATGACATCGATTTTTTAAATGATCATCCCAGGCAATTCAGGTGCACACAAAGGTTCAAGAACCATTGCTCTGGTAGTTCTTAGGACAAAATTTTCAGTCAAAGGAGCAGCAACAGGTATGTGTTGCTTTAAGTTGGGAAGGAGAAGGGACTTAAAGAATTACCTGTGAATGCCTCCTGCAAGGCATAAATGGGCTGGCTCAGAACCAGAGGCTTCTCTGACCCCCATGCCTGGTCCACAAGGTTGGGTGTGATGGACACCAGTTTTATGTTAGAGTTTATGAGGGCCATGTCATAACTCTCCCAGGAACCTGCAGAAACAGGAAGCAGTCACTTGTTCCCTGCCTGTTCACACCGCAAGGAAAATTGTGACTCAGGAAAAGTTAGTCCTTATCTGCTCTGCCTCCCATTCCACTCCTGAAGCTCCAGCTGCCCAAAGCAGGTCCAAGCAGTCTGGTTCTCTCAGAGAATGCCCTCTCAGCCTTCTTCTGCAGCTTCCAAAGCTTAATTGCCCTGGGCCCACCCCAACCCTGCCCACAGCCAACTGGCTAAGCTTATCTTTTTAAGCACCAATGGCTATGGGGCCCTCTTCTCAGTACTATCCATTGTAACTGAGCTTCAGTGTCACAGCCCAAAGGAATGGTGATGTTCACACCATTGGAAAGGCTGGCAAAGAAGCCAGTTCAGAAGGGGAAGCCTTTTGGTACATATTTGTGAAGACCCCCCTCCCCCCCCTGCCTTGAGGGCAGGCTGGCCAGGTGGCTGGGCTCCCAGAGCTCAGGGACCTGTGATTCTGGGGGGAGGGGAGTATGCTGCTTTGCTCAGAAGCCCACTGAACTTCTTTGACCCTTCTAAGCTGCTTTCAGAAGAGGGCTCCCAAGTGACTCTAGTACCATAATTGGTACAGCTCTGGAGCACAGAGGATAGTTCTGGGTTCAAGAACATCCTGGCATATTTGTCGGCTAGATCTGCTAGATCTTAATGATTCCCTGAGTCTTCTAGGTTGGGTCTCTGTACTCATGACTTAAAAAAATATGCATTCATTTTTAAAAATATATTTGCATTACACAACCCATGAGTAAATCTTTGTTGCAAAATATTCTGCAACTATAACTTGACACACTCCGTCTTTAGAGTCATCCTGTCCCTCCTATGAAGGTATGCTTCTTTACATCCCAGAGGGGCAGAGTCACCCTTGTTACTGTGGACAAATGCAGGAATGAGGGAAGAACATACCAATGGAGAAGAGAAAGGGGTCGAAGCCCACATTCCCTCCAACAGGAACCTCAGCAAGGAGCCAGATGACTATGGAAGTTGTATCAACTGGGGGGGAAGACAGGAAAGAATGGAGTGTCATCTCCAGGGACAGTCCCAGGCCCTCCAGTCAGTCTTCTGTCTGTGACAGTCCTGCCAGGTCTGTCCTCCTTGATGTCAGCTTCGAAGGTGAGGAACAGCTTCAGATTTCCAAATTTTCCCATAGAAGCCTAGTATGGCCTTTCATGCATCCTCTTACCTGTACCTTCTTGAACCTAGTCCAGATTTCAGAGCTTGGGGGACAAGTCCATGCGACCCTTTTACCTTCCTTATGAAGCTCCCAGTTGCAGTCCATCTGCCGCTCAGCCTGGGTCCAGTAGCGACTGTCGGTCCAGAGACCTGCTTTCCCCATGGTCACCACTGCAGTTCCTGGGGAAGAATAGAGAAATTTTGAGTTGAGGATGAAGGTGAGGATGGTGGCCTTAGTTACTACATGGGCAATATGGTACTGGCTCTAAGAATGCCAAAGGGGTCTCCAGAAAGAACTTCCCTCCTCCATTACAAGAAAGTGAGGCAGGAGATATTCGGGAGTGCACTGGGGGAAGCCATCCTGGGTCAGGCATCTCTGTTCTGTGTTGAGGGCCTCACCTAAGAAGGGACAAGTGGGGTCTGCTTCTGGCCTTCCGAAAGAGTCAATGCTGCATGTAGGTGCTCTCAGGAAAGATGGCGTGGTAGTTAGTATCAAGACTCAGTGGCTGATAGGGACACTAAGCCAGTGGCTTAGCTGAGGAGAGGCAGAGAAGCCAAACCCAGTGTCTTTGGCAAAGACGGGTAAGGCAAGGAAGCTTGAAGCTCAGGGGAGGAATGTTTAAGGATCATCAAGGGAAGTGTGTATTTCATTCAGGGGGCCAGGATCAGAGTGGGAGGCCCCTTCAGAAACTGGGACCCCATAAAGTGCCTTTATGTTTGTGTCTCATTTGGCTATGTGAAGTGATGTCGGAGAAGGACCCACTAAATAAAACTTTTTCCCCAGGTGAGTCATGTGTGAAGGGCATCAGCGGGCCCCTAGTGGCTAGATGTGAAAGTGGCAGCTGTTTCACAAATGGAGCCCAGAGTGTGCTAAGCTACGCCTGGCAGCAAGCACTGGAAGAAAGCCTCCTGCCGTCTGCCTCATGAGAAATATGACTGGTAGGCTATGAGATGTATGCCCTGGTGACCTTTTTCAGAATGGTAGAGGGGGGACAGGGCCACTGAACACTAGGTCTTGGGGTCCTGGCTTCTGAGAACTGGCCATATTAGAGCTTCTGTGACTACCTCTGGGTCAACCAACAGAAGTGATAAGGGCTGGGTAATGGCTGTCACCTGCAGACCCTGTAAAGCCTGTCATCCACGCACGCCTCTTGTCACGTGTGCCGATGTACTCGCTCTAGGAAATCAACAACATTGTTGTTAGCTTTCTTTGTGGACGCAGACCCCATGCAAGGCCCCAACCACATCCCAGTTCTTTCTGTCTGGTCATATTCAAACTGTCCTACAAGCCCAGGCACACTGGGCACCTCTTCCAGGAAGTCCTCTGTCACTCCCCCAGATCTCAGCATCTTCCCTTCCTTTGGACAACTGTATCTCTCGGAGTCTCAATCCCATAATCCAGCACTGGCCTGTTCTTGTCTCCCTGGTCAGAATGCAAATTCTGTGTTGTCTGGCATCATGTCTTTTGGTTCTTCTGGATTCTCCACTCCAACTGTCACTACACCTTTCCCAGTCTAGTACAGTACACTAGGTACATCATGAATAACTTCTGCAGAGGGCTTTCTACATAATTGCATTTTGATTATCATAATCCTTTGAGACAGATCTCATTATTTCCTGCAGAAGAGGAAACTGAGGCTCAGAGAAGTTGAGACACTTACCCAAGATGAGAAAACCAGTTCAAGCAATCTTATAACACTTAAAATGCCTTCTCTTCCAAACAGGCTAGTGCTCAAAAGGTGGATGGGATGGAAGGGGAGCCAGTGGTGGGGAAAGCATGGGATGGGTTGGTAGGACTGTTGCTTTGGGAAAAGCAGTTCTTGTTCAGACCATCTTGTTTCCTGTCTCCTCCCCTTCCTCACCCTATACCCCAAACTTGTGTAGTCTGGGACTCTTGATCATTCCAATGCTCAATCCACCAAGTTATGGGAAAGGCTGGGCTGGAAGGGAGCTTAGAATTCTTCTGGTCCAATTCCTAGCCCACGCTCTAATCTCCTAGGGCAGGCATGCCCTGAACATTCATTCTGGACCTGCCATCTAGGAATTGATCAAAATTGATTCTAAACTTGTTTATAGTTTCATTGCCTGAAGGCAAGATTTGGCAATGTCTTCTCTCCTATGTAAAAGAATAGATTCTCTTAGCTACCCTAAAACTCACATGTCCAAGCCTCCTACTTCCTTCCCTTTGCCATTTGAGTCATTTCTCTGCCTTCATCTTCTGAATCTTAGCAGCCTCCTGTTTGTACCCTGTTCTCATTGGTGGTTGACCCAGGATAGTAGAGGGCAAGGGTGGGGGAGGAGCTGTCCCTTACCATGTGGGCATCCGTTTCAGGGATGATGTAGGCTGAAAGATTCTTGATGTGCATCTGGTGGCGGAGGTCTGCGAGCCGTGCTGTGGTATTGACCACAGTAACTGGAAGGTACTGACATGTGACAGGAAGACACCAAGATGCACACAGAGACACATATTGCTTAGAGAAAATGATGCCTGGGTCCCCGCATCCAGAGGAGCCACCAGCCCCGCCTTAAGCCTGTGCTGGGTGTGGCCAGGCTGGGCCAGCCTGGAGAGGAAAGGGGTGGCAGCTGATGTTATGGGTGTGTCTAGAATAAGGTGCCTGGGCTGAGAAAAAATGGAGGTGTTGAAGAACTTGGAGAGAAACTCCTTGTGACAATAATGGGACCTGAGTCTCGGGTGGGGGCATAGATGAGAACTTTAGGGATCTGAGCCCTGGCACTGGGCCAGGCTAGAAGGACGATCTTTCTTTGGATACCTTGGCAGCAGAATTGGCAGTTTAGCAAATAAAAATACAGGATGCCCATCCAGTCACATGTGAATTTCAGATAAGCAACATATAATGTTTTAGTATAAGTATGTCCCATGCACTATTTGAGGCATAATTATACTAAGACATTATTCACTATTTGAAATTCAGATGTAACTGCGCAGCCTATATTTCATCAGGAAGTCTTACCTTGGGGATTTTTTCAAGTTTCCGCCCCACCCATCTGACTGCCCCAGTGGTCTCAAAAAGTTGACATTGCAAGCAGATGTACCCCATTGGCTCTGAGGCTTAGTGAACTGCTGGCAGGCCACCAGTTTTCGCCTCTGGCCTCCCCCTGACTGAAGAAGCTCTTTCGCCTTACTCTGGGTGTGGAAAGAATCTTCTTGTCTCCAGCTAGGAGGCTGAGACCTTTCAGTTTCTATATGCTATGCCTTCTCCTGTAGTCACACCCTAGGGCCTACCTCTCGCCCTTTCGTTGGCCTTTCTAGGTGTCTTCCTCCCTCCTCTCTTCTGTGCCTCCCTTTGTGCTGTTCCTTTACAAATTTTTTTTCCCTCCCATCTTCCTCCTTGCCTCTGCCCAGCCTCAGCCAAGGCTACCTAAAGCCCCTCACCCTCCTTTTTGACCCTCCTCCTCCCCTCTAGGGGGGCTGCCCAAACCCAGACAGAGGTAGATAACCTGCTGTGGGAATGGATGAGAGGGAAGGATGAGGCGTGCATGTCAGACACCTGAGAATGTGCTGCCCGCCTTGATGGATGTTAATCAGACACTGTAGCCCCAGAGCCTGGAAGCCAGGTGAAAGGCAGGTAGAGAGAAAGCCTAGCAACAGAGCCAATGGGGGATGGGGAGAAGATGGGAGCTGTGGGGCGGGTCTGAGGCTGGGCCTTACCGGAGGGCTGGTTAAGCAGTTTCTCACATCCTCTGCTGTCAGGTCCACTGATTTTGGGTGGCCCCAGGCACCCAAAGCTAGAAACCAAGAGACAAATGCAGGGTCACTGGGAGACCAGTTAGCTCCTAGAGAGCACAAGGACTCAATCCTGCTCCCTGTCTCCACTGGGCCTCCATCCTTTGAAACAAGCAGTGCTGTCCATCTCTAGTTTAGGATAAAAATAATCACATTTCATTAGAAGGAAATTAGGCTGAATTGAATGGGACCCTGGATCATAATCAAAGAAACCTGTTTCACTGACAAGTGATTGCCACTTTTGCATAGGTTTTAGTCCTCATTAAGTCAGCTTTTCTTTTCTAATCTAATTGAGACTTTTCAGGGTTTTCCAAACTGGAAGAGTTGTATGTAAATTAAATTTTTGTAATCAAATTTTCTTTGAAATTCTGTAGAGGATCTCGCTAAATAATCACTCCACCTTCAATTTACCCTCCTATAGAGAGAGTGGGAGAGAAAGAATCTTTTTTGAGTGAGAGAGAGAGAGAGGGAGAGAGAGTGCTTGAGTGGGAGAGAGGGAGAGAGAGAATCTCAAGCTCAGTAATTTATAGTATCTCATTCTATACTTGCAACAAGCCTGTGAGGTGGGTATTACCATATATTTTCTATAGATGAGGAAGCTGAGGCCCAGATAGGTTTGGTAACTTGCCCATATTTTGCCCCAGTAAGCTAGTGGTAGAGCAGTGATTTGAACCACAGCCATCTGAGCACAAAAAGTAAACCATAGAAGGGTGGTGCCACAGAAAGGGCAGAGTATATGGAGACTTAGTTTCCAATTTGGGCCTCCACCTCAAATCTGGTCTGGCCCAAGGAGTCACCCAGTATTCACTGAGCAAACATTTCCTAAGTATCTACTGTATACCAAACACTGGGCTAAGTCCCACAGGCTCTGGGCTGTCCAACCCAGGAGTCCAGTGGTCTCTGATAGTCCTTTTCTCTAGCCCCTTCCCTTAGGAGGGATCTCCTCAGAGGGTAATGGGGGCCTGGCTATGGGGAGACACTATACTTTTACCTTCTGAGTGGGTTGAGTTACAGATAAGAGTGTGGCTGGCATCTAACACCATAAATATCCTGCCTGACTGTGTTGGACTCATAAACTCAAGGGGGAGATGCAGCCCATACTGTTGATCTAAGAAAATGAACCCCCATTTCTGTAGGAAATCTTTGGCCAGATGGTGATGCTAAGATGCTAACACAATAAGCAAGACTCAGCCAGCCTATGTCTGTCTCAACACCCAGACTGCTATTCTCTAAGGCCAAGGCTGTGACTACCAAGGGCAGGCTCTGTGTTCCCTGACACAGGGGCCTGATATTGGGGAGGTCTCAGGAATTGGGTGCTAACTGAATGAGTGGGGTTCTGCTGACAGAGAGCAAAGGGAATGAGGCCTCTCTAAGGCTTGGGGTGGAGTGGGTGTGGAGGGCATTGAGGTGGGCATCTAGTAACCAAAGAGGACAAAGAGGGCACCATTGGAGTGACAAAGACCAAACTTTAGTTAGGCTCCTCCGAGCCTCTTCTTCACTAGAACATGACTTTGGCCTTCCGTGTCCATCTGGTCCTTGCTGGGCCTGAATCACCCAGTCCTCAATAAGAATCTTGCTATGTCAATTTAGAGGCAATCCTCTACCCTGAATATCTGATCACCTTTGCTATCTGATCAAATTACTCATCTGTTCACCTTGGCCTGCCTTCAGTAAGAATCTTATGAAGCTGGCTTAGCAAGAACTCCCCTACCCTTGATGGCTCCTCTTAGTAATTTTCCATCCACTGCCCCCATCACTCTGTCATTGGCTTTAAGTCCTCAGCCATCTTTGCTGTATTCAGGGTTGAGCCTGATCTTTCTCCCCTATTGCAATAGTTTTGAATGAAGTCTTCCTCACTCTTTTAACAAGTGCCAGAATCATCTTTTCTTTAACAGGTAGAAATGGAAACCCAGACTTGACCTGAGTCTCAAGGACCCTGAGGACTGGCCCTGGGGTTCCTCTTCCTCAAGACAGAGAGGAGGACCAAGAGAGAAAGAGACAACCCCGGGCCCCAACCCTCACTCCAACCCTTTCTGAGCCCAGAGGGGAGAGGCCAGAGCTGCTCTCCAGCTGGACCTGCCCTCCCAGCATGGGAGGGAGGGACCAGGATGCACATACCACAGAGGAGGACAAGCCAGGGGCAGCAGCCCCAGTGAGCCTGGGCCATAGGATCTCCAGATGCCAGTGCTGGGTGGATGGAGGGACGGGGCAGAATGGGGAGGGCTGTTTCCCTGGCCTCTTCCTCCAGGCCTTCCGAGGGCAGGAGCAGCCAGGGCAGGGGGCTGGCGATGGGAAGGAGGCGTCCAGCTGGTGGATGGTGAGTCCCCCTCTGGTCTCTTGCATCTGAGGGCTCTGGACTCGGAAGTCCAGAGTCAGGAGTCTGGGTGGGTGGGGAAGCTTTGGCTCTCCAAGCCCGCCCCGTGCAGAGTCCAAAGATCTCCGGGGCAGAGGAGCCGCAGCTGGTCTCAATCAGCCTGCTCCTCCCTGCCCCCCACTTCAACAGCATGTCTCAGTCATTCCCGAATTCTGTCCCCCTCTTTCCAGCAAGCTGTTTCCCATTAGCTCCCCTACCCCAGGCTCTGGCTACAGCCCCACTTTTGCTTGGAAATGAATGTTTATCATTCCTCCTCCTCTGAGCTGGCCTGTCTCTGAAAAAGACAATGTCCTCTCTTTCTAGTGTTTGGGAAGCCCCACTGCACCCCTTGGGGAAGTTTGTTACAGCTGGAGAGCTACTTTCTTCAGCTTGGGTGAGTCCCCTCAGTAGAGCCCACTCTAAAAGTACTGCTGGTCACTGGCAGAGGAGAAGACTGCCTTTTTCTGACAGTCCCATTTGGCTATTCAAGGCACTCATATGTGAGAGTGAATGAGGGCCACATTTGGATGGATCAGAGGATGCCACGGAAGAGGGGAAAAGACTCAAAAAGGGGAGTTTGGGGGTCCCCAGAAGACAAATTTAGTGAACTGGACATGCCCTTTCTGTCATAGCTTCTAGAACAAGGCTTTGGTTCCCCTGCAGTATGGGTCACTCCTAAGCAGCATAAGTCCTTACAGGAGAAGTGGAGAAGCCGAGGCCAGCCTTGTGTCCATACCCAAGGCATCAGAGGGCAGCTGACTGCACAGAGCCTAAGCAGCTCCCAGAAAATGCTCTCTAGAGAAAAAGCAATACTTATGAGAGACAAACAGATCCAATGGTCACTTAAGTGTCCCAGTGGTACTCAACTAGCTTGGAGGGCCCCAGAGGCAAGCCACACATTCCTTTTGATCTTATTTTTAATGTATTTATACTCTGCTCACATTTATAACAAGTTTAAGGTGGCTTTCAAATACTTCATCCAAATACAGTAAAACAGACCCATTTGGAGGAGGGAAAGGGGGCCTTCATGGGACTCCCTGAAGGAGGGGAATTTAAGTGAAGAAGAGCTTCAGTGAACTCCACCTCCAGGAATAAAAGCAGAGCCCACAGCCTCAGAGGACAGACCCAGGACAAGGACTGTGAGATTGCTGATCCTCCCACTGTCTTATCCCTGGCCCCCTACCCCCATTCCAGGACTGGGGATGATGTGATTACCAGAGACCAGAAGACTGGGGAAATGTCCCAGCAAAGGCCCTTACTCCCCTGTGCACTGCACTAGCCACCCTGAAGGGCAAGTTGGTAGACTTGAAGGAGCCATGCACAGCAGGGACCCCAAAGACAGCCTTGTAAAACCAACAGCTCTGCCTTCACCAGTACAGCCAGACTGCCAGGGTTTCAGTTCCAGTTGTTACCCCCTAGCTGCGTGGTTTCGGGCAAGTGACGTCACTTCTTTGAGCCCACAGTTTCCTTGCCTCTGAAATGGGGTAATAACAGGACTAAATTCTTAGCAATGAGTTCACGTTTGCAGAACTCTCAGAGTGTGTTCATTGTGAGGAGTAAATGTTATATAATTGTTAAGTCAAATATGTAACCAGTCCCATCTGTACCTTGTTCTTCTTGCCCCTGGCATCTGACACTGCTGAAATGGCAGTTAATATTATAGCAAAGATCAGCTGGGCTGAAGTGTCAACCCTGGAAGCAAATAAACCAAGCAGGCATCCCTCCCCCATCTACTGGACTTTGCCCAGGGATGGTCTTAAATGCTACCAAGGCCACATACAGTACTCAGCCCTATGGTTCTGTCCCCAGGGTCCCTGTGTTGGCCCTGGGGACAAGGATGACCACACCCGCTTTCACCCTCAGTTTATCTCCTTATCTCGAAAGCAATGTCTTTACTTATCAGTTTGGGACACTTGAACCCAAGTCGCCAATAGGCCTGAAGTAGAAAGAAATGATTCAGGATAGGGAAGGTGAATAGCCTAGAGTCCTTGTATCAAAGTAGTTTAGAAGAACTGTAAGTCACTGGAGTCTTGCTGTGGCCTGCACAGGCCGCCCATCTGTATTTGTCTCACTTTGAGGCCAGGCCTAGCCTAAAGCCCAAGTTCTGAAGTTGGAGAAGTTGTTCTTCAGAGGTCCACCTGTCCATGCCTCTTTTTTTGCACCATGATCCCATCTCAGACTTGTCACCCTGCCTTCTGACCTGAGTCTGCCTTTTCTGGGCAGCAATGCCTACCTAACTTCCATCAGAATGCACCTACGTGGGGGCGCCTGGGTTGCTCAGTTGATGAAGCATCTGACTGGTGGTAATAACATAAACAGAAGCTTGAGAGAGCCTGGAGCAGCCCCATGGCATCAGGAAGGTCAGAGACCCAAGCAGGGGTCTGAGCATTTTCAAACACCCTGCTGGGGATGTCCCAAGATACTACTGAGGATGAAACGTTGAGAGGCGACCTGAGGTCCTGCAGCTATGCAGGTGGGAAGGAGAGTTCAGATCTAACTGCTGATATGACCTCAGAGGCTGAGAGACTTGGTGTCCCTTAGGTTTGTGGGCATAGCCCCTTCCCACCCTTCCATCAGGTCTGTCAGCCACGCTTGGAGACAAGTGGGGTCCTCACCTACAGAAGAGGAGACAGGCTAGAGAAGAATAGTGGCTTTGCCCAGGCTCAAGCTGATCAGTGGCAGAGCTGAGACACAAACTCAGTCTGGGGGACCTCACAGCCCTTGTTCCCTCCATTGGGCTTCACTGCTGCCCCCATCTGAAGTTCCTCCAGGCTCCCCAGTCCTCAGGACAGAATTCAATCTTTCCAGGTCAATGGTCATGGCCTTCCTCGTTGATACGCCCTATCACCCATCTCTTCTCGGTCACATTCTCTCCATTCATCAGAGTCCAAGTTCAAAAGTCACCTAACCCACCATGCCTTGACTTCCCCCTCAAGTTCATCCCTCCATACTGGGGGCTCCCATAACATTTTGTTTGAGACTCTATTTAAAAAGCTTTGTGTTAACCCTTTGCTTGCTTTCTTTCTTTCTTTTTTTATAAATAGTTTATTGTCAAATTAGTTTCCACATAACACTCAGTGCTCATCCCCACAAGTGCCCTCCTCCATGCCCATCCCCCCATCCCCCCCACATCCGTCAGTCCTCAGTTTCTGTCAGCATTCAAGAGTCTCTCATGGTTTGCCTCTCTCCCTTTCCCCCATTTCCGCCCTTCTTCTCCCCCTTGTTCCTCCGTTAAGTTCCTCCTAATCCTCCTATACGTGCAAACATATGATATTTGTCCTTTTCTGCCTGACTTATTTCGCTCAGCATAACACCCTCAAGGTCCATCCATGTTGCTACACATGGCCAGATTTCATTGTTTCTCATTGCCATGTAGTATTCCATGGTATAGATAAACCACATCTTCTTGATCCATTCATCTGTTGATGGACACTTAGGCTCTTTCCATGTTTTAGCTATTGTGGAGAGTGCTGCTATGAACATTGGGGTACATGTGCTCCTATGCCTCAGCATTTCTGTATCCCTTGGGTAAATTCCTAGCAGTGCTATTGCTGGGTCATAAGGGAGTTCTATTGTTAGTTTCCTGAGGAACCTCCACACTGTTTTCCAGAGGGGCTGTACCAGTTTACATTCCCACCAACAGTGTAGGAGGGTGCCCGTTTCTCCACATCCTCGCCAGCATCTAGAGTTCTCTGATTTGCTCATTTTAGCCACTCTGACTGGCGTGAGGTGGTATCTCAGTGTGGTTTTGATTTGTATTTCCCTGATGAGGAGGGATGCTGAGCATCGTTTCATGTGTCTGTTGGCCATCTGGATGTCCTCTTTGGAGAAGTGTCTGTTCATGTCTTCTGCCCATTTCTTCACTGGGTTGTTTGTTTTTCGGGCGTGTAGTTTGGTGAGTTCCTTATAGATTCTGGATATTAACCCTTTATCTGATATGTCATTTGCAACTATCTTTTCCCATTCCGTTGGTTGCCTATTAATTTTCTGGGTTGTTTCCTTGGCTGTGCAGAAGCTTTTAATCTTGATGAGGTCCCAACAGTTTATTTTTGCTCTTGATTCCCTTGCTTTTGGGGATGTGTCAAGTAAGAAGTTGCTGCGGTGGAGGTCAAGGAGGTTGTTTCCTGCTTTCTCCTCTAGGGTGTTGATAGTTTCCTGTCTCACGTTCAGGTCCTTTATCCATTTTGAGTTGATTTTTGTGCATGGTGTGAGAAAATGATCTAGTTTCATTCTTCTGCATGTTGCTGTCCAGTTCTCCCAACACCATCTGTTAAAAAGGCTGTCTTTTTTCCATTGGATATTCTTTCCTGCTTTGTCAAAGATCAGTTGGCTGTATACTTTTGGGTCCACTTCTGAGTTCTCAATTCTGTTCCATTGGTCTATGTGTCTGTTTTTGTGCCAATACCATACTGTCTTGAGGATGACAGCTTTGTAGTAGAGGCTGAAGTCTGGGATGGTGATACCTCCCGTTTTGGTTTTATTTTTCAGTATTACTTTGGCTATTCGGGGTCTTTTGTGGTTCCATACAAATTTTTGGATAGTTTGTTCTAGTTTTGAGAAGTATGCTGGTGCAATTTTGATTGGAATTGCATTGAATGTGTAGAGTGCTTTAGGTAGTAATGACATCTTAACTATATTTATTCTTCCTATCCATGAGCATGGAATGTTTTTCCATTTCTTTGTGTCTTCTTCAATTTCCTTCATAAGTTTTCTATAGTTTTCATCATACAGATCTCTTGTATCCTTGGTTAGGTTTATTCCGAGGTATTTTATGGTTTTTTGTGCAATTGTGAATGGGATCAGTTTCTTGATTTCTCTTTCTGTTGCTTCATTATTGGTGTATAAAAATGCAACCGATTTCTGTACGTTGATTTTGTACCCTGCAACTTGGCTGAATTCTTGGATCAGTTCTAGTAGGCTTCTGGTGGAGTCTGTCGGGTTTTCTATGTAGAGTATCATGTCATCTGCGAAGAGTGAAAGTTTGACTTCCTCTTTGCCAATTCTGATGCCTTTGATTTCCTTTTGTTGTCTGATGGCTGATGCTAGGACTTCCAGCACTATGTTAAACAACAGTGGTGAGAGTGGACATCCCTGTCGTGTTCCTGATCTCAGGGGGAAAGCTCTCAGTTTTTCCCCGTTGAGGATGATGTTAGCTGAAGGCTTCTCATAGATGGCTTTGATGATGTTTAAGTAGGTTCCTTCTATCCCAACTTTCTCGAGAGTCTTTATTAAGAAGGGATGCTGTATTTTGTCAAATGCTTTTTCTGCATCTATTGACAGGATCATATGGTTTTTATCTTTTCTTTTATTGATATGATGGATCACATTGATTGATTTGCGAATGTTGAACCAGCCCTGTAACCCAGGAATGAATCCCACTTGATCTTGGTGGATGATTCTTTTGATATGCTGCTGGATTCGATTTGCAAGGATCTTGTTGAGAATTTTTGCATCCGTATTCATCAAGGATATTGGCCTATAGTTCTCTTTTTTTGCTGGATCTCTGTCTGGCTTGGGAATCAGAGTGATGCTGGCTTCATAAAATGAGTCCGGGAGTTTTCCTTCGACTTCTATTTTTTGGAATAGCTTGAGAAGAATTGGGATTAATTCTGTTTTAAATGTCTGGTAGAATTCCCCAGGGAAACCATCAGGTCCAGGGCTCTTATTTGTTGGGAGATTTTTGATCACTGATTCGATTTCTTCACTCGTTATGGGTCTGTTCAGGTTTTCTATTTCTTCCCGTGTGAATTTTGGTAGTGAGTGTGTGTTTAGGAATTTGTCCATTTCTTCTAAGTTGTCCAATTTGTTGGCATATAATTTTTCATAGTATTCCCTGATAATTGCTTGTATTTCTGAGGGGTTGGTTGTAATAAGTCCATTTTCATTCATAATTTTGTCTATTTGGGTGCTCTCTCTTTTCTTTTTGATAAGCCTGGCTAGAGGTTTGTCAATTTTGTTTACTTTTTCAAAAAACCAACTCTTGGTTTCATTGATCTGTTCAATTGTTTCTTTGGTCTCTATGTTGTTTATTTCTGCTCTAATTTTTACTATTTCTCTTCTTCTACTGGGTTTAGGGCGTTCTTGTTGCTCTGCCTCTAGCTCCTTTAGGTGAGCTGTTAGATTTTGGACTTGTGCTTTTTCTAATCTCTTGAAATAGGCCTGGAGAGCAATGTACTTTCCTCTTAGGACTGCCTTGGCCGCATCCCATAGATTTTGAATTGTTGTGTTTTCATTTTCATTTGTTTCCATATATTTTTTAATTTCCTCTCTAATTGCCTGATTGGCCCATTCATTCTTTAGAAGGGTGTTCTTTAACCTCCATGTTTTTGGCGGTTTTCCAGACTTCTTCCTGTAATTGATTTCAAGTTTCAAAGCATTGTGATCTGACAGTGTGCATGGTATGATCTCTATTCTTTTATATTTATTGAGGGCTGCTTTATGTCCCAGTATGTGATCTATCTTGGAGAATGTGCCATGCGCACTTGAGAAGAAAGTAAATTCCCTGGCCTCAGGATGTAAAGTTCTAAATATATCCGTCAGATCCATCTGGTCCAATGTGTCTTTCAAGTCCATTATTTCTTTAGTGATTTTCTGTCTGGTTGACCTATCCATTGCTGTAAGCGGAGTATTAAAGTCCCCTGCTATTAGCACATTCTTATCTATAAGCTTGTTTCTGTTTGTGATTAATTGTTTTAGATATTTAGGTGCTCCCATATTCGGTGCGTAGACATTTATGATTGTTAGTTCTTCCTGATGGATGGACCCTGTAATTATTATGTAGTGCCCTTCTTCATCTCTTGTGATTGTCTTTAATTTAAAGTCCAGTTTGTCTGATATAAGTATCGCTACTCCGGCTTTCTTTTGATTTCCTGTAGCATGATATATATTTCTCCATCCCCTTACTTTTAATCTGAAGGTATCTTCCCGTCTAAAATGAGTTTCTTGTAGACAGCATATTGATGGATTTTGTTTTTTAATCCATTCTGCTACCCTATGTCTTTTGATTGGAGCATTCAGCCCATTTACATTCAGTGTTATTATTGAAATATGTGGGTTTAGAGTCTTTGTATCTTTTGTAGGGTTCATGTTTGTGGTGGTGTCTCTGGTATCTTTGTTCCTTGCAACCTTTCCTTCAGAGCATCCCCCTCAGGATTTCTTGTAGGGCTGGCTTCGTGGTGACAAATTCTTTCAATTTCTGTTTATTTGGAAAGGTTTTTATCTCTCCTTCTATTTTGAATGACAGGCTTGCTGGATAGAGGATTCTTGGCTGCATATTTTTACTGTTCATCACATTGAAGATTTCCTGCCATTCCTTTCTAGCCTGCCAAGTTTCAGTAGATAGGTCTGTCACCACTCTGATAGGTTTCCCTTTGTATGTTAGGGCCCTTTTCTCCCTAGCTGCTTTCAAAATTCTCTCTTTGTCCTTGTATTTGGCCATTTTCACTATGATATGTCGTGCAGAAGATCGATTCAGGTTACGTCTGAGGGGAGTCCTCTGAGCCTCTTGTACTTCCACATTTACTTCCTTCCCCAGGTCGGGGAAGTTCTCTGCTATAATTTGTTCCAGGACTCCTTCAGCACCTTTCCCTCTCTCTTCCTCTTCTGGGATTCCTATGATACGGATATTGTTGCGTTTGACCGTATCGCTGAGCTCTCGAATTCTTCTTTCCTGTTCCTGGATCAGTTTGTCTCTTTTTTTGTCAGCTTCTTGTTTTTCTATAATGGTGTCTTCTAAATCACTTATTCTCCTTTCTGCCTCTTCAATCCGTGCATTGGAGGCCTCTAATTTATTATGGATCTCATTTATCGCATTTTTTAATTCTTCATGCCTATTTTTATTTTCCATTCTGTCTGTAGCCATAGTTTCTTTGATGTCCCCTATGTTTTTTTCAAGCCCAGCTATTAACTTTACCATTATTATTCTAAAATCTTGTTCAGTGATGCTGCTGATATCTGTTTTGAGCAGTTCATTAGCTGTCATTTCTTCTTGGAGTTTCTTTGGAGGAGAGGTCTTTCCTTTCGTCATTTTAGTTAGCTTTCCGGCTCTTGTTGGTTTTAAAGACCTGTTATGCTCTCTGTTTCTATGAGCGCTGCTGTATCCAAGAAGACTCTTTGACTGTCCAGGGCCTATCCTTTCAGAGAGTGTTTTTTGAATGGTATCCCTTGGTCTCTCTTGTTGGGACCTTGGTTATTTTATTTTCCTATTCGTAGTGATATTTGGGACTCTCCACCTTGTGTACTCTAGCTTGTTTCTTGATGTAGCCATTAGAAGCCCCTCTCAGTGGATTCTGCGTCCTTTTTCTCCCAATCTCTCAGGTTTTGTAAGGTTTCCAATGGCTTCAGATCTTTTCTGTGTGATGTATGGGCGCGAGTGCAAGTACGGAGCTCCTTACTTCTCCGCCATCTTGCCCCCTCCTCAACCCTTTGCTTTCTTGATTCTCTCCTCCTAGGTCACTCATCCCTGAGGGTAGGAGCTTGCTTTTACAAATTACTGGATGTACCAAAGCATCCAAGACACAGTCTAACCATGAACGAGTGGGCTCAATATAAGTTTGGTGAGTTAATTCTAAATAAACCCCTACAATGTGTGCTCTAGCCTCCCATCCCTATCCTGGAAGGAACGCTCCTGATGGAGGCAATTCTCTAGCCCCCAGAAGGCTGCCATGATGCTGTTGGGTGGTCCTTCTATCACATATGCCCTGTTTTGACAAAAAACCAGCCCTGCCTGGGCATAGGGGTAGTCATAGAGGGTGGAGGCAACAGTCAGTTTCATAGAAGCTGGTCTTTGTTGTGATGAGATTCAGAATCTCACCCTCAGCTAGCCAGGCAGCAGGAGGGGGGTTTATCCCCTTAGAGTAGGGTGGGACTTCCCTTTACGGTGATTGGAGGAATCAGCAGGTGGCTCCTTTCCAGCAGCAGGTTCCTTCTCCTCATGGAATAAGATGGTGGTTATGGACCAGGAACTCTGTTAGCAAGATGCAGTAGGCCTCGCTGGAGGCCAGTTAGCTTAGATTAGTTCTGTGGGGACAGAGTGAATCAGATCCTGAGCCCTGGCTGAATGCTAAGCTGTCAGTCATGTTACAAACCTGTGCTGCCTCCTCAGAGGCCTTGTGCTACTGAAGGACATGTGGCTACAATACCATTGTGGCTCACGAAGGTTCCAGTCAATTCCACTTAAACCTCTATTTGGTGGTCCTTGGGCACTCTCCTAATCATCTGGTTTCTTTGTACCCTGATCCCTTTTCAGTTCTCTGTCAGCTAATGCCTCTCTCCTCAATGCATCCAGTCAGACCACACTGCCCTTCTGTCAGGCTCATTTATTCATCATGCCCTGTCTCACCACACAGCCTTTGCCTGCTCTTCTTTCTCCACCTAGAATGTCCTTATTTCCTCTCTTGCCCTGTGAACTCCTTTCCTTCAAGTCTCACCTCAAGTGTCAGTTCATCTGGGAAGCTTGCCCAGACCACACCAAAAGCAGCATCTCAGGCCCTGTTATTGCTGGGGATTGCCATGCTCTGAGATATTGAACTCCAGCTTCCCATTGTCTGACCACATTCTCTTGTCCTTCTGTCAGTCGTCTTCTCTCCCTCACTGTTATTATACCTGCTTTGTTACCTCACTGAAACTTCCTATCACTTACCTTATGCTCTTCATCTCCATTTATCAGCACCCCAAGTCTCACTCCCTTCCCTATTTGGTCCAGGTAACATAACCCATCACCCCACCCATCCCTTTTATTAGCACATTTAGCTTTTCTATACTTTTTTCCTTCCACTACACCCATCCTGTCAATCTCCATCTTCAACTAAAGCATACTCTGACCCCAGGGTCTTTGCACACATTGTTCCCACTAACAGGAATGCTCTTTTTCCAGATAGCAACATGGTTCACTCTACTTCATTCAGACCTTCATTCAAATGTTACCTCTGCAGAAAGGCTTCCCTTGATCTTCTTATTTGAACAGTGCCTCTGTCATTCTTTATCTTCTTATTCTTCTTTATTTACCTTCAGAGCATTTACTGACAATATATTATTATCTGTTTGCTTATTTTTGTCCATCTCTCTCACTAGTATACAAGCTCCATGAAAGCAGAGACTGTTTATTTTTTCACTACTATATTCCAGAGCTTAGAACACTGCCTGGCACTTAGTAGATACCTGTAAATATTTGTTGAATGAATAGGTGAGCCCCAGGGCATTTTAACTGTCTTCTTCACAGGAGAAAATATTACACCTCTGTGAGTTGGAGTCACTCCAAATTCATGGTGCCAAATATCAGCAGGCCCCTTGATGCCACTTGGCAATCCTTTTTACTTGTCCTGGTTCAGAACCCTTTCCTGCTGCCTTCATAGGTGATTCAGGATTTTTACTTTGGTCCTCAGACTCCTAACCTGCTTGCATTTCATGACATTCTATGACCTATGGACCTTCTAGTTATTTATGACTTTGGATTATTTCAAACAAGTGAACCAAAAATCTTTGTACACATATGAATATTTCTCTAAGATCCACATCCAGAAGTAGAAAGTGTGCATTTTTCATTTCAGTAGATTCTGTCAAACTGCCATCCAAGAAAAGCTGTACCAGGTCACACTCATACTAACAGGGTATGAAAATAACTGGTTCCACAACCTAATCAACACGGATAGCATCCATTTTTACAATTTTATTCAACTTGATGGATGAAAATTGGTCTCTTGTTGTTTTATTTGTATTCACCCTATTGCCACTAAAGGTTGTGTATGTTTCTATATGTTTTATTTGCCTTTTATTTTATTTTATTTTATTTTATTTTTTTACCTTTGAGTACATGATCCTATCTTTAGCCCATTTTCCTGTTGGGTTATTTTTTTTCTTATTGATTTAAAAAGATCTTTATATATTTTACATATTTCTCCATTATATGTTTGCCATGTTACAGATATTTATATGCTGCAAATATTTTCTCCCTTTTAGCTTTGTCTTCCATTTTAAAGACTTATTTTTTTTGTAGCAAAAAAATTCATCAAGACATGATTTTATAATTTCTAGGATTTGTAACCTACTTGAAAAGGAAATATTATCCCACATTTTCTTATAGAGTTTTAGATGTGTGTGTGTGTGTGTGTGTGTGCACATGTGTGCACGTGCGTGTGTGGGTGCATATTTCATCTGGAGTTTGGATATGATATGTGGCACAGATCCAACAGTAGTGTGGGTTGCTTTTTTCTAATTTGACAACTAATTGTCCCAACATCACTTATTGATTAGTATAGCCTTCCTTATTGGTTTGCAATGCCCAAATGGGGCTGTATCAGACTCTGTTGTGTTCAATTGATCTGTTTGTGCCTACATCACACTGTTTTAATTACTATAGTCTATGTTTCATTTTGAGTGCTGGTATTGCAAGCCTTCCTCACTCTTCATTTTTTAAATATTTATTTATTTTGAGAGAAAGAGAGAGAGAGAGAGGGAACACACGAGTCGGGGAGGGATAGAGAAAGAGGAGAAAGAGAATCCCGAACAGGCTCCACACTGTCAGCATGGAGCCAATGCAGGGCTCAAACTCATGAAACCGTAAGATCATGACCTGAGCCAAAATCAAGAGTCAGACGCTTAACCAACTGAGCCACCCAGGCACCCCTTCTTCTCCCTTTTCAAATACTTCTTTATCATAATTGCATAGTTTCTTCTTTAGGTGATCTCAGAATCAGCTCTTCAAGGCCCTACAAAATTCTGTTATGATTCAAATTGAGATTGTATTAAATGGGGGCGCCTGGGTGGCTCAGTCCGTTAAGCGTCTGACTTCGGCTCAGGTCATGATCTCACGGTTTGTGGGTTCGAGGCCCGCGTCCGGCTCTGTGCTGACAGCCAGCTCAGAGCCTGGAGCCTGCTTCAGATTCTGTATCTCTCTCTCTCTCTGACCTTCCCCTGCTCATGCTGTCTCTCTCTCTCTCTCAGAAATAAATAAAACATTTAAAAATTTTAAAAAAGATTGCATTAAATGTATGGCTTAATCTGGACAGAATGTCTATCTTTGTAATATGGGGTCTTTTTATCGTGGAACATACCATGTCTTTTCAATGACTCACATTTTATGCCCTCTTGTTAAGTTTTCCATCCTCACCCTCGCCCACTGTGGCCTGATTTTAGCCCATACAACTCCATGGCAGGTGCTCTTGTTAGAGTCACCGATGACCTTTGAGGTGTTCTCCCACTGAGCCTGGGGGACTATGTCTATTCCATTTGAAGCTGGGTGGATTTTTGTGACTGTTTTGACCAATGGCATATGGTGAAAGTGACACCATGTGGTTTCCGAGGCTACATCAGAAAAGTTGGTAAAGCTCCAGCCTTGTTGGCTGAAATACACCTTTTAAAAATTGAGGTAAAATTTACATAACATAAAGCCATTTTATTTATTAATTTTTAAAATGTTTATTCATTTTTGAGAGAGAGGGGCAGAAAGAAAGTAGGACAGAGTATCTGAAATGGGCTCTGCTCTAACAGCAGCAAGCCTGATGCAGGGTTCAAACTCACAAAACCGTGAGATCATGACCTGAGCTGAAGTCAGATGCTTAACCAAATCAGCCACCCAGGCGCCCTAAAGCCAGCAATTTAAAAATGAACAATTCTGTGGCATTTAGTACGTTTATAATGTTGTACAACCACCACCTCTCTATAGTTCCAAAATATTTTCATCATCCCCAAAATGAAACCCCATACTTGTTCTCTCCCTCTTCTTCCTGCCCCTGGCAGCTACTAACCTACTTTTTGTCTCCGTAGAATTACCGACTCTGTACATTTCATATAACTGGAATGATACACCATGTGACCTTTTGTGTCTGGCTTCTTTCACTTGGCATGTCTTCAAGGTTCATCCATGTTTTAGCATTATCATTACTTCATTATTTTTATGGCTGAATAATATGCCATTGTATGGATATATTACAATTTATTCATCCATTCATCCACTGATGGAAATTTGAACTGTTTCCACCCTTTGTGAACTGTGCTGCTATGAACATTCATGTACAAGTTTTTGTTTTAACACCTGTTTTCAATTCTTTAGAGTATATACCTAGAAGTGGAATTGTTGGGTCATAGGGTAATTCTACATGTAACTTTTCAAAGAATCACCAAACAATTTTACACACCATTTTATATTCTTACCAGCAATGCACAAGGGTTTCAATTTCTCCACAGCCTTGCCAATGCTTGCTTGCTATTTTCCTTTTTAAAAATTATAACCATATTAATAGGTGTGAAGTGATCTCATAGTTATGGTTTGCATTTTCCTAATGACTAATAATGCTGAGCATCTTTTCATGGATTTGTTGGCCATTTGTATGTCTTCATTGGAGAAATGTCTATTCAAGTCCTTTGTCCATTTTTAAATTGGTTTGTTTTGTTGATTTGTGAGACTTATTTATGTATCCTAAGGACTAGATCATTATCAGATACATGGCTTACAAATATTTTCTCCCTTTCTATAGGTTATCTTTTCACTTTCTTGACAGTGTCCTTTGATGAACAAAAGTTTATACTTTTGGTGAAATCCAATTTATGTATTTATGTTTGTTCTTTTGTTGTTTGACTTTGGTGTCATATCTAAGAATTCATTGCTAAATCCAAGGTCATGAAGATTTATCTCTATGGTTTCTTCTAAGGATTTTATAATTTTATAATTTGAATTTTATAATTTGAAACCACTTACATTTTGAAACCAGAAAGTGTGAGTCCTACACCTTTATTCTTCTTTTTCAAGATTGTTTTGGCCATCAAGCTCTCTTGTACTTTCACATGAATTTGATGCTCAACTTCCACTTCTGCCCAAAAAATCTGTTGGAATTTTGATAGGGATTGCATTGAATTTTTAGCTGACTTTGGGCAATACTGCCATCTTAACAATATCACGTCTTTCAGTCCATGAGCACAGGATGGCCTTCTTTAATTTCAGTAAGCAATGTTTTGTACTTTTCAGTATACAAGACTTTCCCTTCCTAGGTGATATTTATTGATAGCTATTCTTTTGCATTCTATTATAACTGAAATTGTTTTCTTAAGTTCTTTGTGGATTGTTTGTTGTTGGTGTATGGAAACACGAGGTCCTCACTTTCAAAGCCTTCAGCTGCCACGTAAGTGGTCCGCCTACCCTGAGACCTCCAGGTTATGAAGAAGCTCAAGGCAGCCCATTCAGGAGGCGTTTTGGAGAGGCCCTGAGACTATATGAAGAGAGATGCTCAGCCAGCTCCCAGCTGATCCAGCCACCGTCTTCCCCACAGGGTTCCAGCTCCAGCCACTCTGATTACAACTGTATGAGTGCCGCTGAGCCAGGCTGCTTAGTCCCCAGAATTCCTAACCCATAGAAACCATGAGAAATAATAGGCTAATACAATGATCTTTGTTGTTTTAAGCTACTAGGTTTTAAGGTGACTTTTCTTTTCTTTCTTTCATTCATTCATTCATTTTAATGTTTATTTTAGAGAGAGATCTGAAGCAGGCTTGGGGCTCTGAGCTGTCAGCACAGAGCCTGATTCAGGGCTCGACCCCATGAACTGTGACATCATGACGTGAGCTAAAGTCGGATGCTTAACCAACTGAGCCACCCAGGTGCCCCTACAGTGACTTTTCTTTTTAAATAGCAATAGATAAACAGAACAGCCTTCTAATGACAAAATCTAAAGGACCATTTTAAGGGCCCTGACCTCTTTATGGTAGTTGATCTGGTAGAACTGTTCCTTCCTTGAAACTTTCCCTTTCTTTAACTTCCTTGACAGTTTTTCCTGGTTTTCTTCCTTGATTGCTGCTCCCTAGTCCTCCACCTACACTCCTTTTATTCCATCTTCCCCTCCAATGCTGATTCTCTGGCCTCATTCCTCTCTTTACTCTTGCATCTCACTCCTTTTAGAAAATCTCCCATCTACAAGGTGATACCAGCCCACACCTCTTTTCTGACCTCTGGACTCATAAAACTAAATGTTTACTGACCACCTCCACCCAGATATCTCACATTCACCATGTCCAAAATAGATCTCTTTGTTTTCCCCACACCCCATCATATTCCTCATCCAATCATCTCCCAATGTTCCTGTCTCAGTGATTGGCATCCTTATCCACCTAGTTGTCTGAACTAGAATCCTGAGAGTTATTTCAGACCCTTTCTGCTTTCCTGCCTTCACATGCAATCAGTCACCAAATTTTGTCATATCCACCTCCTAAGTGCATCTAAATATCATTGTGCATGTCTTCCATATCTGCATTCTTCCCTGATCAATGCAAATGCACACACAGTCTTTCCTATTCAGACTTGCCTTACCCAAGCCACAGCTGGTATGGTCCATGAGTTTGGAGCTGTTGTCTTCACCGAAAAAGGTGAGCTGCTAGAGCCATCCAGACCTAACTCCAAAGTCTGTGTTCTTAACCACTGGCCATGGTGTGGGGGGTATTGTGCTAAGAAGAGAATGGAGACAGACAAACCAGGTGAGGTTTGTGACATCTACCACATCTCTGCCACAGGCTAGCTCTGAGACCTTAAGCAAGACATTCATTTTTCTGAGTCTCAGTTCATCTGTAAAATGGGGATAATAATAATTTCCCATACTTGCAAGTTTGTTGCCAGGATTCAGTAAGATAATCCATGTGCAACGCTTAGTATAGTGCCCTGCACATAGCAAATGCTCAATAAATAATGGTGGAATGTTTAAGAAGGAAACTTAGACTATGGCTGGCTCTAGTAGCTCACTTTCTTTGCTGAAGACAACAGCTCCAAACTCAAGGACCACACCAGCTATAGGTTGGGTATGTTGGATCTGCATAAGGGAAGACTGTGTGTGTATTTGTGTTGATTAGGGGAGTGTGTGGGTGTTGCTGATGACACGACATTTTATTCCGCAGGTCAGAGGGGCAGATAGGGGTTGGAGAAACTGGTAGGTGCTTGGAAGCCGACTTAACCTAACTGGAGCCAGCATATCTGGAGCCAGACAGCAGAGGGCAGCAGAGGTTGATCTGATTGCAGTTCCCTGGGTTGGGGGTGTGTGGGGGAGAGAAACCTAAAGAAGAACTTGGAGTCCTAATTCTACATGCAGGGCGGCCTGGGGAAGCTGTCCAGAGCAGAGGAGTACTCTTGGGCTTGCTCTCCCTTAGGGCCTGGGATGAAGATGATTAAGGAAGTAGGGTGGGTGGCTTGAGAGGGGCAGAAGGGGCTAGACTTTAGGGGTTAGAGCTGAGTTGGGATATTTATAAAGTATATTAAGGAAAACACATCTATCCTAGTCTTGTGTATGTTTGGGCCTTTTCTCTTTTCTCAGAATCCCAATGGTCTTTCTAAGGGCAGAGTTATCAACTGGGGACTCTCAAGGGTGGAGATAACATTATGTGTGTTAGATGATGAATTTGTAGTACAGGTAAGGAACATGTCCCTAAGGTACAAATGAAAAAGCCTCAGGCTCATGGGGAATCCAAGGCCCAGAGAAGGAGAAATGATTTGCCTAAGTTAGGATTCTAAGTAAAAGTCAACTGAAACCTTACAGGTACTGCTGAACACATTACATACATTGCCCCAGTTAGCCCTCAAAATAGCCTTATGAAGCACAATCAGATGTTGTATTATCACATTTTACAAATAAGGAAACTGAAGCTCAGAAAAGCTAAGACACATGTCCAAGGTGCAGCCAGGATGCAAACCCAGGCAACCTGACTCCAGCACCTGTGCTATTAACCACCATAATCTGCTACTAGCTTAGACCAAGGATTAGGTCTCTAGACTCCCAAGTCTGGGTTTTTATCATTGCTCTACATTGACTTGGATGGAAATGTAGTTTTAGTAAGTCAATTCTGGTCCCAAATTAAATATAATAGCAAGGCAATTTGCTACTTTAAATGGATTCTCAGTTAATTCTTTTGTAAGGTAAATAACCCCCATTAAAAAAAAAACCTTCCTCTCATCCATAATTTACCTGCTTTGTGATGTTCCTATATTGTGTGAACTATCCGCAGGATGTGTGGTTGGTGTGCTTCCTACACAAGCATTCATGCTTGTATGAGTTCTGCTTTAGGTGGCATCTTCCCCAGCCTGCTCTGGCTCTTTTCTGGGCTACCTTCCTATACCAGACTGTCACTGTAGGTCCAGGAACAGTGAAAGAAAGTTAAGGCAATGAGTTTTTTGGGGGCAATCCTCTATTTTGTTTTCCTTGCACTATTGGTTATTGTTGACTAAGCAACCATTCTTATTCTTATTCAGTGTTTGTCTGCATGGAGGAATGCATGAACACAGCCATTCATTTGGCACTCGCTGAGCAACCTACTATGTCCCAAACACTACGCTAAATCCTGGTGGACACAGGGATGAACAAGGTATGCATCGTCCCTGTCCTCATGGAATTTTGAGTCTAGAAGAAAAGTATGTAGATTACATATGACTCCCTCTCAGGTACCCCTAAGTGGAATCTCCTGTCTTCTCTGTCCCTATTGCCTTAGTGTGAGCTCTCACCATCTGTCTCTTCCTTGGGCCACTGCAGCTGGTTTGCCAGTCACTGCTTCCTCCCAACCCCCCCACCCGAGCCTGCACATAGCAGACAGTAGCAGACAGACTCCACCTTTGAAAACATCCCTTTCAACATGTCACATCCTTCCCCTGCTCAACCTGCTCAAAATCCTTGAATGACTCCCCATTTCCTGTCAAGTGGGGTCCAAATTCCTTCACCATCTGGCTAGAGTCAGGCAATTCCATGAGCCCATCCTGCCCCATTTTCCCGTCCCTACTCTTATTCCCTATCTGTCCCTATACTCTAGTAGGGAGGGTTTTCTTACCATTCCTATAAACTTCCATCTTCTTCCTAATCTGTACTCCAGCTCTATCTCCTCATATCCTACCTATCCTTCAAAAGATCCAGCTAGAATACCACCTCCTGATAGAAGCTTTCCAGTAAGGACTGCTCCCTTCCTCTGCTCTCCTTTCCCTGTAATCCTGGGCCCAAATCCTGATTGGTGTGAGGATCAAACAACATGCCATCAAGGGCAAATGCTTTGTATCACATAATGTGAGGTTGTCTTCATACCAGTTCTCATATCTACCATTTATTGAGCATTTGTCTTCTGCCAGGTAGTGGGGATCAGTGGTTTACAGACATTGAATCCTCATAACACTCCATGGAACAGATAATATCTATTATTAGGTCCATGATTCAGATGAGGAACTGAGGCTCAGAGAAATTAGATATCTGGCCCAAGATCACACATACAGATAGGTTCATCTGGAGAGCCTGTGCTCTTTCAGGAGATGGATGGTCCATTGGACTGAGCTTGGTTGAATCTCAGTTGTGCTTTGTTTTTTTAGTTCCCTGTAGTTCACCACTATATGGCCCTTGCTATTTTTTAACACTTTATTTTTAAAAGTTCTATTGATATTTCTCCTGGTCGTGACTCTCTCTTTTTATTTTTATTATTTTATGGGAGTAAGCCACTTCCAAGCTTTTGGGAAACAAGACTAAAGTAATTAAACACATGCAGATAAAATGCACTTCTCTTATCTTCTCTCCCAGTGTCCAAGAGAGAAGTGGGTGCCAGTGCTGGGCAAGCATCATATAACCCTGAACTCTGAGAGGCCTTGAGGAAAAAAGCAATCCAAGTCACAAGCCAAAGGTCAGTTCCTTCAGTGAAATAAAAGAGCACAGAGTCTGTGCCAGGTCCTCTAGCAAAATGCCAAACTGTGGCATGGACTCTATTTCCTTCCACGGTTTTATTTTTATTTTTAAGGAGCCATCAGGTGGTAACGGATGATTCATGCTTTACTTACTCTTTTTGTTTATTTCCCTTCCCTGACCTTCAGATTTTTCCCCCCTGAATGTTTGTTCCGGGTTTTGACAAAGCACTGAGGTACTAGACTTGCCTTGGTGACTTTTTTTGGTGTAATGTCTTCTTAGGGAAAAAAATGGAAGGAAGTGACAGTATTCCCAAACCATCTTTTATTTCATCAATGGATGGATTGCACCTGCTACCTCTAAGGTCATGCTCCGATTGTTTCCTTTTACAGTAAAACCTCATTAGAAGACACTCCATGAGCACCATGAGTACACTTGGGCCCTACCTGGCCTTCTGTGCCCACTCTGGGCAGAAAGAGCCATCTGAATAAATGGACTCCATGTGCTGATTTCCACAGTCTAGGCAGCAATTTTTGGAAGCACTCCTTTGGAAGCACCATTTGCATACAAATGATTGATGCTAGGGATTTTTTGTTGTTGTTGTTTTTTGTTTTCTATTTTGTACATTAAAGCAAGTCTCAATTAGGCTATAATTTTTAGCCTACTTGGAGTTACCATGAATTATTCAAAGCAATAAAGCTTCATTTCTTTACAAGTAACCTACAATACAAATGGTTCACTAATTTGAAGGGCTACCTCCATTAGTTTGAGTAAGTGAGTTTGGACTACATTCAATAGCAACTTACTGATTTCTTTCATCATTCAAATCGCTCTCCCTGAGTAAGAATTCTTTCTAACAGTCCCAGTTCACTCTAGGAAGACTGGAACAGTGGGTTCTCCCTCAGGGACAAAAATGTGCTGTCCACTCATCTGTCCTAGAGTTTGGAACCTTAGTCATAGGGATCCCTTTGCGCAGATACAACCCAATGCTTGTAGTCTAGTCCTTTGAGGCTAAAAACATGGGCTGAAGGTTGATGTTCAGGGTATAGCTGGATGGAGGGTTGCTTCTGTGTGATGCAGTCTGAATTGCTTTACCCCTCTAGGTTTGCATTACCTCATCCTGAAATTGCATGTTCAGCCTGTGAAGAAGATTAAGGACAGTAAGAGGCCAGGGTTAGGGCTCAGATTGTGAATGAAGAACTAAATGAAGGGGCCTTCCTTGTTTAATCCTGACTGCTTGGCCTGCTCCTAGGTAACCCTGTGCTCTACCTATTGAGCTAAAGACACAAGACACTAGACAACTAGAGAAGACTATAATTATAGGACAAAGACATTGAGGAAGGTGGGGAAAGATACTGGATAATTCATATTCATTGCCCACTACTTATACACTCTTTGTAAAGAAGGCAAGAAGGAAGAGCTTACTTCCACAGTTACTGGTGTAGCAAGGAATTCTCAGATTCGAAATAAATATTTGAAATGGGTGTCTTTCTTTGTTGTGAATTTCTCTCTGGGAGACTCTGGCCATGGCACACCACTCAGTATGCTTCAGCAAAGTGTCTCTTCTCTGCCTATACTAAGGATGGAGAGGAAAGTAGATGGGCTGGGCCACCTTGGCCATGTTTGAGTTACCAAATGACAATAGAATTCCTGCTTAGAATGCTAAGGAAATGGATTTCTCTGATCTCCTGGGAGGAATTGTAATCACCAAGTTTTGAAAAGCCTAGGGAATCTGTAGCTGAAGGCTGTCTTTCATTTGGGACAGGAAGAGACAGACACGGAGGGTGAGACTGATAAGTGCAAGGGCGTGAAGCACCACTTCCCCCTTCAGGATGCTGAAGCTGGCTTGGAGAAGAGGAGGTGGTGGTGGTGATGGGGGAATCTACCCTATTTGACCTAAAGGATTACAACCACCTTATGAGGTCATTGCCATTACTATCCCTGCTTTATAGATCAGGAAACTGAGGCACAGAGAGAAAGAGAGGTTATGTGGCTAGTGGATTGCAGAGCTACAATTTGAACATCGGATTGTCTGACTCCAGAGCCTCCAGTCATGGTTATTTGGAAGTACATCTGGAATAGCAGGGAGAGAAGGAGAAGAAGAGTTAGAGGGGGTTATGATAACACGGCACCTCAAGGGCCCTGAGGTGGCCTCAATGCCAAGAGGTAGCATAGTGTAGTGGTTAATAGCATACATCAGGGATCCAACAGGACAAGTTAACAGTCCAGGTTCAAATCCCAAATCTACTATTTCCTGACTGTGTGACCTTGGTCAAGTTACTTGACCTCTCCATGCCTTAGCTTCTTCATCCTTGAAATTGGGGATATAGGAGTTCTTCATAGGGTTCTTGTGAAGACTGAATGGTTCAATGCAATAGAATGTTTAGATACTACCTGACATTCAGTGAATGCTGCCTACTTATTTAACATCTAATGTAACAATAAAGTGCACAAGTGCTAGGTCTGTGGTTGACTGGGAGATCTCTGAGCCTCAGTTCCTCCATGAAACCTGCTTTAAGGTTTCTGTGAGATTCTGAGGCAACGCATAAGGAGAAGAGTACACAGTGAGTACTCTATTCCCAAAGCTGTTTTGTATTATTACATCAGCCCCATGGAACTTAACCCTAGGGTAGAGCCTGCATTCTCCTGTTGGCCTAGGATCTGGGAGTTCAGACATTAAATAAGTGGGTCATTGGCAAGGAATGGGGAACACCTTTAGCTATTCAAGGAATTCCATTTTTAATGCAAGTGATCTTAGGTCCGCTGACAGTGAAGAGGGATATAAGCCATGGCCTCAAATATCCCTGAGTCCAGGTCTAGGGCCTCAAGAATCCATGCCCTGCAAGATGGTAGAGCCAATGGAGAAGTGCTCAGCCTCCAGAGTCAAACCTGCCTGGTTCAATCCCAGTTCTGTCACATATTGTGCGACCTTGTCAAAGTCATTTTGTTGTTCTGTGCCTCAGTTTCCCCATATGGGAAATGGAGATCATATTTGTACCTTCCTCACAGTGGTGTTATCAGGATTAAGTGCATGAACATATGTAGAGAGCTTAGGGTAGTGCCTGGCACGTCATATGATTATTGTTGATTTCTTTCCAGAGAAACCAGGAAGATGAATGAAAAATGAAGCAAAACTGTGACGCCCCTCTCCACCCTCTCCCCTTCCCCAGTGGCTGGAAGATGCTCCTGTCCAAATGGGAAATTGAAGCTAAAATAGCACAATAAAGGAAAGGAAGCGCAGGAGCAGATGGGCTCCCACTCGCTGTCCTGAGGAATGTGCTGACTATTCAGGAACAGAGCCTTTGGCAGTCACTTAGCACAATCACGAAGCAAAAGGAAATGATCAAGTCTGTCATCAGGGTCAGTGCCAATTTATTTAAGAAAGTGGCGAGGCTGCGAAGGAGGATGTGGGGAATAGGAGACCCCACACGTTTCTGGAGCTACTTTACAACCACTCCCCCCCCTCCGGGGTGGTAATCCCAAATGAGTGTGGCTAGAGAAGCCCCTTCCTGAAAGCCCTTCCTAAGTCTCCAGTGACCAGAGGCTGGGACTGGGGGCTTTGAGCCAGGCATGATAGGAGGATTGGTGGCCTGCATGGGCTGGGTCCCTCCTGGACTCTCGTGCTTCCTTTATTTTATTTGGTAAACTTGTATCAAGTGCCTTTTTGGCCAGCCAGTGGGCTAGGAGCCATTGGGAATGCTGGGAAGAATGGTGCAGGTAAGGTCTTTGCCCTGGAAGAACTCATAGAGGACAGAAGCTGTGCTCCCTACACATGGGAAAAACTGAGTGGCCAGGGACCTAACTGCTACCCCCTTCCCAGGGAGTTTACCCTGGAAAAAAGAGAATGTCTGGAAAGGATAATGCTTAACATGAAATAACTTCTTTTGGTGGAATTGGTGGGGATGTCTATTTCCCAGAGTGTAGAGTGGCCATGACAGACTAAATTCATTAAAGGAAAGACTTATGCCTCCATCAATCCCTTGAGCAGCCACTAGCATGGCTTTACACTTAAAGAGACTTATAAGCAGGGTATTTAGAATTACATCCCACTAGCTCTGAGTGCCTATTCTGTGCCAGGTGCAATTCTGTGTACTCTCCCATACTTGAATATCATAGAAAATTTATCTGTGGTGGGATAACATGAATATTCAATGATTTGGCATGAATCATAGAAAGGTCTGTAGATGTAATATGGCCCAGTGGTCCTCACAGTGTGATCTCTGGACAAGTAACATCAACATCACCTGGTAACTTGTTAGAAATGCAAATTCTTGACCCTATCCAGTATGTACAAAATCAGAAACCCTAGGGTGGGGCCCAACAATCTATGGTTTAACAAGCGCTCCAGGGGATGCTGGTGCATGCTCAAGACTGAGGACCATTGCTCTAACCCACTGATCTTTAAAGATCAGAAGTACCATGAAGATTCTGGTGAAACCCCTAGGGAGGGGAAGGGACTTGAGCAGCTCTATTTTCATCTGCCACATCAGATTGTGTCTAAATAAAATGCTCCAAACTGAAAAAATTTGGAAACTATGACTTCGCTCTATCTATCCTGCCTTATCACCTGTACAGATGGGGACACTGAAGCCCAGAAAGGGGAAGACTCCATGAAGCAAGGATGGGACTAGAACCCAGGCCTCCTAACTTTTGCCCCAGATACTTTGAGGTATCCCAGGCAGCCCCCTCATGAGAGAGGAAACAGGAAGACAAGCCTTTGAGCTATATTTTATTAAGATCCCAAAGGCAATCTGCTTCTCTTTCTCTTCAATATGCCAGGAAAGTCCAGAGCTTCTAAAGTTCTTGGAGGTAGCCCTTCTAGATTCCTCTGTCCTCCTGTGGCCCAGCGCTTGCAGTCTCAGACCACCTCCCAGCCAGCCCGACTCCCCCAACCAACCAACAGCATCCATCTCAAGGCAGAACATCATGGAAGTCTGCCTGAACTCCCAGTCTCTCCCTCCATTCCCCAGCCAGGCCCCTCATGCCCACCTGATGTCTAAGGCTCTGCCCAAGTCTGCATTGCCCTGGTCTCCATTCATTACCCATCTCTGTCCTAGGCAATGCTCTGTCATTGTCATCATACCAGGAATTGGATCATTGTGAGCCTCTCTTGAGGGGGGGCAAGTATCATTACATCTTATTCCGTATCTCCTCACTTCCCAGCCCCCAACACTGCCAAGCCTGTTGTCCAAGCAGATGGCTGACAGAGACTGGTAAGTGCGCAAGGGAGATATTCATGGGATTGAGGTCTTTACCACCTGCTGCTGGTTCTGTCCAAGGCCCAAAAACTCAGCTGGTATGACTTCCCCATTGCTGCCTACGGTTTTTAAGATGCGAGTGTTACCTTTGACTTTGGACTTGAGTTACTGCCCACCTTTTATGGCTGTTTTTCCCCAGGGCAACAGCACTTAGTCCAGCCACCTCTACGTGGAGGGGGAAATGCAGTGGTTTCTCTGGGTGCCAACTGACAGCACTGAGGCTAGGGCAAGAGTCTTGAGTGGCTGAGCCTACGTGAACAAAGTCAAGGCAACTGTGGTGTGGTATGTGAGTCAGCTGCTTGGCTCTTCCTTTCCAATCCAGAAAGAGAGAGAGAGAGATGGACGGCATGCATGTATACACATGGTGGAGGAAATGGATTCTGGAGGACGGAGCCAATGGAAAAAAAAAAAAAGAAAGAAAGAAAACATGACCACTAAAAGGCTAACATTTGCAGGCCAAGACAGCTCATTCCCCACTTGCAAAAGAGTGTTTGAAACCCTAGCCAGATCCCCCCTGTCTGATTTCTCAGCCTCTGTGGACTAACATAGCAGGAATTCACAGCTGATGGAAACTGAGCAGTGTGAGGCAAATAGACTGACCTCTGGAGTCAGATGCATGAACATTCAACTCTGGACTCATCCACTCACTAGATTATCAAATGTACGTGAGGGACTTTACTTCTTCAACCTAGGTTTCCTCAGCTCCAAAAAGGGAATGGTAATATTAGATTGAACCATATGAAAATGTTATTTTATAACTTAAGAAAGGTTGAATCTTGTCAATTTCATATTGGTTCAATCCAGTTGGTTCAATCTTTCTCCCAGAGTTAGTGTGCAGATTAGATGAGATAATATAAAAAAAGTGTCAGCACTTGACACATAGTAAGTGTCCACTAAAGGATAGTGATGATGATGGTGATGACAGTGTGTATCTAACAAATGTTGGCCCAGCCCTGGCCATCTCACAAGTACAAGTCCCGGACAGTTGAAATACATCAGGGACATCATCTGAGGGGTTAAAATGGACCCTTAGCTAAATATCCGCTCCTCTATGTGCTGGGTCACCTCTTAAAATTTCTTGATTAGGGTGCCTGGGTGGTTCAGTCAGTTAAGCATCCGACCTCAGCTCAGGTCATGATCTCACAGTTTGTGAGTTTGAGACCCATGTCGGGCCGTGCTCTGACAGCTCAAAGCCTGGAACCTGCCTTGGATTCTCTCTCTCTCTGACCCTCCCCTGTTTTCTCTCTCTCTCTCTCAAAAATAAACAAACATTAAAAAAAGTTTAAAAAAATAAAATTTCTTGCTTATAGGTCACTCTTTGTGGTGAAGATACTCTCCAACAAAGCCTTCCATTAAAGAGTCACAAAAGGGAACAGACATAATCATTGGCTGACTGATCCACTCATTCATTCAGCAGTTTGTATTGTGATGCACTATGCTAAGTGCTGGGTTTAAGAAGGTATGGTCCCTGCCCTGGAGGACAAATTGCCCTGCAATTTGGTATGGGAAAGCCCGAAGACAGGTGCTGAAAGTTTCTTGTTGACAAGTGTCATGGTCATAAAAACTGTGTCCCAAAACTCATGGGGGTACTGGGAAGGAGGGATTATCCAACTCTGTTTGGGAGTTAGGGAAAAAATCTACACAGAAAAAGGTGACATGCCAGATAGACCTTGAAAGATATGTAGGAATTCCTTGGTTGGAGATGGTGTGGCTCTAGAAGGACATTTCAAGCAGGGGAAACCTAGTATGTAGAGGCACAAGATTGCAAAGGAGAGTGATTGGGATTGGTCCAAAGTTCAGTGATAGGGATTGGTTTGAAGTTCAGTGTGTCTGGAGCATGGGGTGGGAAAAGGAGTATCAGAAGCTGAGGCTGATAGGGTAGGTCAGGACTTAGTTAGGAAGTGCAATTGTATGCCAGCCTAAAGGGCTTGGATGTGATCCTATAGGCAAATGAGAACCAACAGATAAGGGTTTCCCAGAGTGTCCAGACAAAAAAACACCTGATCTTATCTGAAGTAGGTCCTGGGAGTCTGAGATAGAGGGGCTTTTTTTTGTTTTGTTTTGTATTTACTGTTAGTAATTATTCTCAGCTTTACTGAGGTATAATTTATGTACAATAAAATGCACCCATTGTAAGTGTACAGTTCAGTGAGTTTTGACAAATACATATACTCTTGTAATCAGTACTACCACCTTAGATCTGGGCACATCTGAAGCTTCTGCACTATGGCCTGCATCTCACAGTGGGGGGTGGAGGGAGTTCTGTGCTTTGTAACACCTTCCTTAACATTTTCAAAGTTCCCTATTAGTTCCTAGGAGCAGACAGGGCCAGCAATATCATCAGAGTGGGCTGCCCATGGTACGGAATGGGTCCCAGGTTGACAAGGGACATGATACATGTTTCTCCCCTTCAAGGAACTTTTTGAGCCTCTAGACTCCCCTCCACCATGGTTGGGGCCCACCAGGTGTCCCAAAGAACTCTAGGATTCTCATCTATGGCACTCTTGGTTGGTACCTAGTTCTGAGAAGGCAGTGTGGCCAGTGGAACAATCTAATATGTCTTTGACACAGATGCATGAAATTGGGCCATCAGAATGATACTGAAACACTGATTTTGGATGGTTCAAATAGCGCCTATAGATAGGAGTCACATAAAATGCATTTTCCCAGGTTCTGAGCTCTAAGAGTAGCTGTGTACATACGATCACCCATGCAATCAAGATTTACACCATTTTCATCACTGCAAAAACTTTCCTTGAAGAGTTTTGGAATCAATTTTACTCCCACTCCCTACCTTGACTACTACTGTCTTGCTTTCTGTCACTCTCAGGTTAGTTTTACCTATTCTAGAATTTCAAATAAATAGATATTACAGTATCTAGCCTTTTATGTCTAGTTTCTTTCAATTAGCATAATGCTTTTGAGGTTCTCCGTGGTGTAGCAGGTATCAGTAGTTTGTTCTTGTTTATTGTTGAATAGCCATTATACTAATATGCCATAATATATGTTCCACATTGATACAAATTATAAGGTATATTGCTATATCATTGTATTAACATATCATTGGTCCATTGTATGGATATATCAGTTTGTTTATCTATTCACCCATTGCTGGACCATGGGGCTATTTCTAGCTTGAGGTTTTTATAAGTAAAACTGCTTTGAATATTTTTGTACAAACCCTTTCATGAGCATATATTTTCATTTCTCTTAGGTAAAAATACCTAGGAGTGGAATTACTGTGCTGAAACTTTGGCTTATATTTAATTTTATGAGAAACTACAGGGCTGATTTCCACAATACTTGTACCATTTTATACACCAATTGCTGAATCCTATTGATTCGTATCTCCTTTGTATTATTATTTTTAAAAATTTCAGCTATTCTTATGGGTGTATACTAGTATCTCATCATGGTTTTAATTTGCATGTCAGTAATGACTAATGATGCTCAACATCTTTTTATGTGTTTAGTAGCCATTTGTCTGTCATCCTTTGTGAAGTGTCCATTCTTTGGGTATAATTTACTGACAATAAAATGCACCCATTAAAAGTGTGCAGTTCAATGAGTTTGGTCTTTTCAAAGCACAAGCTTTGATTCTCTCTCTCTCTCTCTCTCACTGTTTCATTGATTTCTGCTCTTACCTTTATTATTCCCTTCCTTCTACTTACTTTGGGCTTAATTTGCTCTTCTTTTTCTAGCTTCTTAAATTGGAAGCTGAGTCATTGATCTGAGACCATTCTTTTCTAATACAGATATTGAGTGCTATAAGCTTTCCCATAAGTACTGTTTTAGAGGCATATCACAAATGTTTATATGTTGTTTTTGTTTTCTCTCATTTAAAAATACTTTCCAGTTCCTTTTTGATGTATTCTTTGGTGAATTCTTTAGAAGTGTGTCATTTCATTTCCAACTTTTAAGGATTTTCCAACATCTTTTTGTTATTGATGTCTAATTTAATTCTGTTGAGGTCAGAGCACATATTCTGTATGATTTCAGTCCTTTAAAATTTACTGAGCCTCATTTTATGACCCAGCATATGGTCTCTTTTGGTGAATATTCCATGTGCACTTGAGAAGAACGTGTTTTCTGCAGATGTTGGGTGTAATGTTCTATTCATGTCAATTAGGTCAAGTTGATTGATAGTGTTGTTCAAGTATCCTATGTCTTATTCATTTTCTGTTTACTTGTTTTATCAGTTACTGAGAGAGAACTGTTGAACTCTTCAACTACAATTGTGACTTTGTCTATTTCTTCTTTTAGTTCTGTCAGTTTGGGCTTCATGTATTTTGAAGCTTGTTGTTAGGTACATACACACTTAAAATTGTTATATTGTCCTGATGAAGTGACCTTTTTATCATTATAAATGCCTTTACTCCTGGTAATATTCTGTCTTGAAGCTTACTTTGAAATTAATATAACCATCCCTCGTATATCTTTTTTTTTTAAGTTTGTTTGTTTGTTTTTAGTAATCTCTACACCCAATGTGGGGCTTGAACTCATAACCCTGAGATCACGAGTCATACGCTCTTCTGACTGAGCCAGCCAGGTGCCCCCTTCCCTGGTATATCTTTATCCATCATCTTTGTTTTAAACTATGTATGTCTTTATACCTAAAAGATGCTTCCCATAGACAGCAAAAAAAAAAAAGAAAAAGAAAAAAGAAAAAAGAAACCAATTTTGTTTCACATACAGTAGGATAATCTCTGACTTTTAATTGAATTGCTCAGTGGGGCGCCCGGGTGGCTCAGTCAGTTGAGCGTCCGACTCCGGCTCAGGTCATGATCTCACGGTTCGTGGGTTCGAGCCCCACATCGGGTTCTGTGCTGACATAGCTCAGAGCCTGGAGCCTACTTCACATTCTGTGACTCCCTCTCTCTCTGACCCTCCCCTATTCATGCTGCCTCTCTCTCTCTCTCTCAGAAAAATAAAATATTTTAAAAAATTTTAAAAATTGTACTGCTTAGAGTAATTTTACATTTAACATAGTTATTGATATAGTTGGGTTTATGTCATCCATTTCTCTATTTGTTTTCTATTCTTCCCATCTATACCTCACTCACCTTTCTCTCTTTTTCTGCCCTCTTTTGGATTGGGTATTTCCTTTAGAAACTTTTTATATTGAAATAATTTTGGATTTACAGAAGATTTGCAAAGACAGTACAGAATGTTCCCATGTACTTTTTATCCAATTTTCTTTCGTGTTAACATCTTACATAAATATGGCTTATTTATCAAAACTAAGAAATTCACATTGGTGTAATATGGTTAATTAGACTATAGACTTCATTTGGATTTTCTCATTAATGCCTTTTTCTGTTTTTTCATCCAGGATGCCACATTTCAATTAGTCCTCATGTCTCCTTAAGTTTCTCCTAGCTATGACAGTTTCTTAGACTTTTCTGGGTTTTGATGACCTGTATAGTATTGGGGAGTATGAGCCAGGTATTTTGTAGAATGTCCCAGTTTGTGTTTGTGGTGTTTTCTCTTGATTAGTCTGTGGTTATGGATTTTGGGGAAGGATATCATAGAGGTGTGTGCCCTTGTTATCCATTATACCAGGGGGGTATGTGACATCAACATGAGTTACTGGTGATGTTAACCTTGATTACTTGGTCAAGGTGTGTTTTTCAGATTTCCCCACTGTTAACTGCTGTTTTTCCCTTTTCAAATTGTATTATTATATGCAAATCACTAAATTCAGCCCACACTCAATGGGAGTGAATTAAGCTCTACCTCTTTGAGGGACAAGTATCAAGGAATAATTGAAATCTTTCAATATTCTATTTTATCTCCAACATTAGCTATTTAACTACAGCTAGTATCTTTTTTACAGTTGCTTTAGGGTTTTATTTTTATTTTTTAAGTTTATTTATTTTGAGAGAGACTGAGAGAGACAGAGGCAGAGAGTGTGAGCAGGGGTGGAGGGGAGAGAGAGAGAGAGAGAGAATCCCAAGCAGACTCTGGGCTGTCAGCATAGAGCCCAATGCAGGGCTCCATCTCACAAACTATGAGATAATGACCTGAGCCAAAACCAAGAGTCAGATGCTCAACTGACTTAGCTACCCAGGCGCCCCTCTCTAGGGCTTTAAAAAAAAGCCCTTTTAAGAGAGAGGGCAAGATGGCGGAGAAGTAAGGAGCTCCGTACTTGCACTAGCGCCCATACATCACACAGAAAAGATCTGAAGCCATTGGAAACCTTACAAAACCTGAGAGATTGGGAGAAAAAGGACGCAGAACCCACTGAGAGAGGCTTCTAATGTGAGTGCGAACCAGGGAAGATAAAATCGGGCTGGGACCGGAGACTCCAGGGTGGGAGGCGATCCCCCTCTACACTCTACGGGGAGTAAGAGGGGAAAAGGAGAGAGTCCGAAACAGAAAAACCTCCACTGGGGGGGAAAAAACCTCCGCTCAGGGCAGAGAAAGACCGTACTTGTCAAATACCTGCACACCAGGTCCCCTCGCACCAACTGGTCCTTGGGGGGGCTGCACACACAAACTGCTTCTTTGTGCTGGCTCCTGGAGGCTGGACCTCAAAGTGGTGGCCCGCCTGCCGCCATTGTAGCTCCCGGGCGGCTGGGGCCCCTGAAAGAGCCGCGCGGACACCAGGCGTCCACGCTCCTGGCTGGCTGGAACTCGAGAGGGAAGGCAAAGAACTAAAAACTGGGAAATTTGCCTGTGAGTTCGTGTTTCGGGTGACGAGCCATAGAGGGACCCAGTTTTCCTCACTCCAGCGGGCTCGGGCTCAGAGCACCTGGCAGGCAAGCCCCCGCCCATGCTCACCAGCCTGAACCAGAGAAGGAAGCAGCGATTCTGACTCCACCCCCAGAGCTCGGCAGGGGGCCTCAAATTGCCCCGAGGGGGTTGCCTGGGAAGCTGTGTCTAAGGCAATTTCAGCGGGGCCCGCGGACTGGGATCTGGAGATTGGAACTGGCCTGGGTTGAAGAGTGCAACCAACTTCGGCTGTGCCCCCGGTACGGGGAGTTTACACGCCCAAAAAAGCGAGGTGCATCGCTTGGTTCAAGAAGGGACCAGAGCACCGTCACTCTCCTCCCCACAACCGCCAAGGCAGAGCTCCCACCTGAGGCATTGGATCACGCCACGCCCATCCCTGCCTGAGAGGCTACCTCAAGAAACAAGCTAGAGTACACAAGGTGGAGAGTCCCAAATATCACTACGAATAGGAAAATAAAATAACCAAGGTCCCAATAAGAGAGACCAAGGGATACCATTCAAAAAACACTCTCTGAAAGGATAGGCCCTGGAAAGTCAAAGAGTCTTCTTGGCTATAGCAGCGCTCATAGAAACAGAGAGCATAACAGGTCTTTAAAACCAACAAGAGCCGGAAAGCTAACGAAAATGATGAAACGAAAGAGCTCTCCTCCAAAGAAACTCCAAGAAGAAATGACAGCTAATGAACTGCTCAAAACAGATATCAGCAGCATCACTGAACAAGATTTTAGAATAATAATGGTAAAGTTAATAGCTGGGCTTGAAAAAAACATAGGGGATATCAAAGAAACTATGGCTACAGACAGAATGGAAAATAAAAATAGGCATGAAGAATTAAAAAATGCGATAAATGAGATACATAAAAATTAGAGGCCTCCAATGCACAGATTGAAGAGGCAGAAAGGAGAATAAGTGATTTAGAAGACACCATTATAGAAAAACAAGAAGCTGACAAAAAAAGAGACAAACTGATTCAGGAACACGAAAGAAGAATTCGAGGGCTCAGCGATACGGTCAAACGCAACAATATCCGTATCATAGGAATCCCAGAAGAGGAAGAGAGAGGGAAAGGTGCTGAAGGAGTCCTGGAACAAATTATAGCAGAGAACTTCCCCGACCTGGGGAAGGAAGTAAATGTGGAAGTACAAGAGGCTCAGAGGACTCCCCTCAGACGTAACCTGAATCGATCTTCTGCACGACATATCATAGTGAAAATGGCCAAATACAAGGACAAAGAGAGAATTTTGAAAGCAGCTAGGGAGAAAAGGGCCCTAACATACAAAGGGAAACCTATCAGAGTGGTGACAGACCTATCTACTGAAACTTGGCAGGCTAGAAAGGAATGGCAGGAAATCTTCAATGTGATGAACAGTAAAAATATGCAGCCAAGAATCCTCTATCCAGCAAGCCTGTCATTCAAAATAGAAGGAGAGATAAAAACCTTTCCAAATAAACAGAAATTGAAAGAATTTGTCACCACGAAGCCAGCCCTACAAGAAATCCTGAGGGGGATGCTCTGAAGGAAAGGTTGCAAGGAACAAAGATACCAGAGACACCACCACAAACATGAACCCTACAAAAGATACAAAGACTCTAAACCCACATATTTCAATAATAACACTGAATGTAAATGGGCTGAATGCTCCAATCAAAAGACATAGGGTAGCAGAATGGATTAAAAAACAAAATCCATCAATATGCTGTCTACAAGAAACTCATTTTAGACGGGAAGATACCTTCAGATTAAAAGTAAGGGGATGGAGAAATATATATCATGCTACAGGAAATCAAAAGAAAGCCGGAGTAGCGATACTTATATCAGACAAACTGGACTTTAAATTAAAGACAATCACAAGAGATGAAGAAGGGCACTACATAATAATTACAGGGTCCATCCATCAGGAAGAACTAACAATCATAAATGTCTACGCACCGAATATGGGAGCACCTAAATATCTAAAACAATTAATCACAAACAGAAACAAGCTTATAGATAAGAATGTGCTAATAGCAGGGGACTTTAATACTCCGCTTACAGCAATGGATAGGTCAACCAGACAGAAAATCACTAAAGAAATAATGGACTTGAAAGACACATTGGACCAGATGGATCTGACGGATATATTTAGAACTTTACATCCTGAGGCCAGGGAATTTACTTTCTTCTCAAGTGCGCATGGCACATTCTCCAAGATAGATCACATACTGGGACATAAAGCAGCCCTCAATAAATATAAAAGAATAGAGATCATACCATGCACACTGTCAGATCACAATGCTTTGAAACTTGAAATCAATTACAGGAAGAAGTCTGGAAAACCGCCAAAAACATGGAGGTTAAAGAACACCCTTCTAAAGAATGAATGGGCCAATCAGGCAATTAGAGAGGAAATTAAAAAATATATGGAAACAAATGAAAATGAAAACACAACAATTCAAAATCTATGGGATGCGGCCAAGGCAGTCCTAAGAGGAAAGTACATTGCTCTCCAGGCCTATTTCAAGAGATTAGAAAAAGCACAAGTCCAAAATCTAACAGCTCACCTAAAGGAGCTAGAGGCAGAGCAACAAGAACGCCCTAAACCCAGTAGAAGAAGAGAAATAGTAAAAATTAGAGCAGAAATAAACAACATAGAGACCAAAGAAACAATTGAACAGATCAATGAAACCAAGAGTTGGTTTTTTGAAAAAGTAAACAAAATTGACAAACCTCTAGCCAGGCTTATCAAAAAGAAAAGAGAGAGCACCCAAATAGACAAAATTATGAATGAAAATGGACTTATTACAACCAACCCCTCAGAAATACAAGCAATTATCAGGGAATACTATGAAAAATTATATGCCAACAAATTGGACAACTTAGAAGAAATGGACAAATTCCTAAACACACACTCACTACCAAAATTCACACGGGAAGAAATAGAAAACCTGAACAGACCCATAACGAGTGAAGAAATCGAATCAGTGATCAAAAATCTCCCAACAAATAAGAGCCCTGGACCTGATGGTTTCCCTGGGGAATTCTACCAGACATTTAAAACAGAATTAATCCCAATTCTTCTCAAGCTATTCCAAAAAATAGAAGTCGAAGGAAAACTCCCGGACTCATTTTATGAAGCCAGCATCACTCTGATTCCCAAGCCAGACAGAGATCCAACAAAAAAAGAGAACTATAGGCCAATATCCTTGATGAATACGGATGCAAAAATTCTCAACAAGATCCTTGCAAATCGAATCCAGCAGCATATCAAAAGAATCATCCACCAAGATCAAGTGGGATTCATTCCTGGGTTACAGGGCTGGTTCAACATTCGCAAATCAATCAATGTGATCCATCATATCAATAAAAGAAAAGATAAAAACCATATGATCCTGTCAATAGATGCAGAAAAAGCATTTGACAAAATACAGCATCCCTTCTTAATAAAGACTCTCGAGAAAGTTGGGATAGAAGGAACCTACTTAAACATCATCAAAGCCATCTATGAGAAGCCTTCAGCTAACATCATCCTCAACGGGGAAAAACTGAGAGCTTTCCCCCTGAGATCAGGAACACGACAGGGATGTCCACTCTCACCACTGTTGTTTAACATAGTGCTGGAAGTCCTAGCATCAGCCATCAGACAACAAAAGGAAATCAAAGGCATCAGAATTGGCAAAGAGGAAGTCAAACTTTCACTCTTCGCAGATGACATGATACTCTACATAGAAAACCCGACAGACTCCACCAGAAGCCTACTAGAACTGATCCAAGAATTCAGCCAAGTTGCAGGGTACAAAATCAACGTACAGAAATCGGTTGCATTTTTATACACCAATAATGAAGCAACAGAAAGAGAAATCAAGAAACTGATCCCATTCACAATTGCACAAAAAACCATAAAATACCTCGGAATAAACCTAACCAAGGATACAAGAGATCTGTATGATGAAAACTATAGAAAACTTATGAAGGAAATTGAAGAAGACACAAAGAAATGGAAAAACATTCCATGCTCATGGATAGGAAGAATAAATATAGTTAAGATGTCATTACTACCTAAAGCACTCTACACATTCAATGCAATTCCAATCAAAATTGCACCAGCATACTTCTCAAAACTAGAACAAACTATCCAAAAATTTGTATGGAACCACAAAAGACCCCGAATAGCCAAAGTAATACTGAAAAATAAAACCAAAACGGGAGGTATCACCATCCCAGACTTCAGCCTCTACTACAAAGCTGTCATCCTCAAGACAGTATGGTATTGGCACAAAAACAGACACATAGACCAATGGAACAGAATTGAGAACTCAGAAGTGGACCCAAAAGTATACAGCCAACTGATCTTTGACAAAGCAGGAAAGAATATCCAATGGAAAAAAGACAGCCTTTTTAACAGATGGTGTTGGGAGAACTGGACAGCAACATGCAGAAGAATGAAACTAGATCATTTTCTCACACCATGCACAAAAATCAACTCAAAATGGATAAAGGACCTGAACGTGAGACAGGAAACTATCAACACCCTAGAGGAGAAAGCAGGAAACAACCTCCTTGACCTCCACCGCAGCAACTTCTTACTTGACACATCCCCAAAAGCAAGGGAATCAAGAGCAAAAATAAACTGTTGGGACCTCATCAAGATTAAAAGCTTCTGCACAGCCAAGGAAACAACCCAGAAAATTAATAGGCAACCAACGGAATGGGAAAAGATAGTTGCAAATGACATATCAGATAAAGGGTTAATATCCAGAATCTATAAGGAACTCACCAAACTACACGCCCGAAAAACAAACAACCCAGTGAAGAAATGGGCAGAAGACATGAACAGACACTTCTCCAAAGAGGACATCCAGATGGCCAACAGACACATGAAACGATGCTCAGCATCCCTCCTCATCAGGGAAATACAAATCAAAACCACACTGAGATACCACCTCACGCCAGTCAGAGTGGCTAAAATGAGCAAATCAGAGAACTCTAGATGCTGGCGAGGATGTGGAGAAACGGGCACCCTCCTACACTGTTGGTGGGAATGTAAACTGGTACAGCCCCTCTGGAAAACAGTGTGGAGGTTCCTCAGGAAACTAACAATAGAACTCCCCTATGACCCAGCAATAGCACTGCTAGGAATTTACCCAAGGGATACAGAAATGCTGAGGCATAGGAGCACATGTACCCCAATGTTCATAGCAGCACTCTCCACAATAGCTAAAACATGGAAAGAGCCTAAGTGTCCATCAACAGACGAATGGATCAAGAAGATGTGGTTTATCTATACCATGGAATACTACATGGCAATGAGAAAGAATGAAATCTGGCCATGTGTAGCAACATGGATGGACCTTGAGGGTGTTATGCTGAGCGAAATAAGTCAGGCTGAGAAGGACAAATATCATATGTTTGCACGTATAGGAGGATTAGGAGGAACTTGATGGAGGAACAAGGGGGAGAAGAAGGGCGGAAATGGTGGGGGAAAGGGAGAGAGGCAAACCATGAGAGACTCTTGAATGCTGACAGAAACTGAGGACTGATGGATGTGGGGGGGAGGGGGGGATGGGCATGGAGGAGGACACTTGTGGGGATGAGCACTGAGTGTTATGTGGAAACTAATTTGACAATAAACTATTTGTAAAAAAAAAAAAAAGAATTGGATTAAATAAAAAAAATAAAATTGTAAATGCAAATAGTGTAAATAATAAAGAAAAAAACACAACACATAAAAAAAAAGCCCTTTTAACATGTCACAATCTATTTCAAATACAATTATGCGACAAGAACCTTAAAATAGTATACTTTGATTTCTCCTCCCTGGTCCTTTGTGGCATTGTTGTAATAACATTTTGCTTCTATATATATTATAAACCCTCAAATACATTGTTATTATTTTTGCTTTATATAGTCACTTATATTTTTTGAAATAATGTATTAAGGTGAAATTCACAAAACATAGAATTAATCATTTTAAAGTGAACAAATAGTGGGGGTGCCTGGGTGGCTCAGTCAGTTAAGTGTCTAACTTCAGCTCAGGACATGATCTCATGGTTTGTAAGTTTGAACCCCTCATCAGGGTCTCTGCTGACAGCTCAGAGCCTGGAGCCTGCTTCAGATTCTGTGTCTCACTCTCTCTCTCTACCCCTCTCCTGCTCACACTCTGCCTCTCTCTCCTTCTCAAAAAATAAATACAAACAAACAAACATTAAAAAAAAAAGTGAACAATTAGTGGCATTCAATAGTCAATTATCCTTTTGGGTTTGAAAAGAAAGATTTAATTTTATTTATTTATCCATTTATTTTTAAATGTTTATTTTTTGAGAGAGAGAGTGTGTGTGTGTGAGCAGGGGAGGGGCAGAGAGAGAGGGGGACAGAGAATCCAAAGTGTGCTCTGTGCAGACAGCAGAGAGCCTGATGTGGGGCTCGAACTCATGAACCATGAGATCATGTCCTGAGCTGAAGCGGGAAGCTTAACCAACTGAGCCACTTAGGCTCCCCTAAATATTTTCTTAAGGAATCTCTCTACACCCAATGTGGGATTTGAACTCACAACCTGGAGATCAAGAGTCACATGTTCCATTGACTAAGCTAGCCAAGTGCATCTTGTGGTCAATTACCTTTTAGAGAAAAATTTTTAAATGGAAAGGAAGTATTTTAATATTTTTCTACATGTTTATCATTTCTGGCATCATTGTTTTTTGTGCATCTGAGTTTCCAGCCAGGATCATTCTCCTTCAACTTGAAGAATTTCCTTTAACATTTCTTATAGTGTAGGTCTTCAAATACTTTAAAGATGTCAATATATTGTCTTTTGGTTTGCAACATTTTGGTTGAGAAGTCTGTGATAATCTGTAGCTTGGCACCCCTGGATATAATGCATCTTTTTCATAGCGCTGGTATTAACATTTTCTCTCTATCTGTGGTTTTCAGCAATTTTCTTATGATGTGCCTCAGTTTGGTTTTCTTCATTTTTACCATTCTAGAGGTTTGTTGAGCTTCTTGGATCTTAATAGTTAAAATTTTAGTCATTATTTATTCAAATAGTTTTTTCTGCCTCCAGCTCCTCCTGGAACTCTAATTACACATACATTATATTATGTGATATTGTCATTGAGGCTCTGTTAATGTTTTTTAAAAAATGTTTATGTTTGAGAGAGAGACAGACAGACAGAATGTGAGCAACGTAGGGGCAGAGACAGAGAAGGAGATACAGAATCTGAAGCAGACTCCAGGCTCTGAGCTGTCAGCACAGAGTTCGATGCAGGGCTTGAACTCACGAAGCTAGAGATCATGATCTGAGCCAAAGTTGGACGCTTAACTGACTGAGCCATCCACGGACCCCTACTGCTATTTTTTCTAACTCACTAACCTTTTCTTCTGCATTATCTAATCTGCTATTAAAGTCCATCTTGTGAACTATTTATTTCAAATATTATTTTTCTCACCTCTAAAAATTCTATTTGGTGTGTATATATACATAGATATATACATTCATTTCTTTCCTCACTATATTCATTTTTTCCTTTAAATCCTTGAGCATATTTATAATAGCTCTTTTAAATGTTCTTGTTTTTTAATTTTATCATCTCTGTCATTTCTGGCTGTTCCTTTTGAGTGATTTTCCCCCCTGGTTATGGAAGAGCACATTTTCTTGCTTCCTTTTTTAAAATTAAATCCTAGGTATTGTGAATGTATCATTCTTAAGTATCTAGAGTCTCTGTCTTCCTTTAATTATGTTCTGGAAGGCACTTAAGTTCCTTGCTTATCTCCATGAGCCTTTCCAGACTTGTTTTTAAGGTTCATTAAAACAGATCCAGAGTAACATTTATTCTAGGACTGGTTTACCCCCACTGCTAAGATACAACTTTTCTTGGGGCTTCTATTGAATACCCTGTGTTTCTCTGGCTATTGGGGAATTAACTATCTCCCAAGCCCGTTTGAGTTCTGGAAAGTTCAGCTTACAGCTTTCTGGTAGTTCTTGACTGTTTTGTGGAGTTTTGCCTTACATGTGTATAACTTAGTACTCAGCAACCCAATTAAGATGGTCTCTATGTAGATTTCTGGAACTCTTTCTGTGTTGCTCCCTCCTTTCCAGAACTCTGCCCTGAAAATCCCATGTCTTTCTCCTTAACTCGGGGAGACCACTAAGCTTTTCTGGGGTTTCCCTGTCCCATACCCTGGTCCAGAAAGTGCCTTCAGGCAGAAACCAAGGGTTATCATAGACTTCACCTCATTTGTTTCTCTTTTCTCATGGATCTCAGTCCTGCACTGATTGTTGTTCAAAGTCTAAAAACATCTCTTCATACATTTTGTTCAGTTTTCTAGGTTTTTTCCATGTTAGGAAAAAAAGTCTGATACGATTTACCTCAACATGGTTAGAAGCAGAAGTCACAGTAGAGATTTTTAAGCAGGGGAGAGACATGATCATATTTGATTTTAAGGAAAAGCTAGTGGCCACCTGGTGATCTCTTGGATGGACAGGAGGTAAATACTGAGAAAGAAAAACAAATTAAAGTTTATATAAGTTGTCTCTGAATGAGCTGATAGTAGTCTTAACTACTAGAGGGGCAGTGGCAGTGGAGAGATGTGAAAACATTTGAGAGCTAGTTCGGAGGTGGGGTTGAGGAGTTGATGACAGATTGGATGTGGGTAGTGGGTGAAATAAAGGGCAGAGTCTGGGAGGACCCCCCCTCCCCCCATCCCCCGTTTTCTGGCTTGAACAATTAGAAGAATGCTAGCACCATTCACTGAGACTGGGGCAGGAGAAGATTCTTTTTTTCTTTTCTGGAGGGGTATCTTGTTTATTTGGTGGATGGATAGAAAGGAGATGGTGAGCTCAGTTGCGGGCGTGTGGGATTTGAGGTGCCTGTGAGCCACCCAAGTGGGGAGGGCAATTGGATCTGTAGATGTGGGATTCAGAGGGGAGCTGGGGACTGGAGAAATAAATGTGGAGTTTATGACATATACGTAATAACCATGCCAATGGAATGGGTGAGACTGTCCGGGGAAGGATGTCCAATGAGAAGAGAAGGTGGTTCAGAATGAAGTGACTGGCCTTGTTTACTAGCACAGAGCTGGATGTTGAGAGAATGGGTCACAGTCTTGGGGGATTTGTGATGGGGGCGGAGGCAGGAAACGGGATAGGGGAAGAGCCTTGTTGGTCCTCATCCTTGGAGAGTAAGCCCTGGGAAGGCCTGCAGAAGAGGCATAGGCTCCAGGGATGGGAGGACATGGTGCTGGAAGAGATGTTGCTGGGCCCCCAGGGCACATTCTGCTGACATCACTGTACTTTTGGCTCCTGCCTGCCCTCCCTGTCTCATCTCCAGGTACAACCATTAACATTATCACAAAGAAAAGGAAAACTAGGGCAAAACAAAGGCATAATAGAACTGGAAATTGTTTCTAAACCCCAAAGTAGAAGAAAACCTCAACTGCTATTTTGGAGGCAGCGGCAGTTGCCACTGTATCTCTGCCAGCCCTGCAGCTGGGCCCTGGGGGCTGGCCACACTCCAGCCAGCCCACACATCTTCACTCCCACCTCTGGCACTGGGAATCACGCCAGGGCCTCTCTGGGCAGTCAACCATGTGGTCAGGACCAGGGAGCCCAGCGAGAGGACTCTGGAGCAACTGGGATGGACAGAGAGAGGCAGGAAGGGGACCAGTTCATGCAGTGGTAGTGGGGATGCCCAGAGCCTCGTTTCAGGTGCCCAGCCTCAGTATCCTTCCCCACTATTCTTGCCTAAATGCACTCCTGCTTCAGAGCTAGTGAACTAGCAATGGCGTCGCTGTGCAGATATTACTCAAATTCATCCTTTGTGGCCAATCGTTCTCCATTTGGCTTCTGTCTATCTCCTCCGTGGGCTGGGAGCTCCCCAAGGCTAGGGACCTGCTGTAATTACTGTTTGCTCAACTTCTCTACAGTATACCCACCTTGGAAACATGACTTGGGAAAGGTCAAAGGGGACCCTTCTTCATCAGCTTTCTTGTCAACTTTCCTGTCAACTCAGATATGTGGCATGTTAACTGACTCTGATGTACTGCAGAGTTCTTTTCTAATTGTGAGCCTCCTGGGGCATGGACAATAGGCTCTGGTTCTCCCAAATTTAATTTGCTCTCAACTCCTCAAGGACACAGCTCTTGGGTAACGTGAGGTGCATCTGGATTTCTTTTCTGAATTCAAATGAATAAATATTTTGACATGTTGGGGGAGAATTTCCCAAGACTTCTACTTTAAGAAACTGGAGGTCTCTGAGCTGAGAGAGGGAGAGCTGGTGCACGTTCTCCTCAGGAGGACGGAGCTGTGTGAGGCTTGGACCCCTTCTAGGCCATGAAAGAAGAACCCATGCTCATCCTCCTTTCCCAGATTTGTGGAAACAGTGATCTCATGCTAGTGGGTACTAGACTTTCTGGACTGCAGAGTGCATATGCATCTGTTAGGTTTCTTGTTCCTACCCAGAGGACCTTTGCCTTCTGTCAGTGTGGGTCCTCTGAGAGGCAAATATCAAGATGGGGTTAAATGTGCAAGTGATTTATGGGGGAGATCACCTGTGTAGGATACAGAGGCAGAAGAAGGTGGGCAGGGAGAGCCTTCCTACTACCATGCAGGACTGACACCTGAGAAAAGAGAGGGGAAAGAAAGGAGATCTGGGTAGGAAGAGTCTCAAACTATAGCTCAGTTCTGATAAAGTCTTGGCCAGATTGGTGGGAAATCCCCGAGCAAGACTTGCCCATTGGAGGAGTCCCATGTCACAGAAATGGACTGAGACTGGTATCTCTGCCAGCCTTAGCCATTGGCTGGGGGTAGCCCAGGGGAAACATGGCCTTGGTGTGAGCACCACCATAGATACAATAGCATAGCAGCTGGGGCTGGCAGTGAACTCTGACCCCTGTGGCAGGCTCTCAGTGATCTGAGCAGTGCATTGTTGTGCCCCCTACACCAGCACTGGGGCGTCCTGAGATCTCTACCTTGCAATCTTGCCTCCTTGCCCAGGACCAGTCCCCAATGGTTTATTCCCAAGGCAATTGTTTCTCCTCGTTCAGCTGAACTCCAGGCCAGACAATCTGCCTAGGCCTCCTTGAGCTTCAGAGTAGGGCTCTGGCTCCCAGACCCCTGCTTTGCTGGAGTGTCAAGCAGGCAGGTTGTGGAGGCTGCTGAGGAGGGGCTGTGGGCTTTGATTTACCTACTCATCAAGTGGTCAGTGCTGGTGGTAGAAATGATAACAGTACCCCGCAAAGGAAGACTGCTGTTGCTTGTCTCCCTGCTCTGCTCCCTTTGCTCAGAGGTGAGCCTGGAAATTAACTCTTGATCCCCTTGGCCATCAAGGAAATACTAAGTCTGATTTCTTGTAGATACATGTGTAAATGGCTCCCTGTGAGCTCTCAGTTGACCTGTGCTGCTTGTGGTAGGGAAAAGAGTGAAGGAATGGGGTAGTGGGACCAGTGAACTTAATAGGACCAATGGAGCCACCTTCAGCCAGGATCCTGAGAGAAAACATTTCCTCTGAAAAGTGGCTACAATGCTCACCTGGCTGGTGCCTCCTCCTGGCCAACTATGAGGTCTGCTTTGCTATCGAGCCTCTGGTACCTATTCTAAAGGCTGGGACACAGTGGATACCCAATATGTGTTGGTTGAACAAGTGCCTTCTCCTCGTTTCCCCTCCCAGTGGAATGTCAGGTTCATGAAGGCTGGAACTTTGTTTTGTTTATGGCAATATCCTGGCTCAGATCCTACTACATAGTAAGCACTCAACAAAGAATATCCAGTGGGTGCACAAAAAGGAGGAAAGGGCAGCCCCTGTTCGTGAGAGCTCCCGGCCTAATGGTGAAACGCAGCTCCTTGGGCAGCAGATGGGAAGCCAGGATTTACTCTGAAATAGGTAGACACAAGGACCTATTTAAAAGAAATTATGAGCAAGAACATAGCTGCCTGCAGCTGGCTGGAGAAGACTTTGGCATTGAGGGGGACATTGGAATAACTGAGGTGACAAGAGCTGGCTGGAGCCAGCTGCTCCACATTTCATTTCTAGTCTTCTTATTTATGGGGAACACATGTTCTGACCCAGAACTCTGGACACATGTTCTGAGCAAGGGCCTGCATATTAGAAAGTGGGGCTGGCCTGGAAGATCCAGTAGGACACTTCCTAGTGTCATGCTGATATTGTTCATGAAAAGGGACAGCCCAGATGGAGGCCAAGTCTCTGTGCTGGGGGTGCTGGGCCAAGTTCCCAGGCAGTGGGTCCTACCAGCAGGACTCACCCACCTTTGGCTCTCTTGTTAGAGGTTGGCGTAACCCGAGTCCACTGAGAAAGGAGAAAGACTTCTTGGACCTATATGATAGCAGCAATATACTTTTTGCACCCAGTTCAGCCTGGGAACTGCCTCCCCACAGGATCATCCTCACCATGTCATACCACCCCTCCAAGTCCTTGAGTGTTGATCCAATAAGAGAGAACATCTTATCCTTTAATGCATTGCCTTTGCACTCCTAGCTAGTGTCATGACCAGCTTGGGACTACAAGTGCCTAGAGGGAATGTTCGAAGTCTCTATCATTCTTTGCGGAAGATTACTGTGTGCAACTTCAGATTCAGTGAAGGTTCATAAATGGGAGAGAACAAACCAGTAAGCCAGTTTTACTGGTTTGCATGAGATGCAAACCTAAAAACATGCATGAGATGTTTTTAGGCTGCTTTTCCAACACTGGGGATGGCTTTGACCTGACCCTTTCTCATACTCCATCTGAAGCAGGCTGACTAAAGTTGGAAGCTCAGGTTGAAGCCAGGGTTAGGGTTCAGTTAGGGCTTAGTCCATAGCTGGGGATAGAATAAAAGAAAGTGGTCCACAATGAGATGGACAGTTTTAGTCCCCATGGGGTCCACATCAACCAAAGTTAACAAGCCCAGACATTTAGATAATATCTGTTACAAATGACACATTAGGAATTGTTTTATGAATCTTTGAGAAAAAGCTCAAAGTTCAAAATTTTAGTTCTAGCTAAATGTCTGGTGGACTCCATTAATGCAGGAGTTGTGAGTGAAGTAAGCTATTTGATCATGATTGGCCATGGATGTATAAGTGGCAGTTCTTTCAGCAACTGAGGCTGAGCAGAGAGCAATGTTTGGAGGAGTTATCTTCAAGCTCAGGAGAGAAGGGTTGGTCTGGAGCCCCAGAGGGGACAGGCTATCAGGGAAGAAATCTAGAAGGACACCATGGTAAGGGGCTCTGGAATAGTCTTTGGTTTTCTCCTCCTCCTCTTCCTCCTCTTCTTGGCTGACCTTGTGCACTAAAATCTGTGCTTATCTCTTCTTACACATTATCGTATATGGTCCTCAGGACACCCTATGAGGAAGGACAAATATCATCCCATTTTACAGATGAGGAATCTGAAGCAGAAGGAAGTTAGATAACTAGTCTACAAGTTCAGAACAGGGCTAGGAGTGGGACCCAGGTCTGTCTGACTCTAGAAGCCTTATCACTGCCATCTTCTACTGACTTAAGTTCTTCCCAGGATATAGGCTTGCTGTGGGACACCCCAGGGGACAGGTGGGCACCAGAGATCTTGATATTCCTGATGCAAAACTATCCCAAGCCAGCTCACCCAAAACACCCTGCCCAGTGCCCCTAAAGCTCTGTCCCCCCTGGAACCCCTTGGTCATCCTGGGCCTTCTTGGAATCCCTCTAGGCCCACATGGGCAGGAGCCTGCTATGTGTCTACAGACTTACCCCCAAATGACTGAGGTGGGACCACCTCCCCCAAGCCCCTGCCACATCCCACCCTTCTGTCTCCCTGAGCCCTGCTGCTGTCTGCAGCCTTCCTGCCTCCTGGTAGCTGTGGGAGAATCTGGCAGCATGCACACGAAGTTAGCTGGCTCCTGTCCAGGCGGAATTTCACTGAGTTAGTTCCTTGTTATATTTCTAACCTCTTGGGCCCTCTGGAGATTCAGTCTCAGTCTTGGCTGATTCTAACAGTCCAGGTTTAGCTCATCTGTGGATGTCATCAGTGTGCTGTTTACTGGCATCTTACAAAGTTTTAAATGAAGCCGTTCCTGGAGACTGCACCTGGGGTTGGTCACCCTGGTTGGTCGGAGTTTGGTGTTAATAAAGCTGAGCATGTGGGCCCATGAGGCCTGGCCTTGGAGATGGAGCCTGTGCTGGGCTGCCAGCCGCAGACCAGACTGCTTCAGATTAAGCCTGAATCCTATCCACAGTCCAACCCTGTAGCCCTGAACTACAGGGTGGCGTGGGCATGGAAATTCATACTAATAAACAAACCAAGGCACTTGCAAAAACACTGGTTTAGAAGCTTGTCCCAGATGTTTGTTCCCTCTCTCACCTGCTTGTTTTCTTCATCACAGGCTTTAATGCGGACCTGGACCTTCCTGCGTTGTAAAGATAGGGTAGAAATTGTGTGCAGAAGGCTACTGGTCGTGACCCCCTTCCCCATACCTGCTCCACTTTCTGGTTCTTGCTACAATGTCATGGTGTCTCACTGGAGGCGGGGGGGGGGGTGTCTTTCATGCCCGGCCTCCATCGGGGCTCTCTTCTCTCTTCTTCTTCCTTATCCCAGCTGAACTGACCCCAACTGTCCCCTAGAGGAATACAGATGGCTGGCCTGTGGTGTTCATGGGTCTTCTGGTTGGGAAGTGTCACATTTGCCTCACTTCCAAGACTGTACAGAAAGCTGAGACCAAAACATGGTAACTGTGTTGCCTTGTATGCCCAGATTTCTGCTCTAGTGGTGGAAATGGCTGGGATGGCATGCACTGTCACATGCTGTCTCCTGTGCTGATTTATAAGGCCCTGAAGACTAAAGCCTGTGGCTCAAAAACAGTGGAAAGCATACTGGCTGGATCCACACTGGGTACACACTGTTGCCCTCATTAGCCTGGACTTTTCCCTTAACCAATCAAAAAGACCTTGAATTCTGGAGTGTTTTATTTATTCTGCAGGTTCTGCAAGCATGTAGACTATGCTGTCTATTCTGTTCATGATTTTTCTATTATTATTTTTCTCTGCCTCTTCCCTCTGGTCAGAGCACGGGTTGAGTATAAGGGAGACAGACAGCAGGAGCTGAAGGGTACTACACCAAGTGCCAGTCAGCTTCATTGCTTTTCTCACTTGTAGTACCAGGCTGCTGCATTGCACACCTCCAGAGGGGGCAGTGCCTGTGTGCAACATGATGGGTGTTATGGACTGCATGTTTGTTTGTGTCCCTCCTGTAATTCATACATTAAAATCTTAGTCCTCAGTGTGATGATCTTTGGAGATGGGGCCTTTGGGAGGTGATTAAGTCATGAGGGTGGACCCATCATGATGGGATTAGTGCCCTTATAAGAAGAGACAGGAGGAAAAACAGAAGAGACAGGAAAGAATTTTTTTCTTGTCTCTCTCCCTCTGCTCTCTGCCATAGTGATACAGTAAGAAGGCCTGAACTGTCAGCACCTTGATCTTGGACTCCCCAGCTCCAGAACTCTGGGAAATAAATGTTTGTAACCCACCTAGCTTATAGTCTTTTTGTCGTAACAGCGTGAACAAAGACAATGGGCATCCTTAACCCAGTGGGCTTTGCAGCTGCCAAACTATGGCTGGTCCTGATTTTGAAAGTGGATCCCTCTGGAGTTTAGGTTTTCAACTGGAACCTGAGAAAGGGGGTGGCATCAGAGCATCAGTCTCCATTGTAGACTCTAATATGCCATTTGGTAACATATCTCTCAGAACCCTTGGTCTGTCACAGTCAGTAAAGCCCTCAGACTGGTCATGCTTTCCAACTCCCCCTCTACCAAGGGTGGCCATCTAATGGAGCTGAAGATCCTATTCTCAGTTTGGCTCGATTCTGTGAGATTTGACATTTACCAAAGGAGCTTCTGCTTTAGGCTCAGCCGTAAGGTACTTACAAGGTACAAATTAAGTCTTGGTTGCTGTCCTCAGGGTGCTTGCAGTTGAGTTGGAGAATGAGGTAGGAGGCACAGAGAGCATTTCAGTCCAGTGTAAGAGGACACTGATAGAACGGGCTCCTACGAGTGCAGAGGGGAGGCAAGTAACCTTGCTAGGGCATGAGGGTAGACAGGGAGCTCAGGGAAGTCATTATGGACCAAAGGTTTGTGTTCTCCCCAAATTCATATTTTGAAATCATAACCCGTCATACGATGGTATTAGGAAGTAAGGCCTTTGGGAAGTGATGAGGTTGTGAAAATGGAGCCCTCATGATGGGATTAGTGTCCTTCCAAGAAGAGACAAGAGAGGGCTCGCTTCCTGTCTCTCTCTCTCCTCTCTGCCATCAGAGGATGCAACAAGAAGATGGCCATCTGCAAACCAGGGATGGGGTCTTCAAGAATTGGCCCACAATGGTGCCCTAACCTCATACATCCAGCCTCCAGAACTATGATGAAAGTTTGTTGTTTAAGCTAGTCAGCCTATGGTATTGTGTTATAGCAGCTTTGACTAAGAAGTCTTCACAAAGGAGTTGATTCATGGCCAGGTGTTTGAAGGGTCAATAATTTTCCTGATGGATAAAATGACGCTGGTGATGGTAGGGGAGGAAGTAACACAAGCACAGGTGCAAAAGCAAGAGTAACTGGGTGGGTTAGGGGAACTGCAGCTAGTTCAGCATAGTTCTTTGACTTTGGTCTCCCTGTGCCGGACACGGCACTCAGAAGATGTCAGGTGAAGGAATGAATGCACCTCCTTGATCCTGGGGTATCAGCTGCATCTGTAAGAGTTCTGGCTGCTGGTAGAGGGTGCATCTGTGAGAGAGAAGTGAATGCACAGAGTGACACAGAGGATTGGGCAATGAACTGGGCTGGAATCCAGGTCTCCTGACTCCCAGCCCAGTGCTCTTTATACGCCATTTACCTCGCTCTCAGCCTACACCTATCTCTCTGTTCCCCGGAGCCCCTTCAGCACTTTCCATCAGAGCCTCATGCTCTCACACTGTTCTTTAGCTCTCTTGTGTTGCACATGAATTCTTTCCAGTGTGTTCTATTTGTCTCTCTGACTGGACCACAAGCTCTTTCAAGGCATAGACTGGGGCCTCTTCTTTTCTGCATTCTCTGCAGTGAGTGATTAAGTGTGCAAAAACAGAAATAAGTCAGAGCTGAAGAAATGCAGAAAATTTCACATTTCCCACCCCACATTCTCTCTTTTCTTTCTTCTCCAAGAGCTTATTGGCTCATTTTTCAAGGGCTAATTTGCCCAAACTTAGGGGTTCAAGACCTCTCCATGTTCATACCTAGGGCCCTGTCCATGTGATGTGCAGGGAAATCGATACACTAAAGATACCATCCCCACTGTAAAGAAGGTCACTGCCTGGAAAGGGAGGGGAAATGGCCCCAAACATACAGGAGAGTGTAGCTCTCTTATTTTGTGAATAAGTGTGTTCCTGAAGTGTGTGTGGGAGTGGAATCCTATATATGATACACTGTGAAAAATCACTGATTGAGGAAACTCTATGTTGAAATTAAAAAAAATTATTATTAAGTTTATTTGTTTTGAGAGAGAGACAGAGACAGAGTGCAAGCGGGGAGAAGGGCAGAGAGAAAGGGAGACCCAGAATCTGAAGCAGGCTCCAGGCTCTGCAATATCAGTGCAGAGCCCAACACAAGGCTTGAACCCACAAGTCGTGACATCATGAACTGAGTCTAAGTCAGATGCCTAACTGACTGAGCCACCCAGGCACCTCTATGGTGAAATTTTTTAAACTGATGTTAAATCATTGGATATTTATTTTATTTCTCCGTGGTATCTTTTGCTTAATAGAGTCTGGATCTATTCATTTACCAATTATCTAATAAAAATTCATCTAGGGGCATCTAGGTGGCTCAGTCAGTTAAGTGTCTGACTTTTTTTATTAAAAATTTTTTTATGTTTTTTATTTATTTCTGAGAGAGAGAGAGAGAGACAGCATGAACAGGGGAGGGTCAGAGAGAGAGAGAGAGAGAGAGAGAGACAGAATCTGAAGCAGGCTCCAGGCTCTGAGTTATCTGTCAGCACAGAGCCTGACACAGGGCTCAAACCCATGTACCGTGAGATTGTGACCTGAGCTGAAGTCAGACGCTTAACCAACTGAACCACCCAAGCGCCCCTTAAAATTTTTTTTTGTTAATGTTTATTTATTTTTGAGAGACAGAGACAGAGAGAGTGTGTGTGAGCAGGGGTGGGGCAGAGAGAGAGGGAGACTGAGAATCTGAAGCAGGCTCCGAGCTCTGAGCTATCTGTCAGCAAATTGCCCGACGTGGGGCTCGAACCCACAAACCGTGAGATCACGACCTGAGCTGAAGTCAGATGCTTAACCAACTAAGCCACACAGGTGCCCCTAAGCACCTGACTCTTGATCTCAGCTCAGATCATGGCCTCACACTTTATGAGATCCAACCCCACACTGGGCTCTGCACTAACAGGGTGAAGCCTACTTGGGATTCTCTCTCTCCCTCTCTTTCTCTGCCCCTCCCCCATTCTCTCTCTCAAAATAAATAAATAAAGTTAAAAAAATCATCTGTCCCAGTGAATACCAACACAGAAGAAAGTAAATACACACTGACTTATAAAAGGGAATAAATGTATGTTGCTTGTAGTAACTTATTTTTCAAAATAGTCACACCCTAATGGACCCATCAGGTTATACTAAGACTAGAAGCTGTGTACAAATAAAAGTGACTCTTCTCACTGCTCTCATCTTACAGACTGTTATAGAAGTGTACTTCTATATTTAATTTTTATATTATTTTTAAATAATTTTTATATTTAAAAATTTATATTTAGCATTTATATTTAAATCTCATTGGGGCCTACTACCTAGTTTCACCTATGGAATCCACAGAGCACAGTGAATCAGAGAGATTGTAGTTGGATCCCACTTCTGAGTAATCTTGAGCAAGTCACTTAGCTTTTCTGGCCTTCAGTTTCCTTGGCTATAAAATGAAGACAATTGTAGCAACTAGCTTGTAGGGTGACACTGAATGTCAAGGGTGGGGATCGATTGGATTAAGTAAGGTAGGGAAGTATTCCCTTCCTAAGGTGACTCTGAAGCATAATTGCACTACCTCAGGGGCGAGTGCTCCCTACCGCATCAGTGTAAATGATTTTACCCACGCAGAAGCAGGGCCCAGGAGGGGAGGCAAGGCATGTGTGGATTTCGGCAGGCCATTAACATTTTCGCCCATGACACCCATGTGGGCAAGGTGTCTGCTGAGGCTGGATAACAGTCATAATCTTAACTGTAAGTGAGAGCTTGCTTGGGTAGCTCATGCACTCAAAATGGAATGGTAGACACACAAAAGACATGCAAACTTGGAAGGCTTCTGGAGCAGATGGTGGTGACCTCCCCCTCCCCGACGGCCCAGCTGAGGTCACCTGCAGCTGCAAGTGGGTGCTCCCTCCAGTGCCTGCAACTTCTCTAGTGGAGGGAAAGCTTTCTCTAGCGCCTGGGGAGCTTGCCCCTGTGGACACAGGAACTCAACTCCAGGGCAACCTGGGGGAATAGGAATCAGTGGGAAAGTGCCCTAGGCCCCCTACCCCATTCCAGCCATCCAGCGAGCCAGTTCTGAAGAGTGTCTCCACAGCTTCAGCCAGTCCCCAGCAGGATGGAGCCCTGGTTTGCCCTGGGTCCATATTCAGCTTGACCTTCACTGGCTTCCATCCCTTTTGTCTTTCCCTACTTCCAAACGTGTGCTTCATGGGACCATCTCCCCCCAAAAAACTACCTAAATCCAAGTCTTTGTCTCTGAGTCTGCTTTTTAGGGGAGCCCAAAGAAAAATGTATTTTCTATCTTCTACAGTTTACAGGACAGCCAAATTGGGTGGGGAAACCGGAGCGTGAGAAAAGGTTATTACAAAAGAAATGGAATAAGCCTACAGATGCTTGTTTTTAAAAGATTCTCTTTCCCCTACATCCTTGTTATTCAAAGCGTTGAGAAGCAACACGGGTATCACCTGGGAGCTTGTGAGAAATGCAGACTCACCCCAGGCTGGCTGAATCTGAATCTGCATTTTAACAAGATCCCCACATGGTTCGAGTACACTTCGCTGTTTGAGAAACCCTGCTTTCTATCATCTTGCTAGGCTCTCACAAAGGGATTATGAGAAAGTATTGCTACCTATAGTGGGTTGAACAGTGTCGCCCCGGAATTTCTGTCCACCCAGAACTTCATAATGTGGCTTTATTTGAACATAAGATCCTTGCAGATGTAATTTGTTAAAATGAAGTCACACTGGAGTAGGGTAGGCCCTAAATTCAATGACTGATAGCCTTATAAAAAGAGGAGAGGACACACAGATAATACACACAGAGAAAACCATGTGGCATAGATTGGTGTTATGCCACTATAAGCCAAGGAGTCAACAAGAGCTGGAAAAGGCAAGGAAGGATCCTCCACGAGAGACTTCAGTGGGGCGTGTGCCCTGCAGACACCTTGGTTTTGGACCTCGAACCTCCAAAACTGTAAGAAAATAAATTTCTATTGTTTCAAGCCACCAAGTTCGTGGTATCTAATTACAGTGGCTATAGGAAGCAAATACACTGTTATGCTTGGGTTCGCAGCCACAAAAGTGGTAAAGCCAAGACTTGACCTAGACACAGTGTGTGCTGCGGATTCAATACCCTGCAATGGGTGGTGGGACCAGGGGGGGCCTCTGGCTGCATTTCCAGGGCCCTGTTCCTAGCCCTGCCCTATTCCATGTTATCCAGGACTTGGAAGCAGGCATAGGACAACATTGTTCAGGTGTGCAGATGACATGAGGCTGAGAGGGCTGGTTAACATGGTGGATGGCTGATTTGGGACTGAGGAAGATTTAGCCAGGTCAGGACAAGGACCACAAAGCCAGAGGATGGAATCCCACAGCGATGAGAATGAAGCTTAACATTTAGGTTACACATGCTCTGATGGAAACAAATATTGGGATGTGCAGATGGGTGATGTGCGTGACCTCAAGCTGAAGCTGAGGGTGTGATGGGTTATTGATAAAGGAACACAGACTTCAGCTGCATTAATAGAAGTGAGACACCCTCAATAAGCAGGGACAGCATATTCAGCTTCTACTTTGTGATGCTCTCGCCACCTGGAGGACATGGTCAAGGTAGGAGCACAGGGTTTTAAAGAGAACTCCAGAAGGGCACCTGGGTGGCTCAGTCAGTTAAGCGTCCAACTCTTGATTTCGGCTCAGGTCATGATCTCAGGGTTCATGGGATTGAGCCTCGAGTTGGACTCTATGCTGACAGTGCAGGACCTGCTTGGAATTCTCTCTCTCCCTCTCTCTCTGCCCCTCCCCTGCTAACACACACACACTGTCTCTCTCTCAAAATAAATAAATAAACATATAAAAATAAAGAGGAGCACAGACTAGAGAGTATTTGTGGGGTGATCAAAACAGTGAGGATTCAGAAATAGAACAGTGATAAATGCTGCCACTTATGGAGTGCTTCCTACGTGCCAGATGCTGGCTAGGCAAGGTAAGACAGATACTGTCCCTGCCCTTGGGAAGTTTATAGTCTACTGGGCAAAGCTAGGCAATACATCCCAAGGTAGATAAATATATATATTCATTTTCAAACCCACAAGTGCTGCAGAGGTGTATTATGTGCTCTAAGGGCACTTACCTGGAGAACTGACCCAGACCAGGGATCAGGTCAGGCTGCCTGGAGGAAATGGCATTTTCATCTCTGAGCCAATTTATGAAGGTAACTAAATGTTACTCAGGGGACCATAGCACCTCTTAATAAACAGGACAGCAGGTTCGAAGGTCCTGGGGCACATTTGAAGAATATGGAGAAGAGTTGTATTAAGAGATATGGTTTGGTTATATAAGAGTCTTGGAAACATCATTTTGGCTGCACTGTAAGGAACGGATTGGAGTGAGGCAAGAGTGAGTACAGGCATATCAATCAGGAGGGGGTCATAGCCATCCTATTACCATTCTAACAAAATACCACAAACTTAGTGGCTTAAAATAACACAGATGTCTCTTCTTACAGTTCTGGAGGTCAGAAGTCCAAAATGGGTCTCACTGGGCTAAAACCAAGGTGTCAGCAAGGCTGTGTTCCTTCTAGAGGCTCTAGGGGAGAATCCATTTCCTCACCAACTCTGGCTTCTAGAAGCTGCCCACATTCCTTGGCTCATGATGCCTTTCTATGTTCAAAGGCAGCATTGGCTGATTGAAACTTTCTCATGTCTCATCAATTCTGGATCTGACTCTTCTGCCTCCCTCTTTCACTTACAAGAAAGCTCGTGATTATATTGAGGCCATATACACAATCTGGGACAATTTCTTAATCTCTCTTTTGTAAAGTCAACTGATTAGCAAGCATGGTACCCCTTGCCATGTAGCCTAACACAATCACAGGTTTTAGGGATTAGGATGTAGACATCTTTGGGAGGCCATTATTCTACCAACCACACATCTTGATTTACATACATTACCTTATTTACTCCTATATCCCCTCCCTTCCAAGTGGGTACTATTAGTCCCTGTATACAGATAGGATGCTGAAGCTCTAGGAAGTGGCAGAATCCAAGGTCAGACTCCAGGCTGTCTAACTGCTGATCCTGTGATCTTAGTACCTGCCCCATGCTGCCTCTCTATGTGCTATGAAGATAATGTACAGGGCAGGGGAGCAAACTTCTAGTGTGTGATGGGCTGGCTATTAATGCCTCACAGGGCCATGTTCTGGGTGCCTCCAGAAGGCAGAACCAGGTCAATAGTCACAAGGAGGCAAATTCCAACGTCTAACAACTCAAATGTTAGAGCCAGAGAGTACCTGAGAGGTCATCTAGTCCATTTGCTTCTAAGGAAACCAAGGCCCAGAGAGAGGAAGTAATCCACCCAAGGCCACACAGCTGATAAGTAGCCTTACACAGAATTTTCTATTATAGTTGGTATCGGCTGCAGTATTAAGTGATGGGCTCTTTGTCACTGGAGGAGGCTGGCCATTTGATGGGGGACCCCAGCACAAGCATTTCTGGCTATTGTGAAGCATGTTGAAGCTAAGTTTTTATTAACCACAAAATGTAAAAGTTTGTGAATGATTTACTTGTGTTCGTAAGTTAGTAAGTGATACAACAGTATCATTCTCACACATTTGTCTTCAGGTATGAGGTTTTTATAAAAATTGGGTTTACTGGGGCTCCTGGGTGACTCAGTCAGTTAAGCATCCTACTCTTGATTTCAGCTAGAGTCATGATCTCATGGTTTGTGAGAGTGAGCCCTGTGTTGGGCTCTGTGCTGACAGTATGGAGCCTGCTTGGAATTATCTCTCCCTCTCTCCCTGCCTCTCCCCTGCTCATGTGTGCGCATACACACGCAGTCACACACTCTTTCTCTCTGTCTCAAAATAAATAAATAAACATTTAAATAAAAATTTGGTTTATTAAAGCATAATTTACATACATTAAAATTCATCCTGTCACATGTTACATCTCAGTAAGTTTTAACAAATGTATAGTCATGTAACCATCAGCACCACATTCAAGACAGGAATGTGTCCATCACCTCAAAATATTCAACAAGATCTCTGTGCCTCTCCGTTCTTGTTTATTTTTAAATAATTATAGGGGCGCCTGGGTGGCTTAGTCGGTTAAGCGTCCGACTTTCGCTTGGGTCATGATCTCGCGGTTCGTGGGTTCGAGCCCCGCGTCGGGCTCTGTGCTGACTGCCAGCTCAGAGCCTGGAGCCTGTTTCAGTCTGTGACTCCCTCTCTCTCTAAACCTCCCCTGCTCACGCTGTCTCTCTCTCTCTTCTAGAAATAAATAAAAATATTTTTAAAAAAATAATTATAGACTCACAAGTTGCAAAAACAGTACAGAGAGGTCCCATGTACCCTTCATACAGCTGTCTCCAATGATAAAATCCTATATAACTACAGCACAATATCAAATCCAGTTAAGTTCCGTGACATTGGTGCAATAGCTAGGCTACAGACTTTATTCAGATTTCATGAGGTTTTCCATGCCTCACGTGTGTGTGCATGTTCGTGTGTATACTTCTATGTAATTTTATCTCGTGTATAGATTTACATAACCACAACCCTAAAAGAGCTCCCTGGTGCCACTCCAGAGCTGCGCCTACCCTTCTCTCCTGCCATCCTTAACCCCTGGTAACCCGACCACTAATCCATTTATGTCCCTTTTCATATCCTTTATTGTTAAATTGCATTTTTTTAAGATTTGATTTTTAAGTAATCTCCACACCCAAGGTGGGCCGAGATCAAGAGTTGCATGCTCCACTTACTGAGCCAGCCAGGAATGGATGAATAAATTCATGTTGGAAAAAATGCAAACTATTCAGGTATTTTGGAAGAACTCCTTGAGCTTTCTTTCTCATCCCAGTCCCTTTTCTGAAGGTAATTACTGTTAAAGACTTTGGGTATCCTAAGCGTTTGTCTATGTACTTGCCTTCTGTGATGGGTAATTTTATATGTCAACTTGACTTGGCCATGGGGTACCCAGATTAAACATTATTTCTGTGGGGGCATTTCCAGATGAGATTGGTATTTAAATTGATGGACTTAGCAAAATAAATCGCTCTTACTAATGTGGGTGGGTATCATCCAATCCACTGAAACCCTGAATAAAACAAAAAGTAGAGAAAGGGACAATTCGTTCCCTTTCTGCCTGCCTGCTTGAGCTGGGACATTTGTCCTCTCCTGCCTTGAGATTGAGACTTAGACCATCAATGGGCTCCCCTGGTTGTCTGGTCTTTGGACTCGGACTGGAATTATACCACTGGCTTTCTTGGGTCTCCAGCTTGCAGATGGCAGATTGTGGAACTTCTCAGCCTCCATAATTGCATGAACCAATTCCTCATAATAGATCTCTGTGTCTCTATTTCTCCATCTCCATAGCTCTATATTCTATAGGTTCTGTTTCTCTAGAGAGGTCTAACATACATACAGTACATACATTACATGCATATGAACCTACCTATATAAATAGATAGTTGTGTGTAAATATATATTGTATCATCTACATTGTTCCACAGCTTGTTTTTTCCACTTTACTATATGTCATGGGTAATTTCTTATATCCACACATTAGTGCTTACTTCATTTAAAAAGCTCTCTGCATAGCATTCATACTATGGCTATCCAATAATTTAACCAATCCCCTGCTGGTGGATATTTAGGTAGCTTTTAGTTTTTCCCTCTTACAAACAATGCTGTGACCACCAGCCTTTGTGCACATGTGCAAGTACTTCTCATAAACTGAGAGAAGTGGTATGCTGTCTAGAACAGGAGGAAGAGAGAGGAAGTTTCAGCTGAAAGAGAATTGTCCCAAACCTTGGAGTGGTGGTGGGTCCCCCATGTGGGTGTCCTCTGGGACAGTTCATTTTGAAGGCTGACAATCGCTCTGCTTGAGGATTTTGTTTTAGCTTCAAGGGTTTGAGATTCTCTGATTTAGCTAAGATCACATCACATGACCAGAATGGCCTCTCTGGCCTCCTCATGCCTGGCCCACGTTCAGCCTCAGCAGGCTCTCTTAGGTCCCATGAGGTGAAGGAGCTGGGGGTGGGGGGAGTGCCTTTTAGTTTGGGGAAACCATGTATTGTTTGATAAAGGCTGCTCTGACTTAATGCTTTCCAGCTCCAGAGAGACCACATGCCACCCCTGCACAATAGATATGATGAAGCCAAGAAATAAACTCTTCTCCAACAGTGGGGATGGTGATGAGACCATTGTTTTCTAAGGAAACAAAGCTCAGAGAGTGGAAGGAATTCACCCAAGGCCACACAGCTAATTAGTAACCTAACTTTCTAACTGGGGGGCAGAGGGTGTACCTTCTTTCAGAGGTGACACCATGGGAATGTGAATAGGCTGGGAGGCGTTGGAGCAGGACAGGGTGAAATTGTTAGCTTTATTTTTCTTCAAGAAAAATTTTTTTTAATTTACTTTTGAGAGAGAGAGAAAGACAGCATCAGCGGGGGAGGGTCAGAGAGAGAGGGAGACACAGAATCTGAAACGGGCTCCAGACTCTGAGCTGCTGTCAGCACAGAGCCCAATGTGGGGCTTGAGATCATGACCTGAGCTGAAGTCAGACGCTTAACCGACTGAGTCACCCAGGAGCCCCGAACTGTTAGCTTTCAATTGAGCCCTTGACTCAGCTTAAGCTCCTGCCAAGCATGAACCATTCAGAGATTGGGGAATTGTCATATTGCAAAGCCCTGCCTTCCTAAATCCTACCATATGTGTCTAGGGAAGGGCTGTTGACCAATATCCATAACCATTCACTCACCAACTCACCCACTCCCTGGAGTCTATAAGCTGGTGAAGAATGAAGTGGTAGTTGAGAAAAGAAACAAATACAAAAATCATTAGCATTTAAAAGCATTTTCTGCCCTCAAGGGTATGTTTTTTCTTTTATCTCCTCATCACAAAGTAGGAAGGGCAAACTCCAGGTTTCATATAGCAAAAGTGGAGAAACTGAGACCCACTGAGGGATTGAGGGGTTTGCCTCAGGTCAGGTGTGCATCAAATTGGCCAGAAAGCTGGTGGAGGGACCCTGGTTTCCTGATTCCCAGCCAAAGGCTTTTGCCAATGCATTTTATTGCCACTCCTCCCTCAGATTCCAGGGCCTTGTGATTAGAATCTGGTCTGTTCCTGTGCCCACTTCAGAAGAGACACTGTACTATGTTCGCTCTCTGTCTGGACTTTTATGTCCAGAAGCTATGTGAACCTGAGATTCTGTGACCCTGGAAGAATGAAGATGACAGTTCAGCCAACAGAATCCAAATGTTTAGGGCCCAGCTGTGGAAACCTACAGCCATTGGTCAGACTGGCCCGGACCAGGTGCTGAGCAACTCTTTGGCCTATTAAACATGCAAGTGTGTCTGTATGCCTTGAATGGGTGAAAACTGTTACTTGTGATGCTCAAGGGAGTCTTTGGGGGAACTTTAAGGAAGACACTGGAGGAGCACCTGAGTGGCTCAGTAGGTTAAACGTCTGACTCTTGTCATGACTTTTGGCTCAGGTCATGATCTCACAGTTCATGAGATTGAGCTCTGCATTGGGCTCGGCACTGAAAGCACCAAGCCTACTTGGGATTCTCTGTGTCCCCCACCTTCTCTGTCTCTCTTCCACTCTCTCTCTCTCAAAATAAATAAATAAATATTTTTTAAAAAGTTCAAGAAGACACTGGACAAGAGAGGAGAGCAACCTTGACAGGGGTCTGGTGGCAGCCGAACTACAAAAAGAAGACAGCAGAAGGCTTGTCTGAAGGGACTGAAGAACCCTGCTGGCTGAAGTAGAAGGTTCATGTGAGGGACAAGTGGGAAGTAAGATTGGGGTGGCAGGTAATATTTTTTAAAGATGGCTGCAACAATATCTCCACCCCACAGGTACTGCTCACAATGTGACTTTGACACTACCCCCATTGAGATACAGGGGCTGGGGTCCTTATCCTCAAAGTTAGGTAGTAGGCTCATGATTATAGTAGAAGTGAAGCTAATGTGACTTTGGAGGCTAGGCCATAAAAAGGGTTACAGGTTCGACCTTGTTTTCCAGCACATTCTTTTTTTTTTTTTTTTTTTTTGTAAGAGAGAGAGAGTGAGCATGCATGTGCATACACTGTGGAGGGGCAGAGAGAGAGAGAAGCTCAAACAGGCTCCTCGCCCAGCATGGAGCCGGATGTGTGGCTTGATTCCACGACAATGGGATCATGACCTGAGCCGAAATCAAGAGTTGGATGTTCAACAAACAGCCACCCAGGCACCCCATGCAACATTCACTCTTAAAACCTTTAGCCACTCTGTGATTCATTAGACTGCCGCCATGCTATGAGGAAGCCCAAACTAACTCACATGGAGAGATCACATGAAGAGACTCTGAGACTGCATGGAGAGAGAGATGCCTGGCTATTCTCAGCTGCTCCTGCCCTCCCCTCCCCACCCCTACTCTTCCAGCGCCAGTCACTCTCTGACCACAGCCTCAAAGAGGGATGCTGAGCTTGAACCACCCAGCTGATCCCTTCCCCAATTCCTGACTCTCAGAAGCTATGAGGTGTAATAAAATGAGTGCTACTGTCTTAAGTCACTAAGGTTTGGCTTGGTGACAAATGAGGTTGGTGAGAGCAGAGTACTGTTGTGCAAAGAACACTGGTTTGGGAGTGGGGAGAGCTGCGTTCCTGGGTCTAGCCCTGCCAATAACTTTCTGTGTGGCCTTAGGCAAGGAACTTGTCTCTGATTTCATTATTTATAACAATAAGACATTAGAATGAAATGATTTAGAAAGACCTTTCTAGTTCTAAAAATTCTTCTGTGGTGATACACCTCACAGAAGGTAGAATGTTATCCTTAAACAAATGGGGAATGTCTGAGCAAAAGACATGCTGAGAGAAGGTTCTAGAAAGAAGCATGTGTAGTTGAAGGCAGAGCTGGGACATCCTTCTTCCTCTTTCTCAGCCAAGTGAAAGATGAGCACTGAGGTGATGAGAGGCCCTGAGGAGATATCTGACAAGGGGAGAAAGTAAGAGGGGGAGGTGGGCTATTCAGAGGCAGGCAGTCTACTGGCCAGGTTCAGAGCCTGAAGTGGTAAAATACAAACAGGCCCCTCCTGTTTGGAGAGAGGGCGCTTCTGGCCTTTCGAACCTCGGACCCATCCACCTCCATCTACCTGAAGGACCAGCTATTTATCAAATTGCTGCTCTATCTTCCTGGTGGAATATTTCATGTTTTCTCCCCTCTGGAGCAAAGCCACAACACTCACCACTTTGTTCAAATGGAGCTGAGATTAGATTAGCCTTGTGCCCATTGCTTGGATGTCAGGGCCTTAAGCAGTAATCTCACCGCAGGTAGCTGAGTGCAGGGGAAAAGTCAGGAAAAATGCTTTCAGTGTCTTCCTTTGGGCCCTTTATGGGTCCACCCAGGACACCTGACCCCAAGTCCTGTTCTAGAGCCCTTAGCTGTGGAGAATTTGGGTTATATGATACTCCTACTTCAGTGGCCTCTCCAGGCTGCCATTTCTGTTAAGAGGTAGTCCTAGCTCTGGGTTTGGATGGTCTCTTAGGAAAACAATGGGCAGGCTGGTGCCAGCGGGGATGGGATAGGTTTGCTTCTTAGCAACAAAGGGAGCATTTGAGTAGAAAAGAAGCCCGGGGGCCCCTCTGGGACTGTCTCAGTTGGTTATTTCTCTCTGCTCCTACACAACTTCAGGCAGCTCAGGGACCTGGACTCCTTTTGCCTGTAGCCTGTGGCTGACACCTCCCCTGGAGTGAAAGGGGGCTGTGTTTCACAGTCCTTGAGTGGAGGAGTTGGCCTTTTCCACATCAACCCTGGCAAAGACTCACACGCTATTCAGAGAGTTGCAAAATCTGGAAGGCTGCAGCTGAGAAGGAATAGGAAGAGAGTGTTGGGATGGCTGAGCTATTTGCAATGGGCTCTGCTATCAGCCATGGTTTTCTCCAGAGGGAGGTCAAGGACACAGCTGAAGCCTATTTACAGCTCCCTCCCTCTGGCATCCCTGTTATAATAGCTCCTTCCTATTGAACCCTTGGCACTGTTCTCAACATTTCCATGGATTATCTCATTTAATCCTTCACAACAGCTCAATGAGGTAGGTCTATTATTATCCTTATTTTGGAGATTAAATATTAATGACTTTTTAAAACCCCAAGGCATATAGAGTGTAAGTAAGCTAGTAAGTGGCTCAACCAGGATTATGAACCCAGGCAGTTTGGCTCAATAGGACAACACCTAACCACACAGGCTTACTGCCTGTCCCCTGACAGCCCAGCTACATTGATCCACCCTCTAGGAATGCTTTCTTTTTTAATACTTTTATTTATTTATTTTGTGAGGGGAGGGGCAGCAAGAGAGAATCCCAAGCAGGCTCCACACTGTGAGGGCAGAGCCTGATGCAGGGCTTGAGGCGGGGCTCAACTCAGGGCTCTGTCCCATGAATTGTGAGATCATGACCTGAGCCAAAATCAAGAGCCAGACACTCAATTGACTGAGCCACCCAGGCACCCCATGGGACTGCCTTCTGAAATGTCCTTTCAAGCCTGGCCCTTGGGGCCCTACCTCATGCTTTGAATATAACAGTCACCAACTTACCGAATGCTCACTATGCACCAGGGATTGTGCTAAACACCTTACATGGCTTATTTAGTAAGCACTATGGAATAGGTGTTGTTGCTATCTGTATTCTACAACTGAGGAAGCTGGGGCTCCAGAAGGTTTAATTACATGTTCAAGGTCAAGCTAGTAAGTAGCAGAAGCAGGATTTAAATTTGAACCAAAGTCTGTCTGATTCCAAAGCTCTAAGAACACACTTCATTCATTCATTCACTCATCCATTCAATCAACTAACCAAAACAGACCGTCTACCATATGGCGGGCACTGTGCTCAGCACAGGTAGATATATACAGTGGCAATGTTTCTGTATTTCTGACTCTATGTCCCTCGCTTAGACTGCTCTCTAGAACTGCAAATTCCTGAATCCAACTGCCTGTTTGACATTATTGCCTCAGGCTAACGCGTTCAAAGTAGAACTCTTGACAACTTCCTCCAAAGCCACTTCCCCAAAGCCTTCCTCAGTTCTGCAAATGGCATCGCCATCCACTCAGCTGCTCCAAAAGGGGCTCAAAAAGTTAGAGGCCATCTTTGAATCCACGCTTTCCTTCATGCCCTACATTCCATCTATCAGCCTGTCTGGTTGACTTTATCTGCAAACATATCCTAAATCTCTTCACCTTTTCTCCATCCCTTGCTTTCCCCACCTACCCATTTTCTATAGGGAAGTCAGCAGGAGCTGAAAATATCAACCCCACTGTGTCCTCTCCCCTGCTTCTGCCACTCCAGGGGACTCTCTGTGCTCCTGACCTGCAGGGCCGTGCCATGCTCTCCTGCCCTCTGTCTCTGTTTCTCCCTGTCCTTCTGCTCGTCTAACATGCCAAGATCCTTTCCACCTTTGCCTTGGCTCAATACCTCCCTCTGCCTGGAACGTTCTCCCCCAGATCTCAATTTAAATGTCACCTTCTCAGAGAGGCCTCCTCTAGTCAGCTTCTATAAAGTAGTCACTCTTTTCTCTCTGCATGGCTCTTATGACTAAAGAATATTTTCTTTTTTTAATTTTCCTACTCATCTGTCTCCCCCACCCACTAGAATAAAAAGCACCATGGGAGCGAGGAGCTGACTTTTCTTATTCATCATTTCCTTCTCAGCATCTGAAATGGTGCCCAGCACATAGTAAGTACTCACTAAGTAAAGTGGCATTGGTGGCTACAGTGAGGAGGCGGGGTACAGTGTTCGGTCCTCGGGAAATGACAAAAGAACAAGAGTCTGGAAGCAGCAGAAGGAAGTAAAGAACATGCTGACCCTTCTCTGAGCCTGGAGCCAGGCGAGAGGGAGGCGTGAGGCCTCCATGTTTCTGCTCTGCTCCTCACTAGTCAAGGCACTGAGCTTTCTGAGCCATAGTTCCCTCATTTGAAAATGGGAGTAATGCTACTGTTGTGTAGCAGCGTTCCTGAGGGGGGAGGGGGGCAGGCGAGGCTCCTTTCAAGCCCTCTCACCTCCCCTCTGCCCTCCTCTCCCATCACTCTTGGGCTCTCTCCTCTCCTCCAGCCCCGCAGGCCTCCTCTGTGTGCCAGCCTCAGGGTCTTGACAAGGCTGTTCTCTCTGCCCAGAATGCTCTTCCTCCACATACCTGTGAAGGCTCACCTCTCACTTCCTTCAGGTCCAGTCCTAAGTGCCCAGCTCCTCAGTGAGACTTTCCATGGTCACCCTGTTTGACACTGTCCCCACTTTTCCCAAGAGGTACTCCCTCTCCCTCTTCTCTGCTTTGGTTTTCTCCATAGCACTTCCTGCAAGCTGGCATACTGTATCATTTACATATTTACTCTGTATAACCCTTTGTCTGTCCCACTAGAGTAAAAGCTTCAGGACAGCTGGGAGTTTAGCTGCCTTATTCCCTGCCATCCCCACAGCCCCTAAACAGTGCCTGGTACAGAGCAGACACTCAGTAGATCTTTATCAAATGAATGAATGAATGAATGAATGAATGAAGTGCCAGCAGGTACCTGGCATATAACGAGTGTTTGGTAAGTGGTAGGTATTATTACTAATAACTATCTCTCTGTGGCCCCTGTTCCTGTGTCGAGGCGCAAAGTACAGAGTCCTGCACTCAGCACATGTGCAGTTGACATGTGTGAAAAGAGGAACCCTATGGAGATGAAAAGTCCTCCACCTGCCACAGGAGAAGACCAAATGACACAGGCTCTAAGAGTGTAGAGGAGAGACAGCAAGATGACAGGCTGTCTCTGAGACCACATCTCCAGCTCCATCCCTACCCCTCAAAAATGAGAGCTGCAGTGAGGCAACTTGAAGCAAAGGGCCATTCCCATAGATGGGTATCTGTGGGTCTTTAACCTGGGCCTCTGGCCTTCTCAGGGGTCTGTGACTGGAATTCAGAGGGTTCATGAACTTGGATAGGGAAAATTGCACATTTGTATCTGCTGTCTTTTTTTTCAAAGTCTATTTATTATTTTGAGGGTTTTTTTTTTAATCATTTGAGGCTTTATCTCTTCTTTAATTTTTTATTTTTTTTACAAATAGTTTATTGTCAAGTTGGTTTCCATTTAACACCCAGTGCTCATCCCCACAAGTGCCCTCCTCCATGCCCATCTCCCCCCTCCCCCCCCACACCCATCAGTCCTCAGGTTGTTATCAGCATTCAAGAGTCTCTCATGGTTTGCCTCTCTCCCTCCCNACAAGTGCCCTCCTCCATGCACATCTCCCCCCTCCCACCCCACACCCATCAGTCCTCAGGTTGTTATCAGCATTCAAGAGTCTCTCATGGTTTGCCTCTCTCCCTCCCCCCACTATTTCCCCTCTTCTTCTCTCCCATGGTCCTCCATTAAGTTCCTCCTAATCCACCTATATGGGCAAACATATAGTATCTGTCCTTCTATGCCTGACTTATTTCGCTCAGCAGAACACCCTCAAGGTCCATCCATGTTGCTACAAATGGCCAGATTTCATTCTTTCTCATTGCCATGTAGTATTCCATCGTATAGATAAACCACATCTTCTTGATCCATTCCTCCGTTGATGGACACTCAGGCTCTTTCCATGTTTTGGCTATTGTTGAGAGTGCTGCTGTGAACATTGGGGTCATTTATTATTCTGATAGAGAGAATGTGCATGCAGAAGGGCCAGAAAGAGATGGAGAGAGAGAGAATCCCAAGCAGGCTCTGTGCTGTCACCTCAGAGGCCAATGCAGGGCTCCATATCATGAACTGTGAGATCATGACCTGAGCAGAAATCAAGAGTCAGACACCTAACCGACTGAGCCACCTAGGCGCCCCTATATCTTCTCTTTGTTAACTACATTTTAGCACTTCTTTCAATCATGAATTAAGGCAACAATGAACCAGAACACCAGAGGACGCCCAACAGAAATTACACATATTTTCATTTCACAGTGAATGAGGTTGATCTCTTAAAATATTAAGATGCTCATCATTATTCTGAACTTGTTATAAGACTTACTACTATATCTTATTATTTCACATGCTAATAATGAGGCACAAATTTTAAAAATATGTTGATAGCTGTATTTCAGCATAACTGATTTCCATCATAATCCTCTGTTTTATTTTATGTTCTTAAAAACATTATCCTGAAGAGGGAACTGTAAGCTCCACCAGACTGCTAAGGGGGCTGTGGTACACACAAAAAAGACCACAAGCCCCACCTTACAGTACACACCGTCTGGTGGCAATTGTTGCCAACTCTCCTAGGTGACTTCTTCTAAAAGGGAGCCTACACATTTGCACATTTGAGCCTCAGTTTGACAGAGGAAGGCCTTTCTACTCATTCCTGGATGGGGTGCTCCCTCCTCCCCAACAGTCTCACCTCCTAACCTTATGATGTGTTTGTGAACTACTTTGTCAAATGAGCGGTGGGACCAGTGTGATCAGAACAGGCAGTGGGGTCCCACATTCCTTCTGAACACCCCTACTGGCCAAACTAGATTGCTCACTGTGCCCTGGGAGCTCTACACATCTCCCGCCTTCCTAACTTCACCTCTGTCATTCCCTGTGACTAGAATGCTGATTCAGCTCCAGACCCAGCCCCTAGGTCATGCTACTCAAACATCAGATCCTCCAGCCATCCAAGCTAATGTTTTCACACTCCAAGACCCAATATTCTAGAACTTCATCTGCATACTTGTTTAAACACTTGAGCTGATCCACAGCTGTTTCTTTAAAGCAATGTATTGGCCCTGCTCCTAAGCAGTTTAGCAGCTTGCGGTGGGCGGTGGCTTCTGTCCAGGCACTATGAAAGACAGGCATGTCCATTTAGAAAACAAAATGCCAACTCCTCTACCTGTGTTAACGTTGTTGGTATCCAGAGCACCAAGATCTGAATTTTAATCTGCAGCACAGAAGCCTACCCTCTGAATACTCACCAAAGACCTCAGCCTTGACCCCTCCTATCCAGGGTCTGTTGGGTGTACAGCTCTTACTCCAGATCAGTGAAACTGAACCTCAGGCTTGGAACCCAAGCATGGGTATATATTTTTTTTAATCTTTTTCTTTAAATTTATTTCTGAGAGAGAGAGAGACAGCGTGAGCAGGGGAGGGTCAGAGAGAGAGGGAGATACAGAATCTGAAACAGGCTCCAGGCTCTGAGCTGGTAGTCAGCACAGAGCCTGACACAGGGCTCAAACCCACCAACTGGGAGATCATGACCTGAGCCGAAGTCGGACACTTAACTGACTGAGCCACCCAGGCACCTCACACGGGTATATTTTTTAAAGTTGCCTGGGGATGTTAATTTTCTGGGAACCTGTGATCTACATAGGTACCTCTCTACCCTTCATGCTTTATCTTGCCCCATGACCACCTTGACTGCATTCTGGACACATGCCCAACTGTCAGTCTCTCTGCCTAGAACATTCTTCCTGCTAGCCCATCCCTTTTCACCTATTAGTGACAATTCATCCTTCAGATTGCAGGTAAGTAATTGTCATTTTCCTGCCCTTACTCTCCCCATGTACACTTTAAATCAGATTCTTTCCTTCCTAGCACTCAGTCAATTGTACATTTGCATTTATTTTGGCGATTATTTGATTACTGTCCATTGACACCACTAGACTGTCAGCTCCATGTCAATCTTATTCACTGCTGAATCCTTAGTAGCTAGCACAGTGCCCAGCACAATACAATGCCTCAATAAATATTTGATGATTGAATGTGAGCTAAAACAAAATATTCAACACCATATAGACCAATTATGTTCATTGATCACAAAATGAAAATTCTTAATTTGGTCATAACCCTACAGTTGAGCCTAGGATGGAATCAATGTCCCTGACTACAACCTATATCCCTCCTCACAGCTGCTTGGGTGAGTGGTTCTCGTTCCTGGCTGCCCGTAAAAATTACCTGAAAAGCCTACTTAAAAAAAAAAAAAGCCCAATCTTACCTTAAACCAATTAAATTAAACTATCTGGGGTCGGGGGGAGTGAGGTGGGCTTGGCCTAATTAGTTTCCCCCCAGCTTTATCACAATACCATTGACAAATAAAAATTGTATATATTTAGGTTGTACAACATGATGTTTTTGAAGATGTATATATACTGTGATGATTTAATATAGGTATACATTGTGAAATAACACAATTGAGTTAACATATCCATAACCTCACATAGACACCTTTTTTTTTTTTTTTTGTCGTGAGAACATTTAAGATTTACACTCTTAGTGAAGTTTGTTTTAAGCTCCCCAGGTGATTTTAATAGGCAGCTGCAGTTAAGAGCAATCATCTACCCCCTTGCTCCTCCAAGTGTGTGTGGTCCAGGCAGCAGTGGCGTGGCTTGGGAGCTGGTGAAGAATGCATAACACCAGGCCCTGCCCAGATCTTCTAAATCAGAATCTGCATTTTAGGGGCACCTGAGTGGCTCAGCGGGTTGAGCACCCGACTCCTGATTTTCGCTCAGGTCATGATCCAAGTCGTGGGCGAGCCTTAAGATTCTCTCTCTCCTGGGGCGCCTGGGTGGCTCAGTGGGTTGAGGGTCCAACTTTGGCTCAGGTCATGATCTCACGGTTTGTGGGTTCGAGCCCCCATCGGGCTCTGTGCTGACTGCTAGCTCAGAGCCTGGAGCCTTTCAGATTCTGTATCTCTCTCTCTGACCCTCCCCTGCTCACGCTGTCTCTCTCTCTCCCAGGGGGAAAAAAAAAAGATTCTCTCTCTCCCTCTGCCTCTCTCCCCTGCTCTCGCTCTAAAAAAAAAAAAAAGAATCTGCATTTTAACAAGGACCCCCAAGTGACTCCTCCAAGTAACAACGTTTGAAAAGCACTGCCAAGGAGTCAGGCAGCAGAGTATGAACTTCGGGGTGCTTCTGGGAAAGTGTGTGGCTGCTTGGGTAGGAGCACATCTCCATCTCTCCACTCACTGTGCCACACGTCCCAACCTAACAGCTGGCTCAGCCCTTTGCCAATCTGGGGGGGCGGGGGGGTCAACATCCTAGTGTAGATACTGTAAATAAGGTCTTAGCATGGACAGAACCCTGTCCCGAATAGCAACAACAAAGCAGAGGTCTCCAAGCCAGCGGGAAAGCTGGGACTCGCAGAATTGGTTTGCTGGGAGCCCTTTCTGACGAGTGGGAACAATAGAATAAAGAACCAGCCCTCGCGGTCCTGTCACGTCCCTGCACCCGACTGACGGCGGCGGGGCTGGGCCTAGCGACGATTGCTAGCATCACAGGCACTGAGCTCACACTGGGGGGGCCGCTAGCAAATGCGCGGGCTCCCTGCAAGTCTTTCCACCAGCCCCCCACCCTGCCCCCGCCCCAAATGCCTCAAGGCCCCCACCCCCGCAAAAAAAAAAAAAGTGTTCAAATGTGTTCCAACTCTGTTAATCGATTGGTTTCTGAATGTGGATCCTGTTTTGACTAGGAGCCCTGATCCTTCAGGCAGGGCTTGGTGGGCGGAGCCGGGACCCTTACCACCCGGAGTGGGGGTGGAGGCTAGGCTCCGCAGCAAGGTGCCCTCGCCCCCTGCCGGGCGGGCAGCGGAGACCTCGGCCTCAGGGGCTGGTGCAGCGGCGAGGAGGGCGGATCCCAAGGCGCGGGCCCGGGAGGCGGGCGCTGCACTGCCCCCCTGGGGAGGACGGATGCCCTCGCTTCCCGGGCGGCTGGCACTGCCCTGCGCCGCCGCCGCAGCCTGTCTGTCCGGCTTCCCCGCCAGGAAATGTCTTCTTACTGGAAAGACAGCCGCTGTCTGCTGCCTCGTGTGGCAGAATCTGAAACCAATTCGAAGAGTCCCGGGAGACAGAAAACTTTGTGTTTGTTTTTTTTTTTGGGGGGGGGTGTTGCCTAGGAAAGAGCGCCTGAAAAAGGCCACGTGTCAGGTCCCAACTCGTAAGTGAGTCGGGGGAGGGCGGGAGTTGTAGGAGGCGTTTTCATGGTAGAGGCTTAAACATCTCTGGAGATGTGAGTTTGCAGCCCCCAGGACGCTGCCCCATCGAAGCCAGCTGTTTGCTGTGTAACTGAGAGCCGAGTCCTCTGAGGACACCCAGGCCATTGGGTAAACACTCTCCTGGTCTCTCCTGCAGCTGGGTGTGGACCGCAGCCATCTCTGACTGAGGAGGCACGGGCACCCAGCTGTTGCCCAGCCAAAGAGTCGACTTGCCTCCGTCCAAAAGCCTCAGGCTCCAGGTCCTTTCCTGGAGGATTCAAGCTTCTGAGAGAAGCACAGCCTGGTCCCTCTAGGAAGGATATTTTTATGTATACATACACTTGTCTATGTAACACCTTGTGCGTGGATGCTCAGCCCCGCCCTGGGGCCCGTACTCAGCCACCTCCATCTTGGCAGCTTCCGGGACATGGGCATGGTCTTCACAGGAAATTTGGATCCCTCATGAGCTCGCATCCATCCTCTGCCTTCTTTCTTCTGCTTCCTTAAATTTTCTTATTCTTCTCTTGTTGTTTCTAGCTTTCTTTCTTCATCTTCTCTCCCACTCATTCTGTCCCTCCTTCTGTTTCAATTCTTTCTCATTAAGAAATGCATTCAGCATGTATATTAAGCAGTGTAGTAGCCAGCCTGGCTGCCATAACAACATACCAAGGTCTCGGTGACTTAAACAACAGATATTTATTTTATTTCAGTCTGGAGGCTGGAAGTTCCAGATCAGGGGGCCAGCATCTTCAGATTCTGGTGGGCCTCTCTTCCTGGCCTGCAGAAAGCCACTGTGTTTTCACACATCTCTTCCTCTCATAAGGATACAGTCCCACGGGATTAGGGCCCACCCTTATGACCTCATTTAACCTTAATTACCCCCTAAAGACCCTATCTCCAACTACAGTCACATTGGGTGTTAGAGATTCAATATGTGAATTTGGAGGAGGGACACAATTCCGTCCATAGCAGGCACCTACAGGGATTGCTAGATTCTCACGGAGAATCTAGTGGGGGAGATAGATAGCAGTGTAAACGTACATGATCAGCTTTGTTAACAAAGTGTGAACAGGACGTAGTAGGAAAACCGAGGGCAGGGCTTGAAAGAAGAGGTGACTTTTGAGCTGGCTCTTTGAGGAACAAGAAGGAGTTTTCTGGCCAAAGAAAGGAGGAACTATATCTCGGGCAAAAACTATAGTATGTGCAAAAACATAAGAGTTGTGAAAGGGCCTGGCCTGATTGATAAGTAGTAACAACTTCTGTGGTACCGGGGTAAGGGGGTGTATAGGAGGAGTAGTGGGGAATGCTGGAGGTGCAAGTTGGAGCCTACCTATGATGACAATAGCCTAAGCTAGGGCACAAAATGTGGACACAGAAAGTAAGAACAGAATGCAAGAGACATTGGCAAAACCAAACTGACTGATTAAATGGCAGGGCGATGACAAGGCACGAGTGGAGGGTAACTAGGATTTCAAGCTTAGGGCACTGAGACCATTCTCTGAGATACAAAAGGAGGAGTAGATCTGAGTTGGGAGTAAGAGCAGAAATTGTGAATGTGAGGTATATCTAGGACATCCTGAGATGAGCTCGGCACTGGGGGTGAAAAGGGGATGGAACAAACTCTGTGTAGGTTCATGAGCATGCGTGAGGACACTGATACTGGGGAGAGAGCCATATTAAATGACTAGAGTGAACAGTGCTCAGAATTCACACAGGGCTAAGAATAATGCCAGCTCCCAATCAATTAACATTGGGACATTAGGTAGAGCACACAGAAGGGCCTTGTCTCTCTATTGGGGAATAATTAGCCCCAGACTGAGCACCACTCTAGTTTCATCTAACACAGCTTAACAGCAAGACCCAAAAGGACCAAACAATTTCCAAGAAACTTAACTAAGTCCCAGAACAAAGTTCAAGAATACTTATAGCAGGATTTCTCAACTTCAGAGCAACTGACACTTTGAGCTTGATAATCCTTTGTTGTGGGGGCTGTCCTGAACATTGTAGGATATTTACCACCATACCTCACCTCTAATTATTGAGTACCAATAGGGCCCTCCAGTTGTAACAACCAAGAATGTGTCCAGACAAACAAAATTGCACTGATAAAGGAATACAGGCATTTAAGAACCCAGCAAGGTAGAATTCATAATATATGGCATCCAAAAAAAAAATTATTTGGCATGGACAAAGCAGTTAACCCTGGCCCATAAGGAGTAGATAAATCAATTAATTGGAATCAAACCAGAACTGACACAGATGTTAGAATTAGTAATTGAAGATATTAAAGCTGTTATTATAACTGTATACCATAAGTTCAAAATTGGAGACAATGGAAGATGTTTTTAATGCCTGAATAAAACCAATAAAGATGAAAACTACAACACGTGGGGTTAAAAATACATTCGACGGGATTAATGGCAGATTAGACATTGCAGGAAAAAAAAGACTAGTGAACTTGAATACTTAGCAATAGAAATGATTCAAAATAAAACACTAAGAGAATGAAAAGAAATGAAAAGAGCATCATTGAACTATAGAAAAAATTCAAGTTGCCTAAGATAAATACAATTGGAGTCCTTGAAAAAGAGACAGGTGGGAGCAGAGAAATGTTTAAAGAAATAATACCCCCCCAAATTTCCAAATTTGATAAAAATTATAAACCTGGACACCCAAGTTGCTCAGCAAGGTCCAAGTTCAAGAAACGTGAAGAAAACCACATCAAGGCACATCATAATCGAATTGCTCAAAACCAGTGTTAAGAAGAATATTTTAACAGCAGCCAGAGTAACAAAGATATGTTATGTACAGAGAAACAAAGATAAGATTTCTTTTTTTTAATTTTTGTAAATGTTTATTTTTGAGACACAGAGAGACAGAGTGTGAGCAAGGGGAGGGCAGAGAGAAAAGGAGACACAGAATCTGAAGCAGGCTTCAGGCTCTGAGCTGTCAGTACAGAGCCCGACGTGGGACTCAAACTCAAGAACTGCGAGATCATGACCTGAGCCAAAGTCAGATGCTTAACTGACTGAGCCGCCCAGGCACCCCAATATTTCTTATTGTAAACAATGCAAGTGAGAAGGCTACAGAGCAAAAGCTTGAAAGTACTGAAAGAACAAACCTGTCAACCAGGGATTCTATATTAGGCAAAAATATCTTTCAAAAAGGAAGGCCAAATCAAGACATTTCAGTACAAAAGCTGAAAGAATCCATCACAAGCAGACACACACTGCGAGAAATGGAAGGAAGATGAAAACATAGAGCTACACAAAGGAAGGAAAAGCACTGAAAGTCATAACGACATGGGTAAATCCAGAAGATTTTTTAAAGTTATTTAAATATCTTTGATAGTAGACTGTTTAAGCAAAAAATGTGTGTGTGGATTATAATATATGTAAATGTAAAACATATGAGAAAAATGGCACAAAGGTTGGGAAGGGAAAAAAGGGCATGTACTATGGTAAAGTCTTTATCGTATATGTGATGTGGTATATAACAGTTGAAGATTGATTAAATTAAAGATGTTTACTACAGAGACGCCTGGGTGACTCGATCAGTTAAGCATCTGACTTTGGCTCTGGTCATGATCTCACAGTTCATGGGTTTGAGCCCCACGTCAGGTTTTGTGCTGACAGCTCAGAGCCTGGAGCAGCAAGAGCCTGCTTTGGATTTTGTGTCTCTCCCTCTCTCTGCCCCTCCCCACTCATATTCTGTCTCTCTCTATCAAAAATAAATTTAAAAATTAAAAACAAAAAGATGTTTACTATAAACCTGAAAGTAACCACTAAAATAAAACAAAGAGTTATAGCTGATAAACCAAAAAATAAGACAAAAGGAATTAAAAAATCCAGTTAGTCCCAAAGAAGACAGAAAAAAAGAAAAAAGGAAACAAAGAGCGGATGGGGTAAATAGAAAACAAATAACAAAATAATAGATTTAAACCTAACTATATCCATAATCAAATGAAATGTAAATGGTATAAATACCTAAATAAAGGGCAGAGATTGTCACATTGGATAAGAAAACAGGAACCAATTATATTATATGCTGCCTACAAGTAAAGTATTAAAACTATAAAGTTAAAAATACATTAGAAAGGTAAAAGTATGGAAAAATATGCCATACTAACACCAATCAAAAGAAATGTGGAATTGCTATATTAATAGGAGATGAAGTATATTCTAAAGCAGAAATCATTACCAGAGATAAGGAAGGTTCTTTCACAGTGATAAAGGGCTCAATTCAATGAGAGGATATCACAATTCTAAATATTCATGCACTTAATAACAAAGCTTCAAAATACATGCCGCAAAAGCTGACAGAACCACAAGTAGAAACAGAAAAGCCCACAATTGTAGTTGGAGAGTTCACACTCATCCTTCAAAATTAGACAGAATAAGTAGGCATAAAATCAGCAAGGATACAGAAGAGATGAGTAACACTATCAAACTTAACCGAATTGGCATTGATAGAACACTCCACTCAATGGGAGCAGAATACACATTCTTTTCTAGAGCATAAAGTACATTTACTAAGACTGATAGGCCATAGTGTGGGATGTAAAACAAGTCTCAAAAATTTTAAAAGAGTTCAAGTCACACAAAGTATATTCTCTGTCTACAATTAATTTAAATCAGGAACCAGGGCACCGGGGTGGTTCAGTCGGTTGAGCACCTGACTTCAGCAGCTCAGATCATGATCTCTTGGTCTATGAGTTTGAGCCCTGCATCAGGCTCTGTGCTGACAGCTCAGAGCCTGGAGCCTGTTTTGGATTCTATGTCTCCCTCACTCTCTCCCCCTTCCTTGCTCACACCTACTCTCTCTCTCAAAAATAAATAAATATTAAAAAATTAAAAAAATAAATCGGGAACCAAAAACAGAAAGACCTGTGGAAATTTACCAAATACTGGAAACTAAATTATACACTTCTAGATAATCCATGGGGTAAGGAAAAATAAAAAGGGAATTTGGAATATATTTTGAAATGGATGAAAATTAAAGTACAACATAGCAGAATTTGTGGGATGCCATTAAATGCCTATATTAGTAAAGAAGAAAGGTCTCAAGGGGCGCCTGGGTGGCTTAGTCGGTTGAGCGTCCGACTTTCGCTTGGGTCATGATCTCGCGGTTCGTGGGTTTGAGCCCCACGTCGAGCTCTGTGCTGACTGCCAGCTCGGAGCCTGGAGCCTGTTTCGGAGTCTGTGTCTCCCTCTCTCTCTGACCCTCCTCTGCTCATGCTGTCTCTCTCTCTCTCTCTCCTAGATATAAATAAAACATTAAAAAAAATTTTTTTTTAAAAAAAGAAGAAAGGCCTCAAATCAGTGATTTTCGGCTTTTGCCATAAGAGGCTAGAGAAAGATGAACAAATTAAACCCAAAGTAAGTAGAAGAAAGGAAGTAATAAAGATCAGAGCAGAAATAAAGGAACTAGAAAAGAAATAATCAAAAGAGAAAATAAATAAAACCCAAAGCTGGTTCTTGGAGAAGATCAATAAAATTGATAAATCTCTAGTCAGGGAAAATCAGGAAAAGAAGAAAGAAGACACAAATTACTAACATGAGGAATGACAGAGGTGATACAACTACAGATTCTACAGATTTTAAAAGGATACTAAGAGAATATTGTGAACAACTTCCTGACAATAAACTTGACAACTTAGATGAAATGGACACTTTTCTTGAAGACATAAAATACAAAAACTCACTCAAGAAGAAAAAGTCATGTAATAGCCCTCTATTAAGGAAATTGGATTTATAGTAAACCACCTTACTACAAAGATAACTTCAAGTCCAGATGACTTCACTGGTGAATTCTATGAAATGTTTAAAGTAATACCAATTCTATACAAAGTCTTCCAGAAACTTGAGAATGATGGAATATTTCCTCATTAATTCTATATATATAACAAGAAAATTACAGGTTAATATATCTCATAAATGTAGATACAGAAGTTTTAATAAATAAAATCTAACAATATATTAAAAGGAGAATACATCCCTGATTGAATGCGGTTTATTCCAGCAAGACAAGGTTGATTTACCACGAGAAAATCAAGTAATATAATTCACCATATTAATAAATTAAAAAGAAACCATATGTTTATCTCAGTAGATTCAGAAAAAGGATTTGGCAAATCCCAGCATCCATTCCTAAGGACAACTCTCAGCAAGCTAGAAATATAAGGAAACTTCCTCATCTCGATGAATGGTATTATGAGAAACCTATAGGTAACATAACATTTAATGGCCAATTACTGAATTCTTTCCCCCTGAGATCAGGAGCAAAACAAAGATGCTTACCCTTATTCAACATTTTACTGGAAGTTCTAACCAGTGCAAAAGTCAAGAAAATTTAGCAAAGGGCATCTAGATAGAAAAGGAAGAAGTAAAACCAACTTTAATTGCAATTAACATGATCACCTGTGTAGAAAATCTAATGGTATCTACAAGAAAGCTACCAGATCTAATAAGTAACTTTAGCAATGTTTCAGAATACATGATAGATACATGCATATCAATTTTATTTCTATATACTAGGAATAAACAATTGGAAACTGACATTATAAAACAATACTGTTTATAATTCAATGGGAAACAGAATAGTATTTTCAACAAATGATGCTGGAACAAATGCACAAGAATGAAACTGATCTCCTTTCTTACAACATATATGAAATTAGCTCAAAATAGATCATATACCTAAATGTAAGAAGTAACAGTATAAAATTCTTAGAAGGAAACATAAGTGTAAATCTCTGTGCTCTTGGATCAGACAATTGTTTCTTAGGTATGACACCAAAAGCAAAAGCAACCAAAGAAAACATAGATAAATTAGAATTCATCAAAATGAAAAACTTCTATGCATCAAAGGACACTCTCAAGACAGTGAAAATACAATGCACACAACGAAAGAAAATATTTGCAAATCATATGTCTGATAAGGATTATACTATCCCACAATATATAAAGAATTCTTACAACTTAACAATAAAAAGACAAATACCTCAAGTAAAAAAAAAAATGGGCAAAGGATCTGAACAGATATTTATCCAAAGAAAATATACAAATGGACAACCAGGACATGAAACACGATTAGTCATCATACATACATGAGTGTTCATAGCATTTTTTGCAAAAGCCAAAAACTAGAAACAACGTACTGATGCATATGACACCGTTAATACATACAACAGCATGAATGAATCTCAAAATAATGTTGGTGAGTGTAAGAAGCCAGCCAAAAGAAAAAATGCATATTGTATTATTCCATTTATATAAAATTCTAGAAAATGCAAGCTAGATAGTAACAGAAATCACATCAACCCGGGGATGGGACACTACGGGGTGGATGGAGTGATGGATTACAAAGGGGCAAGAGGAAATAATAGGGAATGATGGAAACCTGGTGGTGATGGTCTCATGGGGGTATGTATATGTCAAAACCTAGCAAATTATACACTTTTTTGTACATGGCAATCAAGGTGTGCAGGTTACTGTATGTCTACTATACCTCGATAAAGCTATAAACAAAAAAGGAGCAGATCTTTGAACAGATGAGCTGCAAGGTCCTTTACAGCTTCAGTTATACCTATTAGAGGGAATTATCTCGAAGCTTTGTATCAAAATAGTGCTTCATAGTAGAATGTCCAAATCACTGAGATCAAACTGGAGATTTTGCTTGGATTATTCAGAGACATGCCTTTGTTCTTCACCTTTCTGGGATGGTGTAGTCAGAGCCTCAAAGCCCAGTGAAATGACAGAGTAGGGAAGCACACCGGCAAGCCAGTGGGAAGACATCCAGGATAGAGGAGGAAACGGGGGAAATGACAGCCTAATGAGCTCTGCTCTTTCCAATTTCTTTAAGTCTATGATTCAGAGGATCGGCCTGCCATGGACATTCCAGACCAGTGAGGTATCTCAGATCCTTGAATGCATAGACATCCCAGGGGAGAAAACAATGGAAGACAAGATGGAAATAAGAAATGCCTTTTTAGGTCTCTTGACCCAAATGCAAGGAGCTAAGAGGATATGGAGGAAGAGGTGGAAGTGTCCCTTCCCTGCAGGAAAGGAGATTATGATTTGATGGGGTCTGGGGAAATCAAGTGTAAGAAACTAAAGACCTGAAATGTCACGCCTCCAGGGATGCCTTTTAGATGGACGTGCTAGAGGAGCAGAAGGAAAGAGGTGATACTTCCCCCCCACACACACACACCTGCCCCATTAGCAATGAAAGCCAAGAAGGTAAGGAAGGAAAAGAATGAAAAGCCAAGGGGCATGTTTCAAAGTCATTTGTCAGCTGGGCAGCTCCTTAAGCCAGTGCTACGGCTGATAGATCACCTCGTGGGAAGCATTGGTCGAGATAGACCCAGCCTAGGAGGCTGTCACCCTATCCTCAGTCTGCACCTGGAGCAGATGCTTTAAAGGAAGACAATCAGAACTCTAAAGGCCCAGGGTGACTCCAGGCAACATTTACACCTGAGGAGAGTGGCATTTTTTTTTTTTGATCCCATAGGGTGATAAGTTATGAGCTTCAAGTCTGGAGCACAAGAATTGAGTGTTCTTGTAATTTTATCCTACACAGCAAAGCTACAGAAACCCTTCTTATTCAGAGGAATGTAGATGTCAAGTATCATACCTCATCTCCAACTTCATTGTTCTGGCTGTACCTACGCAGTGTGCAGTGTACCGTCCCATCTCCCCCAAAGCTGCTTACATCTACCAATATCATAATGATTCTTTAAATTAGTAGGGCATCTCATGGTTTATAAAGCCTCTTCTCCATTATTTCACTTTGATTCTTATTCAAGTCCATGATATAGGCACTGTTTCTCTAAAATTTTTTAAAATTTAAAAAAAATGTTTATTGTTGGAGTGCCTGGGTGGCTCAGTTGGTTAAGCATCTGACTTCAGCTCAGGTCATAATCTCAAGGCTTGTAAGTTTGAGCCCCATGTCAGGCTCTGTGCTGACAGCTCAGAGCCTGGAGCCTGCTTCAGATTCTGTGTCTCACTCTCTCTCTGCTCCTCCCCCACTCATACTCTATCTCTCTCCTTGAAAAATAAATCAACATCAAAACCTTTTAACAAATGTTTCTTGTTTTATTTTTTGAGAGAAAGAGAGAGAGAGGAGCGGCAGAGAGAGACAGAGAGAGAGAGGGAAAATCCCAAGCAGGCTCCATGCTGTCAGTGCAAAGCCTGACATGGGACTCAAACTCACAAACCTTGAAATCATGACCTGAGCCAAAACCAAGAGTCAGATGCTCAACTGACTGAGCCACCCAGGCTCTTCTCTCTCATTTTTTAAGAGAAGAACTCAAGGGATCAGAATACAGATGTTCAGATTAATCTATTCATTCATTTATTCGTCCATTCACATATTCATTCAAATATTGATTGAACACCTACTATGCATCAGACACTGATTGCATGCTGAAGACATAGTGATGAAACCAGACAGCAGCAGTCCTTGCCCTTGTGGGGCTCGGTCTAGTTAAGTTGGGAAGGATGGTAGAGAGACATTAATGCAATGCAAATCTAATTGCAAACTATGAGAGATGCTATTACAGGGACAGCTTGAGGCCATACAAAGCATCTCTTGAAAAAGGGATAGTTGATCTTAGAGCTGAGCTGATGGATGGGGGGGTGTCAGCTAGGAGATGATAGAGGGAGGTAGAGAGTTTTCTAAGAGGAGGGGAAGGAGGGGGGAGAGTATTAGGAAGGCATTGTGACAGGAAGGGACATGGAATTACAGACAGATAGGGGGTGACAGGTAAGAAAGGAGTCTGGCAAGGTGGGCAGGGGCTAGATTATGCAGTGCTTTCAGACCATGGCCAAGAATTGGGCCTTGATCCTCAGAGCCATGGGGGTCCACAGAAAATTTTCAAACAGAACAAGACCAGTATCACCATAGCACTGTTATGGACAGCAATGTGTGAGAAATGTAAAGATTGAATGAGGTTGGGGCAGTAGAAGCCTAGATGAGTATACAGATTTTAGAGGTAAAGTCGACAGAAAGTTCATGCTGTTTCAATTCCAACATGCCAGGGATGTGAATGGAGGTAGTGGGGCATAGTAGGTTGAATTGTGGACGCCCAAAAGATATGTCTACATCTTAACCCCTGGAACCTGTGAATGTAATCTTATTTGGAAAAAAGGTCTTTGCAGAGGTAACAGATTTAATGATCTCAAAATAATATCATCTCAGATTATCCACGTGAGCCCTAAATTTAATGACAAGTGTCTTTAAAGAGTGAGGCAGAGGGAGGTTACACCAACAGAAGAGGAGAGGGTTATGTGAGGATGATATAGCCCCAAGCCAACGAATGCCTGGAGCTGTTGGAAGCCAAAAGAGGCAAGGAAAGATTCTCCCCCAGAGACTTTGTGATTTTATTATTTTAATGTTTATTTATTTATTTTTGAGAAAGAGAGCAAGCAGCCAGGGGAGGTACAGAGAGAGGGAGAGAGAGAGAATCCCAAGCAGGCTCCACACTGTCAGTGCAGAGCCTGATACGGGGCTTGAGCCCACCAATGGTGAGATCATGACCTGAGCTGAAACCAAGAGTCTTATGCTTAACCGACTGAGCCATCCAGGTGCCCTGGGACTTCATGATTGTAGACTTCTGGCCTCAAGAACTGAGAAGGAGTAAATTTCTGTTGTTTTAAGGCACCAAGTTTTTGGTAATTTGCTACAACAGTCTTGGGAAACTAATGCACACGATTTTTCTGTAAAATGGCTACTTTTTCTTCCTTTTTTTCCCCCGACGTGTTATTTTTTAAAGGTTGGCACAGCCTCTCTGGAAAACAGTGTGGAGGTTCCTCAAAAAATTAACAATAGAATTACCCTATGACCCAGCAATAACACTGCTAGGAATTGACCCAAGGGATATAGGAATGCTGATGCATAGGGGCACATGGACCCCAATGTTCATAGCAGCACTCTCAACAATAGCCAAAACATGGAAAGAGCCTAAGTGTCCATCAACGGACGAATGGATCAAAAAGATGTGGTTTATCTATCCAATGGAATACTACATGGCAATGAGAAAGAATGAAATCTGGCCATGTGTAGCAACATGGATGGAACTTGAGGGTGTTATGCTGAGTGAAATAAGTCAGGAAGAGGACAGATACCATATGTTTGCCCATATAGGTGGATTAGGAGGCACTTTACAGAGGAACATGGGGGAGAAGAAGGGGAAAAACAGTGGGGGAGAGGGAGGGAGGCAAACCATGAGAGACTCTTGAATACTGAGAACAAACTGAGGGCTGATGGGGGTAGGGGAGAGGGGGAGGGGGGTGATGGGCATGGAGGAGAGCACTGTTGGGATAAGCACTGGGTGTTATATGGAAACCAACCTGACAATAAACTATTTAAGGGAAAAAAAAAAGAAATTTTAGGTAAAAAAAATAAAGATTGGTACACTAATATACTCTCTCTTTATGCATTCAAGAAATTTATGAAAGGCAAAAGAAGACAGAAGTCAAGAAAATGTTGGTCTGTGAGTTGGGTTAGAACCCATATGATGGTTGGTGCCAATCTCTGATTGCTTTAGAGGTACAAACTTGGATTTAGGGTGAAACAAAACTGACCCAGATTATCTTCCTGACTTTAACCTCATTGTCTCGGAGCTCCAAGTCCATAACCGAACTGGCGCAGTCTCCACACCTAGTCCCCAACAGTCTTTGCTCTGGCTCAGCACACAAAGGTGCCAGATTTGGAACTGGATGACATCCCACCTGATATAAGTCCAGATAAGATTAGCTGGCAAAGTAAGAAGAAGAAAGGTTCAGTGGTCCACTGGGCCTTGGGGATAAACGCTCAATCGGGAGTGGCTCTCCTAGGGCCACTCACAAGGGCCTTACTGCCTGAGGAAGGAATCTGCACGCTTCCCCTGGGAGATCAGAGTATTTATAGACTGTAGAGGGAAGGAAGGATGGAGGCCCCTGGGAGACGTCATAGAGGATGTACAGAGGAAATGTAACTGCTCTGAAAGACCAACAGGAGAACAGGGACCTGTGTGGCTCTGGAACGGGCCAAAGGATCAGAAGGAATTGGGCTGGAGGCGAGGAAAAGGGGGCAACTCTGTGCGGATGGGACGCGCGGCGGCCGGAGCAGAAGGGCAGTTAGTTCTTCGCCTTCTTGGAGGATCTCTCTTAGTACCTACTCCGCTATTAAACAGTGAACCCCCGAAGACATTTGAACTATGGCTGATTATCTGAATTCCATTGCCATAACACTTTTCAGGAACATGATCACTGTGTCAAATGAGGGGTTTCTGTGACGGAACCTCTGATGTCTGTAAAATATATAAGAGAACTGGAAAATGTATGTAGTTTGCCAAGAAGTTGGAAGTAACATGGAAGTGGAATAAGCATTTCTGGGACACTTGGAGCTCCTTTGGGAGTGGCTGAAAGGTGCCCTGTGGAAGGATTTAGCATGCAGTGAAGCTGAGAGTGATAAATGCTGGGGTGGAAATAGAGGCAGTGCAGTTATGCTGCAACCTGGCTACTTCTCGAAGTTTTGCAAAAGTGACAACTTATAATGGTTGGTACTTGAGTCTGTGTGCTTGGGGAAAGGGCAAGTATGAGAGAAAAGATCTCTGTCTGTGGTCAGAATTAGGATCCGTTGATGATCAGGATTAGGAGGCACTGGATGCCAAGGCAGAAGGAGATGAAGAATAAACCATAGCAAAGTCCAACAAGTCCCAACAACCAGGGATGTTTTTCCCCCTCCAAATGGTCATGGAGGTCTTTTGATTGATAGACTAAGTTCCAGGCTAAGTTTTGCATAATTAACATTATGCTCTCAGATTAAAATGGTCTCACCTCCAAAATGGGTAGGTTAATCACTGAATATATCTTAAGCATGTACTCTATGGCAAGCATTGTGCTGGTTTCTCTGGTGGATATAGATCAGTTAGAAAGCTCAACTCTAGGGGCACCTGGTTAAGAGTCTGACTCTTGATTTTGGCTAAGGTCATGATCTCATGGTTCATAGATTCAAGCCCCGAGACCGGCTCTGTGCTGACAGCAAGGAGCCAGGTTGGGATTCTGTTTCCCTCTCTTTCTGCCCCCCACCCTCTCTCTCAAAATAATAAATTTTTTAAAAAGCTCAACTTTAGCCAGTAGAATTCAAAAGTCAAATACTAAATAATGATACAGTGAGAATTCATGTTTTCTGCTGGTGCTTAACCAAGAAAAGATCATTTGTCATGGAACTAGTTAGTGAGGCATCAAGTAGCAGCTAGCCTCTTTGGCCATTTTTCAAGTTCCCATTAAGTAGCTCCAGAGACAGGAGCAGCTTGGAGACTCTTAAACATTTTTTACCAATGTTGCTGCTACTGAATTTCTTTGCTCATGAATTTAGCTTATGTCTTAGGGAACGAATTGGATAAGTGGTATTGGAAAGACACATTACTATGAGGTGCTCCAGAAGGGCTGGGCTGTGGAATGACAATCCTATGCCTAACTACAGAGCTCTGAGGGCCTGCACAGCCAGCTGGGGCACTGCTTGGCCACTGAGTGAGAGCTCAATGCTGGGAAGGCATGGAGGGAAAAGCAGGAGATGGGAATTACTTAGACCTGGATCCTCACCCTGACTTAACCATCAGTTTTCTGTGTAATCTTGGGCAAGCTACTATTCTTGTGTGGGCCTGGCCTCAGTTTCTCCACCTGCATAATGAGGGGGTGGGGCTCTTTCTGTTATGAGATTTCTCTGATTACTGGCCAAGTCATCATTCTCCAGATGTTCTCTCCCCACTGCACTTTTTACACTACTCCAGTAAAAACCACTACATAATTGGGGGTGGAGGATGTTGGCATCTCTTTGTTATTTCTGCTAACTGTTGGTATTGATCCATCTAAGCACCCATTGGACACGTTGTGATGATTTTACCCAAATAAAAGTATCCAAATAACGAAATGATATATATCATAAATCCAGAGTGATTATTAATATGACTATACAGTTCCTTCCTGCATTCAATGAACACTTATGGAGTATCTGCTTTGGACACCAGCACTGCTGGTGAGAACACAAAAACAAATATGACAGTATTACTATCTCAAAGTATTGGTAAGACATATACACAAATATCTATGAGAATATATGACATTTATATCATGTTTGGCTTTCTAGGAGACCCAAGCACTATACCAAGTACTTTCTAGGTATAGCTTTATTTAATCCTTCCAATAACTTAGGGAGCTAGATTCTAGCCCTTTTTTTCAGATGAGGAAACTAAGACTCAGAAAGGGCAAATAATTTGCCCGAAGTTACCTATTTAGTAAGTGGCAGAAGTGCCTTACTCCAGAACCCATATGCTTAACCATTATGTTTCACTGCTTCCCTGATTCAAGACAATATGATTTTGGTGTTAAAAGTGCAAATAAAGTGAACCTTCAAGAGAATACAATTCAGGAAAGTTAAGAAAAACTTTCTTCCCAAAGGTTCTAGACCTGCCTCAACAGCTTTTGCTGCTTGTTCTTTTATATCACATTCCACAAATGCAAATCCTTTCGGATCTCCAGTCAATTTATAACGTGGTATACTTATATAAACAACAGTGCCACATTTCCCCAATACTCTTGAGATCCAGCCATGATTAACATTTTTGGGAAGTAATGCCTATGATAAATTAGAAGCAATATCAAATATATAAGGTCAATAAATTTCTCCAGGTCAATAAATTTTTACTTGTAATATTTTTTAGAAAGTGCAAACAAAGTGATATATGGGCCTAGAGATGTGAGCATTTGCTTCTCAAAGCTCAGTGAGGGAAGAGCCTTCAGTTAGGGCTTTAAGGTTAGGCAGGCCTGGGAAAACTACTTAACCTCTATAAGCCTCAGTTGCCTCATCTGTAAAATGGGGATGATAAGGAATAGGACTACTCCATAGGTGTGAGGATTAAATGAATTAATACACGTAAAGCATTCAAAACAGTACTTGACACATGGCATATGCTCAATAAATTCTAGTATATCAGCATCATCAATACTGTCATCATCATCATCATTGTCATCTGTGGGGACAGGCAAAGAGGTATTGCAACAAGATTGCACTCTGTGTTTTCAGTACCTGGACCTGCAGGTTAAAAGTTGGGTTATAAACCAACTTTGAAGCAGGGTGAGCTCCATTTAGAGCAGCTCAATAAAAGTCACTAAAGCGTCTCCTTGCTCAAAAGGATGAAGCTTGACATTACCCTAGGGTAGGACATTGTCTCCCAAAGGCCCCCGTTAAAATGAATACCATATCTAGGAGGTAAAACCTCAAACTCTGTCACACATTAACTCCCTGGATTAAATGCATTCAGCAGATTGGCTCCAGCAGAGATCGGTGCTTTTGCGGAATAAGACAGTGAGCAGTTTTTATGGCTACTAAAAAGACAGGTGTGGATGGAGCAGAGCAAGGACAGAGCCTTTCCTTCCTGATCAGTTTCAAGAGGCCAGAGGCCAGAGCCCTAAGCAGGAGAAGCATTTCAGGAAGAAGAGAAAACTAACATTGAATGAGCAACCATTGTGGGCCACGATGCTAAGTTCTTTACATGCATTATCGCAGTGAATCTTGCAACCATAATAAGGTAGGTACTATTACTATCATTTAACAGCTGAAGAGATGGAGACTCAGAGAGGTTAAATCACTTTCCCAAGGTCACACAGTTAACGAATGAGACTGAGGAGGTGGGATTTGAATTCCGTTATTTGAAATTCCAAAAGCTGAGTCTTTTCTAGTATACCACAGTGGTCACTCAAACCCAGAGGACAGAGACCTGGATAAGTCAATGGAAGGGCATCAACCGGTGGTGGTGACATAGGACACAAGCAGTGCTGAATAGCTTGTGCATAGCAGTGGTAAGGGTGACAAGTCACAGAATGGCTTCACATAGGTCATCTGTCTCATCTCTGTGTCCAGTAATTCACTGAGTCCTACCTCTGCCCCCAGGATTGTCTCTGACCTTGATTGAAAACTGAGTTTTACCCTGACCCAATCCTCATGTGCAATAATGCACTTCACAGCTGCTTGCTGCCTTGGGGCAGGAGGGTGGGCGTGGTTTCATGTATGTCCTCTGTGCTCTTGAAGAAGCACTTTAAAACATTTATTTGCTGGTGCACCTGAGTGGCTCAGTCAGTTAAGCATCTGATTTTGGCTCAGGTCACCATATCGCGGTTCGTGAGTTTGAGCACCATATCAGGCTCTCTGTTGTCAGTGCAGAGCTTGCTTCGGATCCTTTGTCCCCCCCCCTCTCTGTCCCTCCCCCACCTCACTCTCTCTTTCTCAAAGATAAACATTAAAGACATTTATATGCTGATATTAACTCAATAGTATCATCTTCTTGAACAAATGAACAAAGGCAGCACAGTTATGTCAACAGTTATTTCCTCAACAAGCAGTTTCCAAGTGCCAAGTATGTGTTAGGCACGATCCTGTGTACTATTATTCCAGCGACCTTAAAGTCTGGTGAGTGGAGACAGATATGAAAACTGGTCATTTGAATATGACATTATCTATGGGAGCCCATGGGGGTTTCAGAGTGAGCAATCAATGTCACATTCCTTGCCTCATGGCCCTCAATTCCAGAATGGATATGCTGGTGGTTGCCCCTCACCACAGGCCCGCAAAGCACAGCATGCAGACACAAAAGTGCTCCTAACTCATCGCAGGAGTAGCTGCCAGTGAAAGGTACAGCCATAGCTGTTATGAAGAGGCCAAATTCTCTGTAGGCAAGAGTGGCCTGAGAAAGGAGGAAGATGAAGTCTTGGATCTGGGACTGGAAAAAAATGGATGCAACTTGGTTAAATGGAGAAACAGATTAGATTAAAACATGATTCTCCCATGTGTTCAGCTCTTTAAATTTTGCTTTTAAATGCATGCCTTCTATTTTCTGAGTGCTGCCTGCCTTGAATGCTATTGGTTTGCTTTTGTATTTTTTTTCCCTTGTGCATTTTGAAGATTGGGTAAAGTGGGGTAAAGGATTACAGGAAAAGGAAGAATGAATGAGGTGCTTTAAACCCAGTACTGTGTGATAGAACTTTCTCAATGACTGGAAGTTTCTGTTCTGTGCTGTCCAGTATAGTAGCCTCGGGCCACACGTTGCTACTAAGCAGTTAAAATGAGGCCAGCGTCAAAGGAAACAATCCATAAAACTAATAGGCAACCAACGGAATGGGAAAAGATAGTTGCAAATGACATATCAGATAAAGGGCTAGTATCCAAAATCTATAAGAAACTCACCAAACTCCACACCCACAAGACAAACAATCTAGTGAAGAAATGGTCAGAAGATATGAACAGACACTTCTCCAAAGAGGACATCCTGACGGCCAACAGACACATGAAACGATGCTCAGCGTCCCTCATCATCAGGGAAATACAAATCAAAACCACACTGAGATACCACCTCACGCCAGTCAGAGTGGCTAAAATGAGCAAATCAGAGAACTCTAGATGCTGGTGAGGATGTGGAGAAACGGGCACCCTCCTACACTGTTGGTGGGAATGTAAACTGGTGCAGCCCCTCTGGAAAACAGTGTAGAGATTCCTCAAAAAAATTAACAATAGAACTCTCCTAGGACCCAGTAATAGCACTGCTAGGAATTTCCCCAAGGGATACAGGAGTGCTGATGCATATGGGCACATGTACCCCAATGTTCATAACAAGCACTCTCAACAATAGGCCAAAACGTGGAAAGAGCCTAATTGTCCATCAACGGACGAATGGATCAAGATGTGGTTTATCTATACCATGGAATACTACATGGCAATGAGAAAGAATGAAATCTGGCCATGTGTAGCAACATGGATGGACCTTGAGGGTGTTATGCTGAGCGAAATAAGTCAGGCAGAGAAGGACAGATATCATATGTTTGCACGTATAGGAGGATTAGGAGGAACTTAAAGAAGGACCTTGGAGGAGAAGAAGGGGAATAATAGTGGGGGAGAGGGAGAGAGGCAAACCATGAAAGACTCTTGAATGCTGAGAACAAACTGAGGGCAGATGGGGTGGGGGAAGTGGGAGGGGGTTGATGGACATGGAGGAGGGCACTTGTGGGGATGAGCACTGGGTGTTATATGGAAACCAACTTGACAATAAACTATTTAAAGTTAAAAAAGTGAGGCCAGTGTGACAGAGGAAAGGATTTTTTCATTTTATTTTAAATATTTTTAGTATCCACTGTATTGGAAAGCACAGCTCAAATTACTTAGCAAATAGTCCACACAGACCCTTGTAAAGGTGCTTCTAGAGGTGCCTGGGTGGCTGGCTCAGGTCATGATCTCACAGTCTGTGAGTTTGAGCCCCACATCTGGCTTCCTGCTGTCAGTGCAGAGCCCGCTTCAGATCCTCTGTCCTCCTCTCTCTACCCCTCCCCTTGTGCTCTCTCAAGAATAAAAAATATATAAATGCTTCCATTAACCTAGTTATGGGGGCACTCGTTTGGAGTTGAACAGGCTTGATCAGTCAGGGGCTGGAGGATCATGGTTCCTAAGAACAACCCTATAAGGGTTTATTCCTCATTTACACAGTGCCTTCAGGTACATTATCTCATTTAATCCCATAAGAACCCTGAAGAGGGGAGGGTGGAGATGATCATCCTCATGAAATCCAGTAAGTAGGTGACACTAGCAAGGCTCTACGGCAGATAAGGGTGCAGACTTAGAGGGGCGCCTGGGTGGCTCAGTTGGTTGGGTGTCCAACTTCGGCTCAGGTCATGATCTCACGGTTTGTGGGTTCGAGCCCCACATCGGGCTCTGTGCTGACAGCTGGCTCAGAGTCTGAAGCATGTTCCAGATTCTGTGTCTCCCTCTCTCTCTGACCCTCCCCTGCTCACGCTGTCTCTATCCCTCTCTCAAAAATAAATAAAACATTAAAAAAAAAAAGGGTGCAGACTTAGAGGCCAGGTGTTTTTCCTCCTAAGTGGGAGGCTCTTCCCAGGGAGACAGCACCAGCGGAAATGAAGTCATGTTACTAATGCCAACTGCTGGCAGACTAGGCCTTATATTGTAGGATTTTGTTACCTCAATACCCGGGGTTCGTTGTCTTGCTGCTTCGAAGAATGAAGAGGTGGACACAAAATGAGCAGCAGGCAAAAGTTTATTAGAGTATAAGATCAGAAAGGAAGAATAGCAGTAAAGCAATTTACAGAGAGGGGGCATTTGAAAGTGAGTGCCCATGCACTATAGGCAACATTCCTTGTTTTATAAGGTTCTGGTCAGCCCCCCCCTTTCCTTTCCCTCTTGTATCTTCTCAGGTCCTACCCTTATTGGCTGGATAACTCTAAGTGCTGGGTTGTCCATTCCTGATTGGCTGGACCCCATTTTATGAGGGGTGGTCTCTGGCCATACCCGTCCTTGCAGGTCATAGGTTTTTTTGGGCTACTACTTATTTTTTGTCAGGTCTTTTGTCAAATTCCTGAGGAAAACCTGAAGGGGAGTAGGTGGGGTCTGGTACATTCTTAAGAGGAACCTTAAGCCTGAGGGAGTTTGCTGTGATCAGACACTCCCAGCATTGTTCCAAAACACATTTGTCCCCATCCAGGGACCTCAGGTTCTATCCTTTAACTCTGCCTATTTTATCCTATCTTTCCCTTTCATATTTACAGATGAAGAGAAGTGCTCTGCTTCACACATCTCTGACTTTTTCCTACTAGACTGTGGCTAATAGGGTCATAGATTATTAACAGGAACCCTATTTTATTCCCTTCCCACTGTCTTGATTGACACAGTAGGAATGTTTTTGAAAAGTTCGTTTATATATTCAAAAGTATATACTGAGTACCAACCCTGTCCCAGTCAGTCAGTGTTCTAGATCTGAGGATACCGCTGTGAACAAAGCAGAGATCCCTTTCTTGTGGAGCTGACAGTTTGCGGGAGGTGGGGGTGGGGACTGACAAGAATAAATAGTGTATATATATTTTTAACATTTCAAAAATATTTTAAATATGCCATGGTCTCTCATCTTTTATGGTACACACACTGTCCAATGTATATTTTTGTGTAAATCTGCACCTGCACTTCAAGAAACTGGCTGTCTGGCTGAAATGTGGAAATACCTTTGATTTAGTCTTTTACCATGTGTTGAGTGCCACCTATGTGCAGAGTCTGATACTAGGGACCTTGGAGAGATGCAGAAGAATGAGAAGACAAGGTCCTGTCTTAGGGGGTGCCCAGCCCCACGAAAGAGGCAGTCCTTTCCTTCGGAGCTCCTAGCCTGTAAGAGCTGACAGTCTAGTTTGGGAAGGCAAACAACTTCAGGACCCACTTACAAAGGGGAATCCCAAGTACGTGCAAAAATGAATCCAGGCTAGACTGTTCAGAGTTGGGTAAACTGTCCCCACTCATGATGATGAAGAGCTGCTGCATGTCCCAACAGTGAAGAAGATCCCAGAGGGCAGCCCTTCATGGATTACTGTTACCCTGGCAAGTCTGGATGAGATGGGATTTGAGGTGCTATTGCAAGAATGCAGAACTCGGAGGCAGGATGGAGTGGGGTGGGCATCCCAGGTAAAGGATCTCTCCTGGGGGTGCTGGGCAATTAAGCAGTCTTGGGCACAAGCCTAGACAGTCACCCCCAATGCAAACCCAACTGAAGATGCAGAGGAGAAAGGAAGGCCAGTGTGTGCGCATAGGGGCGGGGGTGTCTTGGCTAGGGAGCGGCAGCAGGAAGGAGCTGGTCAAAGGTGGAGGGAGGGAGTGGGGGAAGCCTGGGCCAGAGTCTTCTCTGCAGCGCCCTGGTTCCTGGACAGCCGTTAAGGAAGCGAGGTGAGAAAGGGTTAAGTGTGCCCATCCACCGCCCCAAATGCTTCCTGTGTTTGAAATCCTTCAGGTCTCCAAAACCCTCTGGCCCCCGGCCAGGCGGGCATTGTCCGGGGAGCGGTTGTGGGTTGTTGGAGCAGCCGTGCAGCCTTTGTTGTGGGGCCATTTCGAGGTTCCCTCTCGCGCCCTGGCTGGGGCCGCACAGTGCGCGCTGGGAGGAGGGCGGTGCGGGAGGCTTGCTCCCTCTCTCTCTTCCTGGCCCCCCCTCCAGTCCCCCAGATGACCACATGACCAAGTGGGCTCGCGGCCAAGCCACAAGCTACAAAATGCAGCCCCTGGAGTGAGCGGGGAGCATTCTCGCTGGGCCACGGGCAGTCGGAGCCGTGGCGGAGCAGCCAGCCTCTTGGAAAGAGCTCGCTGCTGTCCCCGGAGCCGCCCGCCGAGGCCAGCTTGGAGGCGCTGCCCCGCGGCGGGAGAGGGAGGCTGCAGGAGAGGCGGCAGCGAGCGAGCGCGGCAGCCGGCCAGCCCGCGGCGCAGCCGGGGAGCCACGCGAGCTCAGCGCCTGCACGCACGCACTACCCGCGGCTCGCGCCTCTCTCCTCGCCTCCCGGAGGGGCCCGGCCTCCCTGGCCTCCCCGCCCCCTGGCCCCAGGCAGCGGCCCAGGAGCAGCATGGATCTGCGGAGGTGCGTGCTGGCGCTCCTACTGCTCTGGCTCTCTCTGACCCCGGTGTGTGGAGGTGAGTGCGCGCCCTGCCGCTAGCCCGCGAGCCCTTTGCCGCGCTACGGGACCGCAGCCGACGCGCTCCCTCCCCTCCGCCCCCTCGCTCGTGAGCTCTCCTCCTCCCGCGACCCGGCGCGAGCCCAGCTGGAGCAGCCACGCGCCGCCCCGCGGGGCCGCAGACTGACTGACAGAGCGCCTTGGGCAGAGGACCTGTTGGCCGGCAGGGGCGACCCCTTCCTCCGGGGGCGAGGTCGGGGGGCTCGGTTGGTTCTCGGGCATCACCCGCCCGGCGCCTTGCCCCTCCCGGCGGCCCGGCGGCCCCTCGAAGTCCGAAGAGCTCAGGGCCGCCGGCATGCGCCCCGGGTCCCGCGCCCTGCACCCCACGTGGTGAAGGGCAAATGTGGGGCGGGCGGCACGTTCCGCTCCCCAGGGATCAGTGGAGGTAGCTGACCTGACTGAGCCTGGTGGGCTGGCCTCCCAAATGGAAGGTTTCCCGGTTCCTGGAGGTTAGGGGCCAACCGCCGGTCCCGGGGCGCGGGCCACTGGGGATGATGTGCCAAGATGCAGACGTGACACTTGTTGCATAGGCAGGCGCGCGCGGCGGGGGCGTGGAGCCCAGCTGCTGCTCCGCTCAGCCTGCATGGGAGCGGAGGCAGGCTTCCCCGGATCTGGTCGGGCAGGGCCAGCCCAGGCCGCTCTTCCCTTTCCCCAAGGTCTTATCTCGTGTGCTCCTCTGCTGCCCTCATGGGAGGCTCTCCCCACAGACTCCTCGCCACCCCGGGGACTCTTTCATCGATATCCTGGCTCTGGCCTTTACTCAGCCCCAGGCACACTTCACCTCAGTCCTCTTGTCTCTAGGCACCAAACCAGGAAACGTGGACCTGACTTGACACTTCCATGCAACTCTGGGAGGGGGAGTCCTTTCTCCCCCACCTGCAACACACACACACACACACACACACACGCACGCGCACACACACACACACACACACACAAACACACACACACCTGGTATACTTGGCACTGGTGCTCCCTTGCCCTCCCCAAACCTTGTCTCCGCAAATGCCCTGGCAGCTCCGGCCCAGGCTGCCTGTCCCCTGTGCGTCAGTGTCTCTTGGGGCTGTCAGCTCCTACCTCCAGCTGCCACAGTCCTGTGATCTGGCTATCACTGCTGCCTGCCTGGCACCACAGAAGGGGAAGGCCAAAACCAGGTGGATTAATGCCAGTGCCAGGGCTGGAGGCACAGAAAGGTGGGAGCAGAGGGAAGGAGAAGGCAGGGGAGCCCTACTTAGTTCCAGACCCTCCAGAGAGGTAAGATGGCCTGCAGCCCAGGAGCCTCTCCGAGGGGCCTGGCGGGGCTCCACCTCTCTCCCTTTGTAGGCTGCCTCCTTTCTCTGCTTTTGCCTTTTGGCACTGCCCTGGCCCTGGGAGCACTGCCTGCTTCTCAGGAAGATGCAGTTGGTTGGCTCTGTCACCCCCTGCCTTCAGCTAGCTGTCCCGTGTCTTCTCCTTCAGAGCCCAAGTGCTGGGTCAGCCTCTTCCTTGATATGGAGGGACTGAGCTTTTCTTCAGAAATCCCTTCAGGCAGGCATACAGAGAGCAAAGGTATGAATGAAGGACACCTCATGGGCCTGCTCTCCAGGAGCCTACCATCCAATGCAGTTGGCAAGACAAGACACCCACATGACACCACCACTGGCAACTAGTCTAACGTGGTGCCTGCAGGGAAGAAAGTGTGGGTGCAGAGAGGGTGTCCCAGAAGAAGCTGGGGCTTCCTGATCTGCATACTTGGTGCTCCCCCAAGAGGCTATGGGGAGACCCTTGGGCAACTGACCTCCACTAGAACCCTTCTGGGATCCAGCTGGTAAAGGGGACAGCTAGTTTCAAGGGGGATGGAACACTGTGTTTTGGCCCAGACCCTGTCACCTCTTGCTTTAATTCACCCTTCTTCATTAGGCCAGCTGTCTCCATGCCCTTGTTTGGGTAAATTTGTTGCCCTCACATTTTGCTTAAGCCTAGCACTGGACATTTCTAAGGCCCTCAGTGCCTTTTCCATTCCATGACATCTCCTGGAGCCAGGGAGGGGCACTTCTGTGCAGGTGGCCACCAGCCAAGGGTCCGAGTACCTATGGCCTGGCTCCTCCTGCTTCCTATCCTGGGCCAGAAACTCGGACCCCAGAACCACCTTGCCCTTGGCCCAGACTTGCATGCCCTCCCCAGCCAATCTCCAGTCAAAGTCCCAGGCCTGAAAACATTGCTTCCTCCACAACACACTCTGTCCTGACTTGGAATGTCCCCCCACCCTCCCCTTGCCAGACACACACAGACTCCTGCAGTGCCTCCTGACCTGGGATACACTTTGTCTTTTGAGTCTGAGAACTGCTGGGCCAGAGCCAAGTGTCCCTTGGTCTCTGAGCACCTCTCTTTCTTTTCCTCCCCTCCCCCTCCTCCTCCTGAGCCCTAACTCAAAGACTGCAGTCACAGCTCTAGTGTGAGGACAGCCTACTGTACCTCACCCTCTCAGAGAAAGGGCATCGGCTCCCCATCCCCAATCCTAAGTGCCAAGCACTCTTGTAACCTAAGTCAGGCCTCTTGGGCGAAGGACTAATGCAAGTAAAGTGGAGGGCCAAGCTGCCAGAGTGTGATGTGTCCAAGGGCAGCAAAGCTGGCACGGGAAGATAGCTCAGGGCACTGGGGTGGAGGGCTGGGCAGACAAAGGAAGGGTGCCTCATCAGGGAGGTACCTGCGGGACCACAGAGCAGTGGAGGGGACACAGCCAGCGGGTTGCTACCAGAGCACTCATGTGGACTTTTAAAGCAATCACAAGATAGGCTGGACAGCAAGAGGAAAAACAGGTGCATCATTCCTGGTAAGGCTGGCATGTTCCTGAAAAGTCCCACGCACCTCTTTGTGCACTGTCAGGGTTAGAGTTCAGGTTACATGAAAATCAAACCTTGTTCGCCCCTGACCGTAGTTCCCAGTGCAGAGATGCTGGAGCCCCGTTCTGATGTGCTTCAGAGAGCAGTGGCTCCAGTCCCTCTAGGCTTCAGGTTCTTTGGAGGGTTGCCCCAGCCTCCCTTTAAGTAGCAAATGACTTGGAAGAAAATATTTAAGTACACTGAGGATGGCTGACATTTCTAAAGGGGAATTCCTTTGTACAGGCAGGACCTCTACAGTGATGAAAATCAGCAGCCTCCAAATGTCCCTTTGGACAGGATAAAGCTCGGGTTTCAGGTGTCAGCTTATCTCAGGGTGAGCCAGACTCAGAATCAAAAGTAGGAAACAGGTGGGTGATGGGATCGGGGTGTGGGAGGAGCTGCAGACTTCCAGCTACAAAGAAGACAGTGAGCCCCCCACCTGACGGGATGCAATGTGCCGGGGGCTTCTGGGTGGCTGCTCTCTGGGGTTTGGCTGAGCACTTGATTAGCTCAAAGTAGTTCTTCTCTGCAGGCTTGGAGTCTAGATGTCTTCCTGGCCAGAGTCTGAGCCAGCGTCCCTGTTCCATCCTGGTTCTTGGCCTCCCCACACCGAGGGCCTTTCACCCCTAGCCCCCCTCCCTTACTGCAACCAACACTCATAGTCCTGGGTGCTGAATACTTGGAGATGACACCCTCCCCATCTAGGCACCTTGCCTCTCTTCTCCATGCCCACTATACCCCTGGGGCTGTAACCTGTGCCATTGGCCAGTCCCCACCCCAGCCCCAGTAGTCCAGGGCATGGACTCAAGAACCAAGGTCTCACATTATCAAGACCCCTCGGGTCCTCCCTTGTGCCTGGCCACACCCTCACCACAGTTCTTCCTGTCGCAAGTGTTCCTTATCAGCATCATTCCTACCCACCTCAGTGGTCAGGAAGAGCCTTGAGGGGACCCCAAAATACAGGGCAGAAGCTGAAGCAGCTGACATTGGGGGGTGCTTTGTGAAGGTCCTTCACTCCTCTCTCCTTCCCTGGCCCAGGCCTTTTACAAATGGCTTTATGACAGACAGAAGTGGCCTCCTGCCCCACTGCCCCAAAGTGAGAATATAATTTATTTCAATTCTCATGAGGTGATGGGTTTTAATTCTCATTAGGGGAGAAGCTGACACATTACCCCAACCAGAAGCATGGGAGTGTGGCTGGTAACCAGTGGGGTCTTAATGGGCCTGTGGCTTTTCTTGGGGAAGGAGGTAGGGGACTAGGCAGTGTGCATGTGTGCAGTGGGGTTGTGTGTCTGAGAAAGCACAGGCCCTGGAGCCTGGGCGGAGAGGGCCCAAAGGACAAATTTCATCTGCTTTTGGCCCAAGAGGAGGATAAACGCCTGGAAATTGTGTGCAAAGGGAGGAGGAATCACGAGAGCCAAGAAGCCAATAGAGGAACCAGAGTATGGGGATGCTGGAGGCAGGAGGGGGGAAAGGAAGAGCAGCCAGGGGTATGACTGGGGGGCTAGCAGCCAATGGGTGGTTATATGGAAACTGTGAGCTAGTTGTAGGGATTCCTGGAAGGATGAAAGTAGGGACTGAGGGGCAGGGACATGGCTGAGGGTGAATCTGGTGGTGTGGGAGGAGACTGGGATTCATGATCACTGACCTCAGAGGCTGTTTTCCTGCAGGACAGCCCTGGACTGGCCATTGCAAAAGTTCCCCGCAAGTTGGCCTTCTGCCCAGCACCTTCTCATCTCCCTATCCTGCATGCTTCCAGTGGCCACACTTGTTTCTGGAGTGCAAGCCCACCTTCCTGGGTGCGCTGCAGCCTTCATGAGAGCCGGTCCACATGCCTTCTCCCTCACTGTGCCCAACACCCAGCACCACTTGGATTCTATCGTCAGGGCTTAGCCTGACATAAGGAGGCTTCTTCTCTAAGCCAGATGTGGACAGATATAGAGCAGAGCCCTAGAGAGCAGACGAGAAGCCAACTGGGATTTAAATGGAAGGGTTTACATTAAACACAGGGTGGGGGTGTGATCTGGAGATGAAAGAAGATGAGGTATCCGGTGGGGAGGTGCCAGGTGCAACAGCCCACACGTCTCTTGATGCACAGACTTGCCGCTTCAAGTGACCATTCACTCAGTGGTTCACTCATTCATTCATATAAGATGTATTGGTCTCTAAATCTGGTCATAAACTGAATGGAACCCAGCTTAAGGCACACAGAGCCAGAGACACCCCCCCCCCCACGCCACCAGCCATACCCACAAGGAGATCACAAGGAGCAAGTGAGATGCCTAAACACTGATGAGATGCCCAGGAGTGAGGTGTGAGATCTTGAGTACTCAAAAGTAGGTCACGTGAGTATTGAAGGATGTAGGAGCACAGTGACACGATGTTCTGGATTTGCTCTAGAATACTTCACAAAGAAAGGGGATAACTAAAACATATGTGACTCCATCTGGATAACTGTGGAATCTGGATGATGGATACATGGTGCTCGGGGGATTCATCTCCTTGAAATGTTGCATGTTTAAAATGTTTTAAGTGTATCCATTGCAAGGGTACAGTGGAGGGGTGGTTATTGCTTGCTGTGCCCTAACCAGGTATGGACATATGCCTCAAACTGTATCCCACAATGATGTTCTAAATGAAGAATATGTTTGCACCTGCCAGAAACATGATAGAGCTGCCAAAGGACATAAAGTTAGCTCCATAAATTGCAAGGTGTGAGCAGTAGGTTTGTCCCAGGGCAGTGTAAAAATTGCAAATTGTTCACCAAGATAGAAGATAAAAACAAAGAAAAACTTTGATGAGTACTCTCATGGAGAGATGGCCCTCTACCATGAGCCCATAGCCCCCTGTCCATTTGCATCAGCCTTCCTGGCTAACAGGCTTTCTTCTTCCTGCAGGGCCCCTGCTGCAGCCTTCTGATGGGAATGGGCTGGAAGAAGGCAGTGTCCGCCACCTGGTGCAGCCCAGAGGGTCGAGGAACGGACCAGGACCCTGGCAAGGAGGTCGGAGGAAATTCCGCCGCCAGCGGCCACGCCTCTCCCACAAGGGCCCCATGCCTTTCTGAAGCAGGTACTTGAGCCTCTGGTCAGTGGGCAGTGGAAGGAGCAGGGAGGGACAGCCTGGAAGCCTGGTGGCCCTGTTGCTTATCACTGGACAGACACCTGTCCCAAGCAGTTCCAGCCCCATACACAATACGGGGCCTTATAGAACACCTGTCTTACTCCTTCATTTTACAGACATGGAGACCAAGGCCCAGAGAGAGGCATACACCTCAGGCCAATTTCCTAACTCTCTAGGAACAGGGTTCCAGCTCCCCTCCACCCTGCTGCCTGGGTTTGGGCAAGCTGGCCCAGACAGAGAGTTGTAGAAGCCCTGGGGGCCCTTGATGAGCTGGAGAGGGGTGTACCAGGGTAGGCTCACAGGTGTGCAGGGAGAATGTTCACCAGAGCTAGGGAAGCAGCGAGCCTTGGGGGCATCATGCAGAGAACAGGAAGAGAGTTGCCCACAGCCACAGGAAAGAGAAAAACCCAAGGCAGCTGCAGAGAAAGCAAGGCTTAAGCCTGCTCCTGAGACCTGGCCTGCGATGTCCCCCTGTAGTCTGGACAAGGTGGTGCGAATTCAGAGACCCGGGGCTTTAGGTTCAGGGTTGTGGGGAGAGGGAAGTGAAGGCTGTCTCCTTTCTTTTCTGGGATGGTTCCTTTGACCTAGGATATGACAGTGACTCCTTTCTGGTCATTTTTGTCTCTTTAGGACTGAAGGGGCCCCTGAGTGCCCGCCCCCTGCAACTCTTGCCAGTCCATAGATTGGTCTGCTTCTCTGGAGCCCTCACATCCATTCACCTCTCATCTTGCACCTGTCCTCGCCACTGATGGTTCCAGCTCTTCTTACCCACTGGCTTCCCCGAATGTGTGATCCTGCCCCTGGTTGGGATGATTCCCTTTCTCTCCAGTGGATTCATTCAGCCCCTCTTCCTGGCTCTTCTCTGGACTGACTTTGGAGACCCAGCACTGGAAGGCCTGCCTTCTCCCGCCCCATCCCCTTCCTCTAATCCCCACCTCCTCCCATTTAACAGCCCAAGCTTCACCCAGCCCTTCCTTCCTCCAGCTCGCTCTGTGAGCTGGGGGGAAACACTCCCCTCTTCAGTGGGCTCCAGCATATCCCAGGCCTTCCAGCTTCCAGTCAGGTGGACCCTTCACCGGGGAAAGAGCCTCTGGTTAGAGGGACTGGGCATCGGGATGTAGACAGGGTGCCTTGGGGGGCATTGGAATGGGGGCTGGTCTTCTAGTGAAGGGGAGAGGGGAGGCATTGGAGAAGAGGAGGGATAGCTGCTGTGGCCTTTTCTTATTCCATGTTTGGCTTAAGGAAGAGGCAAAGGAGAGGGGCCATGAAGTACTTTGTTACCTCTCTCATCTTTTTGTGTCTCCTAACACTGCCCCCTCACCCCCAACTCCTTCTCTCCCTTGCCCTCTCACTCAGGAGATGGCTCTGTAGTCTCCCAGGAGCAAAAGCCAAGCAGGAGTAGTGTTATGTTGTTGTTGTTGTTTGTTCTGTTTTGTTCTTGCCAAGAATCACAATACCAGCACCAAAAGAAACCTTGGTGATCACTTAGCTCTGCCTCCTTGTGCAAACTCCTGCAAAATGGTCCTGGAGAGGGATAGTGACCTCTTCAGGGTCACTGCAGAGCCAGAATGAGGACCCAGGTCTCCTGGCTCCCATTTGATGATATCCTCTTCCCTCTTAATGATATATTTTCAGAACACATTAAGTGCCTTTCCCAAGATTGGGACTGGGGGTTGCAGGGAAGGGAGAGGCAAGCCAGCTATGAACTGCCCCACGGTGGTATGGGGATGGAGCTGCTCCTGCCTCCCTGGCCTGCCCCTGCCGGTCCATTCCCCAGCTGGGGCTGGAGGTTCCCTAACTTGCCAGCTGCCCCCATTCCTGCAGCACTTCCAGACCCCAGGTATTCTTATAGGGACAGCTCAGGTACTGAGGCTACTGTTCCAACCCCAACACCGGTTTTCAGAGGCCAGAAGGTAGCCTTCAGTAATTGGACTCAATAGCCTTCTCTTCACGTTGACTGGACCTTCTTTCCCAGGGGCCTTTCCTTAGGGGAGGAGCAAGGGGGAGAAGAAGGAAGGGAGGGAAGGAAGGAAGGAAGGAAGGAAGGAAGGAAGGAAGNAGGTAGCCTTCAGTAATTGGACTCAATAGCCTTCTCTTCACGTTGACTGGACCTTCTTTCCCAGGGGCCTTTCCTTAGGGGAGGAGCAAGGGGGAAAAAAGAAAGAGAGAGAGAGAGAGAGAGGAAGGAAGGAAGGAAGGAAGGGAGGGAGGGAGGGAGGGAGGGAGGGAGGGAGGGAAGGAGGGAGGAAGTATAGGTCTGAGCAGACTTCCTTCTCAGAGGCCTCCCAGAGGAGACAAGAGCCTGATGGCCACCTATGTATGTGTGGAGACAGGGGGAGTCAGGGCCCCCCAAGTCCCACAGTAACCCCAATATTGTCTAACCGCCTCTCCCCCTTACCTCCACTGCTGCTGATGCTACTGCTGCTACTGCTTCAAGGCCCACCTGAGGGGCCAGGCTGGGCACCTGCTTCCCCCCACACACCCCCAGGTTGGGAGTGGGGGCTGGTCAGTGTTCAGAAAGCCTCTTCTGCCACTCATGCCCCCACCAGGGATTGGGCCTTCTTTCCCTTCCCCCTCTCTGCATCTCCTGCCTCATCAGCTGCCTAGCTCCGTGGAGAAAACTGGGGAAGTCTAGAGACACGGAGCAGAAGAGGGCAGGGGGAGGCTGGGGGACTGTCTTATTTAAAATGGTTGTGTATGATTCTTATACTAATTTATACAAAGATATTAAGGCCCTTTTCATTAAGAAATTGTCCTCTTCCCATAATTATGTTCACTGTGTTTGTAAAAATTGTTCTGTGTAAATATGTCTTTATAATAAAGAGTTAAAAAACTGACAATTCACCCTTACTGTTGGAGGTCATGTTCAGGAGGGTCATTCCTGTCCCTTGAGGTTCATGGTTGTCCCTATGCCCACATATTGCACTTGCACAGAGGTAAATGCCTGCATCCCTAATCAACTCCATGTCTAATGGCCTTGAACCAATTTGCCACAAACTCACAAAAGGACTCTCTATTCTTAATGACTGATTCACATAACAGTCAGTCCGCTTTTAAATGTTTTGGCATCTGTTTGGGTGTCCTTTTCTTTTTTTCTTCATTGTCATTTAAAGATTTTTTAAAAAGCAATTTATTTAAGGACATTCTGGTTAAAGGTGGGATTTCTACTAAAATGTGTCTTATATCCTTGGTGGGTGTCTTCTAATTTTATCTACTTTTCAACACTTTCAGGACTTTTTAGCCAGTTTGCCTTTCTTGAAAATTGTTATATTTCTTGCAATAAGTACATTTGGTAATGGCTTTGTATGTATCACTTTATGTTTCACAAAATAGAGCTGCTTGATGAATGAGAACGCCTGAAAAATAAACTGCAAGGAGTTCAATACAATTCTGCCCCATCTGTCTCACTTCTTCACACTTGTCAAAATGCCAATGCCTTGCAAAACAGAAAGGGGCATGGGTACATGCTAATTTGGTTAATCAACTCATTAGGTGCACACAGGCATACACAATGCAGAGTAAAACCCAGTGAAAAGGAGACAGAAGTGATCAAGAAGGTGCATTTCAAACATCTTATGGGCTATTCTACAGATTTGACAAGTGCTAGAAATACACAATTTTAAAAAAAGGTCTGCCGACAAACTTGCTAAAAGCCATAAAACTGCTCAATAGGAGATAAAATAGAAAAAACCACGCACAAGCATGTAAAGTAATCTCGTCATTGACAAAATGCTGCAGATTGCGACATAGTGCTTTTAAAATAACGACATTATGTTGGAAGTACCTCTTAGGAAAATTGGTACAAAATGCCTTCTTTCAAAATTACTACTTTGACTTTTAGGCAAACTGGTCGTCAGAGTAACTGGTTTTAGGCAAAGAGGTTTTAGGTGGGCTGGCTTTATGCTGATTGGTCCGTTGCCTCCCTAATCACGCCCAAAGCTCTCATTTTACATGAAACCAAAGAGAAGGGAGTGGTGGCAAGGCAGGATAACTTAATAGTGACCCATAAGTGTATAGCCTTTTAACAGCTTTCAGAGGTCTTTTTAAAAATAACTCATTTTACTCTCCTAACAACTGGGTGACACAGTCCACAATCCCCATTTTACAAATGAGAAATGAGAAAATGGCCTCAGAGGGTGAAGCCATTAAGTGAATCTAGAATCTGGACTTTGGATTCTAGAATGCAAATTCTTTCTGTGGTACTATAGAAGTGGGTGCCCCTAATTAGAGGGAAGACTTAAGTACAAAGTGTGTTTGGTATTCTCGGTAAGTGCAATAGACATAGATGGCATGGTGTGGGCTGGTGGGAGCAGAGAAAGGCTAATGGACGCTGTCCTCATAACACTAGCTCCAGAGGCCCAATCACATTGGGTTAAGTTGGCAGGGGGATGGTGGGTAGTGGAGGTGGGGACCGGAAGGGGAGCAAGCACCGGGGTCCTCTGGGCATAGGGAGTTAACTGGATGCTAGTGGGTGGCTGCAAGTCTGACCTCGGGGCAAAGAATGAGGGGAAGGTGAGCTAATAGCCTTCTGGGAGGATGATTAGACATCAAAGCAAAAGAAGGCAAGACATACGGGTTGCCACTCTTTGGCAATATCTTGGCCAAATAATCACAATAGAATCAGGGTAGGGGGTTGTTTCAGAAAACACAGAGGAGGCATGGAGAGGGGCACTTGTGGGGATGAGCACTGGGTGTTATATGGAAACCAACTTGACAATAAACTATTTGTAAAAAAACAAAATAAAATAAAATTTATAAAGAAAAAAAAGAAAACACAGAGGAAAAAAGAAAAAGGGGTTCACTTAACTGGACCAGAAGTCATCAACTGAGAGGTTGAAGGGTGGATGTGGGGGACAGAGAACTTGAAAAACAACAAATCCACCTGGAAATTAGGCAGCTTCTGCAACAACAGAGATTAGGGAGGCAAACAGACCCAGACCACCCATGGCTTTCGAGGACCCCAGGTGTCTGCTAAAATGAGCCACAATCTTCTGAAGCCTAACATTTCAGACTCTCCCAAAAGCCCCCAGCTGACTTGGTTCCACCAACTGGGGCTGGGCTCCACTGAGGAGGGAACTACTCAGCCTGGTGCAAGCAGCCATTCTGAAGTGCTTATAAAATTTTATTTTTCAGGCCGAAAGCTTATTCAACTGAAATTTCTCAATCCAAAATTTCTTTCAGACCAGAGTGAGCTTAGGCCAGCTAACCTCCAAAGGGAATGACAGAGAAGACTTACTATCTTTTTTAACTCTTTATTATAAAGACATATTTACACAGAACAATTTTTACTATCTTCTGCTCCCAGCCCTAGAAGGCTGTAGACTCAGCCAGCATGTCTCTGGAACCCTCAGATGGAAGTCCTCTCCAGGGCTCCTTTTAAAACTTAAAAGTTTATTTATTTTATTTTGAAGAGAGATTGGGTCAGCGAGAGTGGGGGGAGGGGCAGAGAGAGAGGAAGACAGAATCCCAAGCAGGCTCCATACTATCAGTGTAAATCTCAACGTGGGGCTCGAACCCATGACACTGTGAGATCATGACTTGAGCCGAAATCAAGAGTCTGACGTTCAACCAGCTGAGCTACCCAGCAACCCCATCTCCAGAGCTCCTTTGAAAAGTCCACGCTCCCCATGTAATTGGCCAGTGCTCACAAAGGTAGCCCAGCAAGGGGCTTCTCTCATTGCCAAAGGCCAGAGCCTCATCCAGAACATTTCCTCGAATGTTTCAAATCAAGGGTTAACAAACTTTTTCTGTAAAGGGCTGGATAGCATTTTTGACTTTGCAGGGCCACTCCATCTTGGTCTCAACTACCCCAGTCAGCTGTTGCAAAAATAGCCATAGGCAAAATGTAAATGAATGGTTGTGGCTGTGTTTCAACAAAACTTTATTTATAAAAACGGGTGGCAGGTCACAATTTGCTGAACCATGTGTCATTTCAGCCCTTGGACCCTTGCCTGGGGCCCGTGGAGAAGACTTACATTCTACAGCAAGGTCTAGAATTAAAGGCTTTCAGTAGAAGGGGAAGCCTGGGTCAGATTAGGGTTCAAACCCGAGCACTGCTGTTCACTAAGTTCACTAAGTGAGAATTTAGAGGCACTGTCTTGATCTCAGTGAGCCCTGTTTCCAAATTGGGCAGGATGCTTTGTCTACATTTCAGTGCCATGGTCAAGTCCGAATGAGATGATGCAGTGAAAGTGTTGGGCACAGTGCCCAGTCCATGGTACAAGCTTACTAGAGGGAGCTAATGTTTTCTCTGTTAAGCCTCACTCTAACTCCGACAAGCAGACAGGGCAGCCATCATAATCCCAATTTATAGATGAGAAAACTGGCTCAGGGAGGTCAAGTTCCTTGCTCAAATTCACAGAGCTACTAATTGGCCAGTCAAGGCTCAAGCCTGGCTCTGTCTTCAGTGGGGGTCAGCTGCCATACTCTAGGTAGGGGTCCCAGCAAACAGTGCGGATGCTTTAGGCACCCTCCAGAGAGAATCCAGGGAGGAGCTTTGGAAGAAGAAATGGGCATATGGCAAGAAATGGGAATCTTGGCAAGTCATGAAGGCCAGTACTGGATTATGTGGGTCTGCACAAGCTTCTCTTGGTCCCAGAGGCTGCCATAACCTCTATCTCTTACTTCTGTCATTGTGCAAACAAAATGCTTTCTGACCTTCCCTGGGTGCTCAAGAACTGGCAGGGTGCCCAATGGCCTGAAACTAGAGGTTTGGCACTCCGTATCCTAACCTCAGCTTGGCCAGTAACTGGCTGTGTGACTCCTGGCAGGTTAGTTCATCTTTTGGGCTGCCCCCTTCCCCGCTCACCTATTATCATAGCACAATAATCTCTCTGCTCTCCCTACCTCAGACATATAGAATTCTAGAAGAACAAAGCTGGCAGGCGACTGGGAGGTCATTCAGGCCCCCAAACTCCTTTAATTTCAGATGAAGAAAGTGGGACTCAGAAAGGAAAGTGCCCCACTTTAAGGTACATAGCTAGATGGTGCTCACAAACGTGCAGAGAACACTTCCTATGGGCCACGCACTGTTGGCACATCACCCGCCCTGGCTCAGTCTCCATCACAGACCCATTTTGTAGCTGAGGAACCTGAGGCATAGAGAGGACAAGTTCATCTGAGGATCTTCTATGATAGGTAAAAATGAAAGAGAAGGCCCTTTAAGATAAGGCAAAGGCAATGTTAAAGCACTAAGCATCCAGTCAAGGGGGGCACTCACCTCTCTCTGTGGGGAGGACTTTAGCTCCCCTGGTCCCAACACAGCGCAAGTGCTGCTTCTGCACCATGGGGGGCTGCCTCTCTGGAAGAGCCCACCTTTCTGTAAAGTCCGTCTCTTTGGCAGGTGTGGGGCCAGGGGCCAGTGACCCGGGCATAGGTATGAGGCTTCATCCCCCTGTCTGTAGGCCCCCAATCTTTCTCAGAGCCCGGAGTTCTCTTGCCTCCTTCAGAGAACTGTGGTCAGTGGGGAAAGGTAAAGGAAGATACACAAAGCAGGGGGAAGGGTCACACAGGCGTAGAGAAGAGCTGGACGAGGGGTCTCATGAGGGAAGGCTCACCACCCAGCTCTCCACCTCCATCACTCAGAGATCGCAGACGCTAGTTTTGCCAGGAGTTCCTGTCTGATCTCCTTCCTTCCCCGCCTGACTCTGGACTACCTCCCAGCTCAGCTCCAAAGTCCTCTCCACCCCATCTCTTCTCCCAAATTGCCCATCAAGTTTCAAGTCCCGTGTCTTGTGCAAGTTTCCTCTCAACCTGTGCTGGCACTTTCAGAAGCCAAGTGTAAGAAAAGCCCATTTTGCCTGCCCTGAACCCTCATGAGCAGGAGCGACAGTGGAGACCTGCTCCTCGCTTTGCCTCTGGGAGGCTCAAGGGAAAGGCAGCCCTTGCTGCCTGTGGCTCCCACAGTACCTTCTATACCCCTGGCTGCCTCCTCAGCGTCAGCAGGAGCTGTGCAGGACTGAGCTTCATACACAGCTTTCAGGAAGCAGAAGCTGGGAAAGCCTCAACCTAAGTCACCCAACCCCCATTTCCTGGTACTCTTCTAGTCTAGTGTACCCAGACTTCCTTTCCCTGGTGCTCTGCCTCCCCAAATTCTCACAGTCCTTCAAGTGCCAGCCAACTGGGCTTCCCCCAGGAAACCTTACAGGATGTTCCTCTACCCTAAAAGTCATGGCAGGTGATGCCCAGATGGGAACCCAGACTTGTCTTCCTGCTAAGCCTATGCACTTGCCAACCATACATTGTCTCATCAGACTGAGCATGGCTATAACCACAATGGAGGTGACAATGCCCACGGTGATGGCCAGGGAATATAATGATTATGGTTTTCAGCATGGGATCTGGAAAAAAAAATCCTGGCCACTCTAAGTACTAAGCCTGGGTCACTCCACCCTCCTAGGTCTCAGTTTTATTGTATCTAAAATAGAAATCATAATCCGTAGCTTCCTCACTGGCTTGTAGTAAGGCTCAAATGAAGTGGAAATGTTTTTGAAGTTAAAGTGTTTAGTACATGAAAGAATGCCATGCTTGTGTGAACTGGGAGAAAAATGCCTAATTTCCAGTTTGCCCAGTTTTCCCTGGAAAGTGCTTTGTCATCTGCTAAGTATGATAGAAATTCGCTTCCCAACATTCAACAAATGGTTGAGTGCCCATTATGTGCCACTTTCCTTGCAACCTGGTGAGGGAGATCTGATGTTATTCAAAAATCACAAGAAATGTCAGACTTTGACTGTGGTAAAGTCTCTGGGGCAAAGCACAGAACTCCAGGGCATTGATCACAGACAGAGTCTATGGCAGTCTAGTCAAGGAGGGGTCCAGAGAGGCTTCCTTGAGAAGCAGCAGGAGCTGAGACCTCAGGGTTAGTAGAGGTTAAGCAGGAGAAAAGGAATTCCTGGCAGAGGGAGCATGCTGCTTGAGTCCAAGTGCCAAGAAGGGAGTGAGCAAATGTGATTTATTCTTAAACCCATTTCACAGACAGGGAATGGGTCCTGAGAGGGGCCGTGACGTGCAAGATGAGAGATTCCATTCAACTCCTGTGTGCTGGCTGGTTCTCTTCCAGGCTCTTGGCTGGGCCCAGCTAGAGCACTGGCCTGCCTTGTACTTCTTCTGAGAACTTGCCCCATGCTCTATCACTTTCACCAGCTGTGTGGAAGGGATTGAGGCTCCCACCCACAGGAGTGGGTGGCTGGGTGCACCTAGGTCAGTTGCAGGCTGGAGAGGTACTTTGAAAACTTATTAGATGTTCCACTTTCCTTTGGCTTTGCCGCCTTTTCTTCTCCAGGCCGCTTAGTCTTTGGGTGAAATTCTGTGTGGTGTGAGAGGGTGCCCCCTGCTGGCTGATCCTGGGGAGTGCAGGAACTTCTTCCTGTCTGAGCAAGGCCTTGGCTGAGACCATGAAAGGGAAGCTTCCCAGGTCAGCTCATCTGTCCTGTTTAGAAGTGTGAGGAAGAACAAAGACCAAGGTGTGTGTGGAGGGGAGGCTGATTAAAGGTATTCAAAGCTGACTCTTGTAGCTGCTTCTGCTGCACAGTTCTGAGTCTATGAATGATTTTGTCGGCGTGAATATATGTCCCATGACTTACGAGGGTGTGAGGGTAGAAGGGTGTATCTACAGGTCATGAGTGTAGGTGGGCTGTGTGTGTGAACACTGACTGGGGCAGGTATGTATATTTGCTGCAATGTGTCTACTGTACTAGACAGTGTGCATGCTAACCGTGTTTGTGCATGCTCTGTGGGTCAGGAAGGAAGAGGAGCTGCCACCCGGGGGCACCAGGGGTGAAGTTATCCAGCTTGTGGTTGCAAAAGGCAGCCACTGGCCCTCTAAGTCCAAGCCAGGCCCTGTCTGCATCCATACGGGGTGGTTTGAGGCTATCTGGCTCTTGGGCTGTCCCAAATAACTTTTTTTTAAGTTTATTTATTTTGAGAGAGAGAGAGCGAGCACATGCAATCGGGAGAAGGGCAGAGAGAGAGTGGGACAGAGGATCCAGAGCAGGCTCCACACTGACAGCAGACCTGAGCCAAAGTCAGATGCTTAACTGACTATGCCACCCAGGTGCCCCTCAAGGGACATTCCTCTGTCCCTGCCAGAGCTCCCTGCTAGCAGGTACACACCTACACCCTCACAGTTACTGGGCAGAATCTCATAGCCTCTGGAGGCAATAAGCAAATCTGATTTCTGCATGTGCTCATGGGAGAGGCCTAAAGGAACACCCCACCCCTGCCAAGGCCCAACCTTGGGCTGCTCTTTTCCTCCATGGGCTAGTCCAGCCTTCCTAGGCATTTCTGGCCTACAAGCATTCTGATCAGTTGCTGCTGATCATTAAAGATTTTTGATGTCACCCCATCCACTTCCCACAATTCCAGGTGATATATATATATATATATATATATATTTTTTTTTTTAACCTGGAGCTTCAGGAGACCATGAGTTAGGGTATTACTCTTGTTCTTAAGCCTGACAGGAAGGGTTAAAAAAAAAAAAAGCCCTTCTTCACCACCCCTCCAAATGGCATGAAAACACTAGTCCACCTTTCTAGTCTCAGCAGGCCAAATTCCCTGATGAGTCCTTCGACCATGGGTCAAATACTGGAGCCATTAAGTTGGGTTCAGAAGTATCAGATCAGAGTCTAATGACTCCTTTGGACTTTGCCCAAAGGCCCTGCTTTCTGAGTAAGCTCAGAGTTAGGGGAGCTCTGGAGGATTCAAGTTCAGATTCAAGTGAATGCTGAGGAGCAGGCCTAGCTTTGTCCTTTGCCCATAGGTGAGGCACTCCAGCCACACCCACAGCATTTCTAGGAAACACCTTCTTCTGCTCCCTGAGCTGTAGCCTCAGCTCTTCCTTAGAGAAACACAAACAGTGGGAGCTGTTTTCCACAGGCCACAGCTGGGCAAGACTCCTCTGGCTGCCCCATGGGCTGCCTTTCCCAACTTCTGTCCTCCCCACATGTCCTGGGGATTGCAAGATGGTGTGATAGAAGGGAAGCTGCTCCACTTGGTAGCCGCTTCGCTCTACCCCTCTGAGCTTCACCTCCTGTATCTATAACATGAGGATGATAATTGTACCTCTTGAGTTGTTTTGAGGCTTAATTAATCACTTATTCTTTTTTTTTTTAATATTTTTATTTATTTCTAGGAGAGAGAGAGAGAGAGAGACAGTGTGAGCACGGGAGGGTCAGAGAGAGAGGGAGATACAGACTCTGAAATAGGCTCCAGGCTCTCAGCTGGCAGTCAGCACAGAGCCCGACGCGGGGCTCGAACCCACGAAACGTGAGATCGTGACCTAAGCGAAAGTCGGACGCTTAACCAACTAAGCCACCCAGGCGCCCCTCACTTATTCTTTTTTAAAAAAATTTTAAAAGGCAGCGTGAGCAGGGAAGGGTCAGAGAGAGAGGGAGATATAGAATCCGAAGCAGGCTCCAAGCTCTGAGCTGGCTGTTAGCACAGAGCCCGACGTGGGGCTCGAACCCACGAACTGTAAGATCATGACCTGAGCCGAAGTTGGACGCTTAACCGGCTGAGCCACTCAGGCACCCCAAGACACTTATTCTTAAAGCACTTTGAAAAGGAAACCATTGCTGGAAGCAGGCAAGGGGTGAATGCAAAGCTCTAAGATGCTCCCCTCAGCCAGTTTCCCAGTGGGGCAGTCTCACTTTGCCAGAATCCCTTAAAAAAAAAAAATTATATGTATATATATATATATATATATATATCTCCAGGGTGTTCAGGTAGATTTGTAAACAACAGTCCTATAGAATCCCACTGTTGGCAGGATCCATCATTGGGCCATCATTAGGTCATACAAGCTAATATTCATTGAGCACTTATTATGCTCAATACCACAATATGCATGGTATTGTTCTAAGTGCTTTATATAAATTATACTCATTTAATGCCCACAACAACCCCATGAGGTAGAAACTCTTATCATCCCCATTTTGCAGATGAGGAAACTGAGGCTCAATAAGCTTAAGTAAATTGCCGAAAGGCACAGAGCTAGTCAATTGGGACAAGATTTGAATCTTGGAAGTCTGGCTCCAGAATCAGTGCTCTTAATCATTCTGCTCTATGATTTCTACAGTCTTCACTGGGCAGTTGTTTTGCCTCCCTTGCATACTTCCAGGGATGGAGAGCTCATCACTTCTCAAGGTAGTCTGTTCTGACATCACACAGCTGTGGCTGCTCGAATCTCCCTGCAAGCCTTTGGTGATGCAGACCACACGAACATCCCAGTTCCCTGAAGACTCAAGCAAGGGGTAGGCTAAAAACAGAAGACTATAGAAAGCAAATATTCTCCCTGTACCCCACCTCCCACACACACCCAGACCCTTTGATCTTATTCTCTTTGGCATGTCAACACTTTCTCCTCAAATGGAGACTGAAGCAGGAAGTAAGATGAGTGATCAGCTATTCTGATAGTTAGAGCCCAGAACATACAGTGCCCATTGTATTCATAGGCAGTCAATAAATGCTGAATGAATAAATGGAAAAGTGAGTGAAAGACAGACTCGCAGTCCCCTTTCCTGCCAGCCTCAATCTCCTGGAAGAGTTACTTTTGCATTGTGCTTTGAGATCCTTAAAAGCAGCATTTCAATGGTAATGAGGCATAGCCTGCCACTTTTCTGGGCCAAATTCTTTCCAATCTCACCGACTCTGAGCTCACTCCAGAAAACATCCTAAACTACCTTCCGTGTCCATGGAGTGGGTCATTGTCGATTGGGAGTCCTACGGAGTGTGCACCATTATGGGTGGATCCCCCAGCACACATCTCCTCCGGGAAGTTCTAGGCTGATCGACCTTGCAGAGGTTTCCATGGTAACAACACTAGGCTAATGGGTTGCCAGGGTGATGGTGCGCTACTGCTAAGATTTCACGGGACCGGACCACACAGGGCCAGTGAGTTGAAAAGATGCTAATAACACCTTTCTGAGTCTCCATGACAACAACAGTCAAGCACTGGGTAGGCTTTGTCCCAAATGCAGATTAGACCCTCACCCTCCACACTGAGTAAGAACACCCTGGGAGGCAGGCCACTGGCCTGGTGTCCTGCTCTTTCCTCCCAAGAGGAAGACCTAGCCGATGCTTATTCCCCTTCCAGGGTTCCCTCTTGACCTCAGCCCCCCTCACCATAGTGCTCTTCAGGGTGTTTGGCTGAAGCAACCTGGCTTTAAGCAGTTTGGACTGTCATGGAGAAGGGCTGGGGCAGGAAGAAAGCTCAGGCTGGTTGGCATGGAAGAAAATGGAACTTTGGGGCACCTTTGGGGTCAGGAATATCTCTTGGTATGGTTTTTCCCAGGCCACAGGGCTCATGCATTCTGGATCTGAGGAAGCAGCCAGGGGCCATCTCCCCCTAGCAAAGCCAGGAGCATGGGCCCAGAGTTTTCAAGCTACCTTTAAAGCTGTGGCACATATGAATTCCATCAGAGCAGGATCTGGAGGCCCACAGCCTCACCCATTCAGTCTTATCCTTCGCCACACCACAGTGTGCCCCGAGGTACTTAGCCTTCTGTGGAACACAATCTAAAAAGCCTCTGGCCTAGACCAGTCCCTCATCGTCTAGATGGAGAGGCTAACTGGGGACCAGAGAGGACAGGTGACTTGACCAATGTCCCCCAGCCAGTCATTAGTAGAGTGAGCACTAAAATCCAGGACTCTCGTGATGGTAGGGCCACTCCCAATAGACCAGGAAATTATGAGTTTCTGAGTGACTTCTAGTTTGGGCTCGTCAATTCCCAAAGATCATTGGGGCTTCTGTCTTCCTACCTATTCATGGAGGTTATAATAAGGATCTGGAGAGGAGAGAAGGTTCCATTGTAGGGTCAGGCAAAATGTTTACAATGGACCCTCCAGATGGACATTTTTGAGCACCTACTATGTGCTAGACATTTGGTTAGAACATGCATTCTGTGTTAGATGTCATCTTATTTCTTCTTTATAGCAAACTATCTAGAGAGGCATAATTACCTTCATTTAGCAGATGGGAAAATGGAAGCTTTGGGGGTGAACTGAGGCTTGAGTCTATTAAAAGTGGAGCATCTCCTCAGCGGGGATGCCTCGTTATTAGCTCCAGCAGGGGATTCTAGGATGAATGCTGACCCATAACCTATCTCTGGTGACACTGAGCTGAAACAAGTGGATGCACTAGAGACCCCTTACCACCTGCGCCACCCCCCACTAGTATCCACATCTAACTCTGCCCCATCAGGGATGACTGAAGGGCAAATCCAGTCTTGAAGGCCAGACATGTATTATTTCTTCACAAGTCACACAGCTGCTGGCGACATCAGGCAGAACATCTTGAGTTGGGATGGAGGGAGTGGTGCGGGAATGATTCCTAGTTGCCATGTAAACTTAGGAGAAGGTGTCAGGAAGGCCACATCTGTCTTGTGGAAGGTCTGGGGCTGCAGCGTGCAGGGCTACCTCCTCAGTTGATGGGTCTGGCTGGTATGGCCCTCCTTGGGTTGCCCCCAGGAACTGCCCAAGTGTGTGGGCTGTAGTCAGAGGATTTCCAGGACCTCACTGGGACTCACGGGGCACTGAGCTCTGTCAAGTCACACCCTTCCCATAGATGTCCTTCCCATCTATGGAGTCCTTGGACTCCATCTCCTCTAGGATTGCTTTCCTCACACCTCTCCTCCATTGCACAACCTCCCACCTTCATGGGAGCTTATTTGGCTTTGCATGCTCTGCTGCACCAGACACAGAGTCCGAGTGCTGACTCTGGGTCCCAGCTGCGTGACTCACTGACTGTCCCAGCTCTGTGACTCACTCACTGCACTGGGCCTCAGCTGTCTTTTCTGTAGACTGCACTGTGGTGAGAATCAAACAGGACCTCCACTGAAAGAGTCAAGTTCTCAGGGAAACTTTCCCTGACACCCTAGGCCAGTTTGGAGGACATGTGGGCTTGGCCCCTCTCCAGGCCTCTACGGCTCTCTCACTGCCCCTTTCTTTGCTGGCCCCAGTCACACTGCAGAGGAACTGTGGGTTGCCGCCCTTCCTCATCCTGTGAGCTGTGTGACTGCAGGCCAGGCCCCACTGGCCCGCTGCAGTAGCGCCAGTCCCGTGCACAGCCACAGAGCAGGTGTCTAACAAGTGTTGAAGGAATAGAGATAGCGACAGGCTGCCAAGTCCACCCCTTCTCCTTTCCTTTCCAAACTTTCCAGTCCTGTTGCAGTCTCCGTAGGACCTTGCCATCCCTGCAGAGGTCTGAGAGACTCATGCCAAGCCTTCATTGGGGCTAATGGCTTAATAGGCCTTTCATTCTAGCACCTCAGACCCCATGACAGGTAGAGGCTGTATGGAAGCATGTGGGACTCTGGCAACCCCAAACCGCGCGCTGCTATGCCACTACCAAGCAGGGCTGCTTTTGAATGAGTGAGCCTTTGACTAGCAGGGGCAACAGCTCCACTACAAGCTGTCCTTCTCAGCCAAAAGGTAGCACAGTCTAATGGTTAGGAGCACAGACATCGAAACTAGATGGCTGCTTATTAGTGGCGAGACTATGGGCAAGGTACCGAGCTTCTCAGAGCCAGTTTCTTGATCTGTCAAATGGAGGAGTTGATGATGTCTGCCTCATAGGGATCTTGTAGGCCAGTGCTCTGTGTGTGTGTGCATGTGTGTGTGTGTGTTCCTAATACTGCATGGTACCAGGTAAGCACTGAGTAAAAGTTGAAGGGGAAAGTAAGGGGGAAGACTTCATCCCAAGTAAGAGTGGGGCTTCCCTCTGTCTAACACCCTCTCATTGCCACCACCTCAGCATCTTGTCAGAGTTGGGCCCCATGGGAAGAAAGCCCACAGGACCCTGAGTAGGGCAGAGTTTTCTACCCCTGTGGTTTGGTCCTTTCCCCCACCTCTGCAGGAACAACACTTTCATTTATTTACGATGCACCTACTGCTTGCCACTCCCATGCCTTTTCAAGCGTTGCTTGGGTCAGTTCTTTGGAAGAACCATTGCCTTGGGGCACCAGGGTGGGTCAGTTAGTTAAGTGTCCAACTCTTGGTTTCAGCTCAGGTCCTGGTCTCACAGCTCAGTTCGTGAGTTTGAGTCTCATGTCAGAATCTATGCTGACGGTGTAGAGCCTGCTTGGGATTCTCTCTCTCCCTCTCTCTCTGCTCCTCTCCTGTTTGTGATCTCTCTGTCTCTCTGTCTCTGCCTCTGTCTCTGTCTCTCTCTCTCTCTCAAAAATAAATAAATAAAATAAAAGAACTCCTGCCTTAGCTGCCTAGCAGTCTTTTCTTCCTTAGCTTTGAGTCTCTTTCAAACTGTGGCCCTCCCCCTCGGCCACTCAGCAGCTCTGTGACCTTGGGACCAAATCCCTCCTTATTTTGTGCCTTAATTTCCTTTTCTAAAAAAAATGAAGCTCTAGAAGGTCTCTGAGAACCCTTATAGCTCAGGTGGTTCCAGATGAATGGTTTTAACCGGTCCCTTTTCCCAGGCTCAGGATGACTTGTTTGTGCCCTGGGGCTCACAAATCGCAGGGCTTGGGTTCCCTGCCTGTTGGGAGAGACACAGCCCCCAGTCTCAAGATGCTCCAGTTCTCCTGGGAAAAGGCTAAGGCCATGGTGATGGAGAGGGTGTGGCCCGAGACAGGGGTTCCCAGAAGGAAACTGCCATCTCCCCAGTGAGTTTCCAAATGTTGCCCAAAGCTGGCGGGGCTCCAGCTAAAAGGGGAAGACAGCCTTGGCAAGGCTGGATAAAAACAGCTGCTCACTGAGCTCGTCAGCTGATTGGGGAGTCAGTGGCCCTGAGTGGCTAGGAGAGGAAATCATGGGGACAGCTCCTCCACGGCGACAGTCAGCTTCCCAAGCCACAAGCTTACCCTGAGGGGCCTTGCTTGGCCTACAGAGACTCAGCAGCTCTCCTGCACATGCTCCCTCGTTGGGCCTAATCAGAGTCTCATGGACCGTACTGGTTATATTTCACCTGCTACTGCGCAAGGGCTTCCCCACTGCCCCCTCACCCAAAGCCACCTGATTTGATTGAATTATAGCCCCTCAACAATCAAAGAATTCTCACTCTTTTCCAGCTGTAGTCTGCCCTGCTTTAACTGAAACTCTAGTCCCTCATTTAGTCCCCTTGGGGGGAGGAGAGGTTTCTCAGCTTTATAGGCACAAGGGAGCCAAGGTTGGTTCTTGAGCAGTGGAAGAGCAAGCTGAAAGTACTGGGGCCTAGCGAGGAGCTGGCACTGGACCTGAAATACCCAGAGATGGAATACCTGACTTCCAGTCCTGACTCAGACACGTACTGGCCATTTGACCATGGGAAAGCCACTTCCCCTCTCTGCACTCATTTCTTCATCTGTAAAATGGGGATGATTCTATACTATAATCTGCTCTGCCAACCTCACTGGGTTGGTGTGAGGATCAAATCAGAATGTATATGTAAAAGTGCTTTAAAACCTACAGTGTGCTATATAAACTCTCAGCAGCAGATGACAAGATGCCCTGCCTCTTCTCCTAAGAGTTTGAATCGACACTTTCCCTTTCCCCTTCACCATCTGTAATGTTCACCACTCTGCTGACTCCTTGCCTTCCCCTTGGCCTTCAAATGTGCTCAGAGCTCTGTCCCTCTTTTGACATACACCCGCAAAGTTCTGAGATAAATGGTGCCTGCCAGCTGCCTTTATTTTCTCTGTCAGTAGCCCATCTTCCTATTCTTGTTCTCTGGTTTTCTCCCCCACCCTACCTTGCCCTTCACCCTCCTTGATATCTCTGCAGACATTTGATCCCACTGATCCTGCATCCACCTAAGTCCTCTGGTTTCTGTGGTGAGCAGCCTCTGTGATGGTCCCCATGATCCCCTCCTCCTGGTATCCCCGCTCTCATCTAATCCCTCCCTGAGTGTATGGCCAGACCTGGTGACTTGCTTCTCACAAGCAGAATATGGCAAAATATCACAAAAATATATGGCACATTTCCAGAATATGGAAATATGCTGTCATTTCCAAGGTTAGACTGTAAGACTTTCACTCCTGTCTTTCTCACACTGTCTTAGCATCTCTCACTTGCTTGCACTGGGAAAGTGGTTGCCATGTTGTGAGCTGCTCTGTGGAGAGTTCCATGTGGCAAAGAACTGAGGGTGGATGACATCAGGGCCTTTGCACTTGCTACTCCTTATCCCAGAATATTCTTCTCTTGAATATCAGCAGCATCTATTCCCTTACATCTTTCAATGTCTGCTTAAATGTCATCATCTCAATAAACCTTCCCTACCCACCATATTTAAAGTTACAAACCCTCCCCTTACTCACTGTTCCTTTCTCTTGTGCCTTTGCTTTCTATCCATAACACTTATCACCATGTGTCATATTATACATTTTACTTGTTTATTTATTATTCTCCTTTGCCCAAACTAGAATGTAAACTCCAGGAAGGCATGGGTTTTTCTAGTGTGTTCTCTACTATATTCCTTGTGCCTATAAGCTTGGTGCATGGGGGAAGGGGAAGTTTGGGCACAGCTTCCATCCAGGAAGTTTTGTCTATCATCAAAGAAAGCTTTCTGGAAGAGTCTCGGTCCACATCCATAGCAAATGTAGTTTCTGATTCTGTCACATCTGATATCATCCCTGGAAAAACGGGCTGGGTGGGGCATATGTATGAGAACATGTGTAGAACTCTGTGGAAATGGGTAGGATTGGGAATAGGGAGTATGGTGGCGGTGGTGGTGGTGTGTGTTAACTGTGGAGTAATTGCGTGTATGTGCTCAGGAGGGAGAAGGGAAAGATGCCTTCCTGGGGCCTTTAGGATGAGCCCAAACCACAGAGTCCTAGTTAGCCCTTCAGATTCCATCTATGACTTCCAGCGTGTACTTGTGACACAGCAGAATCCCTTGAGGAGCCAAGAATGGTGGTGACTATTTGGCCAAGCATCTCTGAGGAGGTGGGAGGAAGCTTCAGGCATTTCCCCTCATGAGCCAAAGGAATGCTGGAGAAGTCCAGAGAACAATGGGGAGCTGACCGCCCCTCAGCAGACCTGGGACATGCGAACACTGAGACGGGTGCACAGCTGCCTGCCAGAACCTGGGGCATGGGAGAAGGGCTGGCGGGGATACAGAGGAGCTGCGGAATCCTTAAAGGAGGAAGCCGGAAGCAGCTGGGGATGACACTGATAGGCATTTCCCTCCTCAGGATGCCCTCCTGCTTTCTTCACTGCCGCTGCAGCTGCAAAAGCAAAAGCTGCAGCTTCCCTCTGGCCTTAAGTGTGTGTCCTACCGGTTGGGAGCTGGGGGGCTCCAGGCAGCCCCTACTCCCAGTGTCCCTTGCTGTCCCTGAGGAAGGCAGGCAGCTCCACCGTGCCGCAACAGAGTGTCCCTTGGGCCTGAAGGGAAGCTTTGTTAAAGATGATTGTGTACGGCTCTTTCCCTGCCTGACCCCAGGCTCATGCTTCCTTTGGGCCTGTAAGATTGCTTGCCCTCCCACCCTTTCACTGTGGCCTGCCTAGCTCCATCTTGGTGGGCATTGCTTGGCCTCCATGTCTTCCCTAAGTGCCTCAGTGAACGCACCAGGCCCCAGACAAGTTGAGGCCTCTTAGTCTGGAAAACCTATCCCACCTCGGTACACTATTCCAGAACTTCTCAACTTTCTTTGCACCACAACACACTCTAAACATGCTCCCATTGACATATTCAGATTGTGATGACAACACTCTCCCCAACCCAGATTTGTAGTAATCACAGTCACAGCTAACAGTGATCCTTCATGGTTGCTCAAGGGCTCTGCATCAGGAAGGCAGACTGGGGGTCATGTGCAAGTCTCAGCATGAAAGTGTGACACCACCCTGTCTGTCCCATTTCAGAAATTCTGCTGGAGTAAAAGTGACCTTATTCCAGGGGTAACTCTAACCCCACTGTTATTTATAATAATAATCATGAATCCAACCTCGTTAATAAGAAAAAGTCACTCATTTGCAAAGTTCCATACTTTATTATTAGTAATGCACCTCATAACCAATCTGCCTTAACTCTGTAGTTGACAGAAATGGCTCTATCCCAAGTCTGCTCGGTAATCAGTTATCTAAGAGGGGCTCCAACCAGTGGCCCTTCTCTGGATGTCTCAGTCAGGATGAGGGGGCTTATGGATTCAGATGGCAGGCTTCCTGAAGGGCCCGCATCAGGGCTGTGCACACAGCGGCAACACATGTTTCAAGCCACCTTGAACACTGGGAAGCAGCCTACTCACCACCCCCTAGGTACACAGCACAGACCTGGAGACCATTTAGATGGGACCAGCTGAAATGATTGAGGGACAGAAGCACCATAGGGCTTGATGACCAAGATGAGGACACACTTCAGGAAATGCAGATACAGACACAGGGAGCCCTTCAGTGAGAGGGATCGCTGCTCAGAGATCGTGTAGATCGCCACAGTCCAAAATGGTCACGGGCAGCCACATGTCACAATGGAGCACTTGAAATGTAGCTAGTGCAAAATACGATATGTTGTCTGTGTAAAATACATAAGAAGTTGAAAGCCTAATATAAAAAATCCTAAATATCTCATTAACAATTTTCATGTTGAACTCATATATAAAATATTTTTGATATATTGGGTTAAATTAAATGTATGATTAAATATATAATTACAAAAGGCACAAAGACACTATCTTGACTGTGGGGATAGTTTCACAAATGTATATATATTTCAAAACTTTAACTGTATACCTTAAATAGTTGCAGTCATGTCAATTACACCTCAATAATGCTGTTAAAAAATTCTATAGTAGCTTCCCCATTGCTATCCTAGAAGATAAAAAAAACCCTAATTTCACCTGTTTATTTTTTTAATGTGGCTGTTAGAAAAATTATAATTATGTATGTGGCTTGCACTGTGTTTTTTATTGGACAGGACGGATCTAGTGGTTTTAGTCCATTTTATAGACCATGTAACCAAGGTCCAGAGAGGGGAAGAAGTTTGCTCCTGTAATGGGGTTGAGAAAATTTCATTACTTAGTATGAATTACAGGGTAAGAACTACGTATGTCAGCAAAAAGACTTAGATAGCTTCTTGAGGAAAATGATACCTACCTCTGATCTTCACACACTTAATAGGTAATAAGGCTTCAGAAGTGAGGGATGAATTTGTAGTAACCTCCGAAACCTGGAAGGGAAAGGGTAAGGAGCAGAGGAGAAGAGGGATAGAGGAACCAAAGAGATGAAGAAAGTCTGTGATCAGTGTGTGATGTGACCCCTTGCCCAGGATTCCACCCACCAAAGAACTTCAGTAAATTCTTCTCTTTTACTTGGTGGGAACTGAGGGAGCGTCAAGGTTTCATGCCTTGGTCAATGCAGTGAAAGCAGAGACCATGCCCCAAGCTGCAGAAACCTGGGTGGCAGAGGAAGCCACAAGAATATAAATCTTCTGGGGTTCCTGGCTGGCTCAGTCGATAGATGACTCTTGATCTCAGGGTCGTGAGTTCAAGTCCCATGTTCAGTGTGGAGCCTACTTACAAAAAAAAAAAAAAAAGAATATAAATCTTTCCTATTCCTCCATCCTAATCAATTCATGAATACCTTGGACAGGGCTCTTGGCTTGCACAAATCATGGCACAGGGGTGGAGGACAGCTCATAATAATGCTTAGACTTCAAGGGTTATGAAGGGGTCTGGTAATTCATGGATCCACTAACATGATCAGAGTTTCAAAAGTTAAGAATATGATCAGAGTGATTTTAGTTTTATTTCCCTCTTCCCAGCCTTTAAGTCAGGAATTAAACCAAAAAGAATTAAGGAAGCTTCTACTACATGCAAGGTCAACCTCCACCCCCACCATGCTAGGTGCTGTGAAATATACAAAGAAGCTATGGTTACTTGAAGCCCACAGAGAAGTCATTTCAGCAAGAGGTGGACAAGCAAAGAATAAATGTCAGAGTTGAGTGGTTTAAAGTATATAAGGTTGCTTGGGGTTACCAAGGAAAGAACTCGGCACTCTTGTCTGACCCAAGTCTAGCTTCAATCAATATGGGCCTTACTCAAGGAGGTGCTGGATATGTCCATAAAATGGGCAGCCTCTGAAGGCCCAAGGTCAGCAGGAACTGGGTCAATTATATGGGAAGAGGAGCAGTGACCTGCATTTTGAGGGAAGGAAATGTATGGCATTTGGCTCTAAGTTCTGGATTGATTTGGCTGTACTATGGACAAAGAATCCCAGAGTCACAGTGGGCATAAAGCAGTCCAGATCCAGTCCAATGTGCCTCATGGCTACTGTCAGGGGACAACGTGGTGGAGGCAGCTTGGTGTATCCCTTCACTCTGTCCTGTTGACTATCCCCCAGCCTTGCCAATGTTCACAAGGAAGTCCTGATCAGGGAGTAGAGATGAATCTGCATAAGTCAGCTCCACTTTTATACACATGGCTGGCTGATGATGGGTCCCTCACCTTCCCCTGGGGAAGCCAGCCCTGGCTGAAGAGGAGCTGCCTTGTCCCTCTGGATCCTTCTCAGCTCCATTCAATCATTCACTAAGCTTCCTTGGAGCACCTACTAGGTGTAAGACCCTGTGAAAGTTACAGAATGGGTCCCAGCCCTCAGGTAGCTGATACCTGTGCTTACATTGTTACAACGACAAGTAGTTAGGTTCTCAGGAGAGATCCAGCTAAAGAGCTATGGGAAGTTAGAGGAGGGAGAGAGCATTTTCATCTGGAAGGTCAGGAAGACTTCATGGAGGAGATGGCATTTGAACTGAATTTTGAAAGGGAGTAGGATTTGGATATCAATTTCTGACAGTTTATACAGTGTTAACTGTGTACCAGATTCTCTTTCAAGTACACTAAAAATAGCAACTTATTTAGAGCTAACCACAATCCTATGAAGTAAGTGCTATCACCACCCCCATTTAACATTGCAGAAATGGAGGCACAGAGAAATTAAATGACTTGCCCAAGGCCACAAAGTAAGTGATGGAACCCAGAATCAAACTTAGAGTCATGCTCATAACCACTACTGATAACCACATGCTCATAACCACTGCCTCTTGGATGGGCAGAAACAGGATGGGGGCCCAGTGGCCCAAGGAATAGAGTGAGCAGAGAGTCAGGGGTGTAAGAAAACACAACCTCCTCATGAAAATCAGAGGTGAGTCTGTTATGGCTAGAGTGTTTGGTTGATGAAGGGGAGTAGTCCAAGATAAGGTAGAAAACGAAGGTGGTTTCAAGCTAAGTCTTCAAGCATTTGAGGCTAATGGGTCTTGGGGAGCTTTGAGGGGTGCAAAGCAGCACTCACCCCAGGCCTGACTCAAGAAAGGAGGCATGCCCCTTCTGAGCTCAGGTACAGCTGAGACAGGGTTGCCCATTTTCAGGGGGCCTTGCTGAGCCCCACTGCCAGCCTCTAAGCTCTGAGGTGAGTGTTCATTCAGGGAAAGAATGGAAAATCCATTATGTTCAGGAAAGGAAATACCACAGTGAAGGCCCCTTGAGCTGCATCACTACATTGAGAGCCATGACCCGTGAGAGGCAGGTCCCATTCCTGTTTTGTTTGTTTGGGGACTGAATGTTGTTATTCCCTGCTCTGCCTGTGTTTATGTCAGGGAACCTTTGTTATCAAAAAACAAAGTCCAGGCAGCGGCCCTAGAACTCAACAACCACAGAGCCCTTCACTCTGGCATTTCCGGTCTGGCTCCCACCTGATGGATTTCTCAGTTGAACGACATCAAAGATCTCCTCTTTTGGCTTCCCTCTCATCTTAAAGGGACTGGTGCTGAGGGGAAGTCATTTGACTCTGGCAGAAAAGCAACTTCTAGATTTGTCATCCTTGCCTGTCTCCAGCCCGGGTGAAAAGTGAAATACGCTTATTCCCCAACTCACAGCAGGCAGGAGCAAAGAACCCAAGACCTGGACCCTCATGCTTCCTCCCTGTGGGTACATAGCCACAGGGGTCTGCAGGGTGAAGACCTGGGAGAACAGCCCTAAGGAAGCAGATCTTACTAGTCAGATTTCAGAAGAACAGAAAGCAGCAGAGGGACACCTGGGTGGCTCAGGCAATTGAGCAACTGGCTCTTCCTCTTGACTCAGGTCATGATCACACCATTCATGGGATCAGGACCTGCATCAAGCTCTGCACTGACACTGAGGAAACTGGTTGGGGTTCTCTCTCTTCCTCTCTCTCTCTCTCTGCCCCTCTCATGCTCATGCACACACACTCTCTTAAAAGAAATAAAATTTTAGAAAAGGAAAGCACAAGCCTCCAATATGAGTACCATTATTTTGTGGATGAAATAACTAAGACTCAGAAGAAGGGAAGATAATGATGACAATGAAGGGAGAGAAAGTAGGTGCAGTGATGAGAAAATGAAGGTTAAAAGAGAGCAGAATGGAGGTTGCTGAGAAAGGGCTACCCCCAAGCCCCTGCAACCATCTGGCCAAAGATACCTCAGTGCCTCTCTTCTGTCCCTACCTCTGACCCCCACCTGGGTGCTCTGCTACTCTCCTGGGCCTGACCAGCATCTCCTACACTGATGACCACCTGCTAGTCCCGGTTACCAGCCTTCAGACAACTGATTACCTCCTACCGCACTGGCCACAAGTGAGTCTGCACACCCCATCTCAGCCCTTCATCTCCTTCAAACCCTAGCCTTGCCTCTGCTGTGACCCTCACTGCTCTTCCCTTCTTCTTTGAAGGTATACAGTACAGGCTGCATAGTTTCATACTGGGCTGTGTATGGAACGCCCCTTGGGCTTCCTTACTCCCTCCTGCATGAAAGGACACTCTGTCAGCCAGGGCAAAGAGCAAGGATTCGTCATCTTTCCCCTCCTGCCTCCTCCTCCTCCCAAAAGCAAATAACAAGCCATGTCCGGTGGACCAGTGAGACATATTGACATGATCCAATGAGCCTCCCCATTGACATGGGTGATCCAGTGGCCACTCAGGTTAGTAGTAACTGAGGACAGGAACTGGGGAGTGGGCAAGAGGTGAAAAGAAAAGGACACAAAATGGACAACTGGTTGGCTCAGTCAGTTGAGCATCCGACTCTTGGTTTCAGCTCAAGTCATGATTTCATGGCTTGGTTTGCGAGTTTGAGCCCCCCGTCCGGCTTTGGGCTGGCAGTGTACAGCCTGCTTGGGATTCTCTCTGTCTCCCTCTCTCTCTCTGTCCCTCTCCTGCTCCTCCTCTCTCTCTTTCAAAAATAAATAAGTAAGCTATGAAAAGTAAAGGACACAAAAGATAATAGGCAGAGTCTCTGACAAGGAAGGGAAGCCATTTCCCAAGAAAAGGGAGAAAGTGATGACACATTGCCAATGGCCAAAAAGCTAAGGAGAGGAAATAGAACATTGGTGATCCAATTACAATCTCCACTGGCACCCCACCCACTGTCTTATGCACAGCTGGGAAATGCATGCCCTGCACTACTAGTGGACTTGAACTAGCACTCAGTTATGTCTCTAGCACTGGTGTGGGTGTGGGAGATGTGGGCGTGGGTGGTGTATAAGCCAGTGACACTTTCTGGGCTGGACCCTGTGGGACCCTCAGCAGGTGCTTGCACATGCACCAGCAACGTCTCTTGCAAGGGGAAGCTGGACTGGGGGCTGGGAGAGGAACAGAGTCAAGTTGTTGGACTCATTTCTGAATTCCTCCTGCACACTCCTACACCTAGCACGGTGCCTGGCACACAGTGCATGCTCAGCAAGACCTTGCTAATTACTAATAATAACAGCTGTCACGTCCAGAACACATGCTGTGTGCCCTGTACCAGGCACCTTACAAAGCTTATCTCATTTTGACTTGACAATCCTATGAGGAAGGTGTTGCTTTTTTAGCCCCATTTTACAAATGACGAAATGCCTGCTCAGAGAGGTTGAAAATGACTTGTCTGAGGTTACAGAACAAGTATATGGCTGTCTAGTATTCCAGTTCAAGTCTATCTGATGCTAGACTCAGTCTGGCTCATAACTCCACGTTATACTGTCAAATGAATGAAAGAAACCAGAATTCACGAGTGACCTCATTAGTCTTATGCTGGAAGCAAAATACATGAATCAATGAAATGTGAAGGTCCTGAGACACATACCCCCTTCCAATGCACACATGCACGTGCGCACGCGTGCGCACACACACACACACGTCTCAGGCTTGGGAACATCTCTTTAGTGCAGATGTTAGAACTCCCAGAAGGGAAGTGACTCTTCAGAGCACAGGCTGCTGAAGGTATGGAGGACAGGGAGGGAGAGTCTATCACTGGGCTGCCTTCACACTAAAAAGACAAAGCCAAAAGGATAGACAGCAGCTGAGGTTCTCAACAGGGAACTGATAAAACACTAGGGAAGGGGGTTGCTCCTTTGAGACTTTGGGGAGCCTCTTGTGATTGTCCACCTGCCACTTAAGTTGCATGGGGAGCACGGGGGCAGGGTTATGTCAGCATAAAACCTTGTCAACCTCTGTGGGGAAGGAGACTTTGGTCTGAGCTACTTATGCCAAGCCCCAACCAACAACTGCTGAACACATGAGCAGACTTAAAAAGAGGGATCCATCTCTGAGGCATTGGCAAGCCAGGCCAATGCCAATGGGTTTGCATATACAAGGGCCTTGGGCTAGTCTACAAGAAACAGGAATGGTCCCTACATCTTTCAGGTCTTTGCTCACAAGTCATTTTCTCAGTAAGGCTTACCCCAGCCACCCCCTTTAGAATTGCACCAATCCCCAGCTCTCCCTCTCCCCCTTCTATGCTTTCTTTTTCTTCAGTAGCGTTTATCATCAAATGACAGTTTTTTAACTGTATTTTAGTGTATCCATTTATTTTGAGACAGAGAGAACACAAACAGATGAGAGTCAGAGAGATGGAGAGAGGATTCTAAGCAGGCTCTGCACTGTCAGCACGGAGCCTGACATGGGTCTACAGCCATGAGATCATGACCTAAGCCAAAATCAAGTCGGATGCTTAACTGACTGAACCACCCAGTCACCCTTCAAATGACAGTTTTATTCATTTTCTTTGCTGTCTACCACATTATGTGGACCATGAAGGCGGGGGCAGGGGAAGGGTGGTGGTGGTGGCTGTTTTGCTCACTGCTGTGGCCCCAGTACTAAGAATAGAACTTGAGAAAGCTTTGTTGAATGAATGAATGATCTGATTTCAATTATTTTTGAACACTAATTTACATTGTCACGCATTCTCAACCATCCCTGAGGGGAAGGCATGCAATTTGGGAACATAGCCATTAAACTAGCCACTGTGAGATCCTAACTTAGAACAAGGAAAAACTCTTATAAACATGACTTCCCTGCCAAGATCAGTTACTGCAACAGTCACTCTTGAGGAAGGGCCTCAGTGACTGAGGTTCAAAGCTATTCAAGAGCATACAAAATCAATGAGAAAATTCAGAAGTGCTCTGGGCACACACAGGTCTCCTACAGAATTGTTTGTTTACCACAACTATCAGCAGACAGGATCTAAACTGCAGGAGAAGTTGATGTAGCACTTCCTAAGCAACCTGGGTCAACAACAGCCACAACAGAAACAGGGGAATTCCCTGGCTAGTGACTAATAATAGCTCATTTCACATTCACTGGCTGTGTGACCTCAAGCAACTTACTTGACCTTTCTGAGCCTCAGTATTCTTGTCTGTAAAAATGGGAACAATTATGGTGCTTGTCTCATAGGGCAGCTGTGAAGTTTAAAGAGTTAATAGATGTAAGGTACAATGCATGGTACATAATAAACACTATATAACTGTCATTTATTATTTATATTATTTCTAGATGGTGAGTATCTCTAGAAGAGGATCTATATCTCCTCTCCCCCCAAGTCCAGAACAAAATATGTAAGCACAATATAGGTGTTAGTTGTTACTACCGCTATCAGGATGATGATAATAATGACAATGATGATGACAATAATGATTAGGAGTAGGGCTGGTATAATGACTTGATTTGTGTGTCTTCCATAAGAACCACAAGCTCCATGAAGTCAGGCAGTGATCATGACTTCCTAGAGCCCTAGAACATGGTGAGTACTAAACTTATACACAGTAAGTGCTCAATTGACTCTTATGTGACTGTCACCCAGGGCTTTGGTAACTCTCCGGCTACTTTAGGATTCAAATAAAGGAGTCATCAGTACCCCTCCTTCCTGTAGGGGAGACAAAGGATATAGAGACCTCAGTCCCTATTTTCCCTAAGGAAATTCACAGTCTAGTCTAGGCCTAGCCCTCGGAAATCACTTCCAAGTCATTCATAAGCAAGTACATGAAACAAATAGGTGCAGACTATGACCACTGTTACCAAATAAATAAATTGAGTGATGATAAAGAGTATATATATATCTATGGCTAGGGAAGAAGAGGAGAGACTTTATTACTTTAAATGGCTAGTAAGACCTCTATGTGGTGATGGCATTTGAGTAGAGACCTTAAATATGGGAAGGAAGCAGACTGCAAAGATCTGGGAGGACATTCCAGGCAAAGGAAGCAGCAAGTGCAAAAACCCCAGGCAGCAAAGGGCTTGGTGTCTCTTGGAACCCAATGGGTACCAGTGTGCCTAGGGCATTAGGTAGATGGGTGAAGCCAGAGAGGCAGGCACAGCTCCCGTAAGCTATGAGAAGCCATTGAAGAATAATCCCAGATGACCAAGACCTTTCCCTAGAACAATCTGTCAAAACATTATGCATTGGGGCACCTGGGTGGCTCAGTTGGTTAAGACTCTTGATTTCTGCTCAGGTCGTGATCTCGCAGTGGTGAGATTGAGCCCCACAGCAGGCTCCATGCTGAGTGTGGAGTCTGCTTGGGATTCTCTCTCTCTCTCTCTCTCTCTCTCTCTCTCTCTCTCAAAATAAATAAATAAAAACTTATGGATATATATATTGCACATATATATGTATGTATATATATGCATATATATATATATACACATTGCAGAATTATCCACATTCTATTAGAGAAAAGATGTGGCATTTAGTCACACATTTCCCAATCACGGCTATACATATTTCAGAACAGCAAAGCCTGTTTCTTTTGGGCTTCACCAATTCAAACTTTGAACTAGTCCACACTATGAAGTGGCTATGAGGTGGTGAATTTGCTATACTGCCTTCCAAATGCCACCAAATGAAGCAGAGTTCATCTGTTAAAAAGAATAGACTCTCCAGCAAATTAGAAATCAAATATGGCTGTGCAGCGCACAGAGAAGGCTTATCTAATCATTAAAGTAGGTTTCTGAAGACTGACTTGGTAGCACTTTTTCTTATTTATATACAGTGGAAAATGATTTAAACAAAAAAATTTTTAATGTCTATTTATTTTTGAGAAACAGGGAGAATGTGAGGGAGGAGCAGAGGATCCAAAGTGAGCTCTGTGCTGAGAGCAGAGAGCCTGATGTGGGGCTCGATCCCACAAACCTTGAGATCATGACCTGAGCCAAAGCCAGATGACAAACTGACTGAGCTACCTGGGTGCCCTGGGAAATGATTCTTTAAAAAAAAAGAAAAAAAAAAGAAGCAGAGCTTTGGTGGAGGAACATTCAATATATCAATTTTTAACAATTGAATCAAAAGCCTGGTCTCTGCCCAATTCATCAGAATTTCCTCAGCATCTATTAATATATTTGTGATGAAACATTTTGTTCACATCCTGGGAAGGATATAGTAAAGGCCAAAATATATCAAACACAGGGACAAGCTTCCTACACTCCCACCCCCACCTCCAAGGATCCTATTTAGAATCAGGTTCCAAGTCTTGGCTCTTTGAACCTACCTGGTAGATAGTCCCAGCTGTGTGTTTTTCCTCTTTATATCTCAGATCTGTTGTTTTACCTTCAAGACTTTCCTTTTCTAGCAAAGCTCAGCTCAGACGAGAGTGTGTGACAAAGATCATGCTCAACAGATATGCATTTGCATCCCTTCATTTCCCAGCGTCCCTTACAGTTAAGTTTGACCCACATGACTAATTCTGACCAAGGGAGAGTCATCAGAAGTAATTTGCACCATTTCTAAACTGAGGTAGTTCAGAGTTGGTATGTGCTATGACTGAATTGCATCCCCCTCCCCCCAATTCATATGTTTAGGCCTTAACCTCTAGTCTTCCAGTGTGGCTGTATTTGTGTTAAGGAAGTAATTAAGATCAAATGATGTCATAAAAGTTCTCTCCCCCCCCCCCCCCCCCCCCGTGAAGACACAGTGAGAAGGTAGCTTCAACAGAACCTAACCACACTATCATCCTGTTCTCAGGCTTCTAGTCTCCAGAACTATGAGAAAATATATTTCTCTTGTTTAAGCCATNCCCCCCCCCCCCCGCCGCCATGTGAAGACACAGTGAGAAGGTGGCAGTCTGCAAGGCAGGAAGAGAGTCTCACCAATAACTGAATTGACTGACACCTTGATCTTGGTCTTCTTGGCCTCCAGAACTATGAGAAAATATATTTCTGTTGGTTAAGCCATTGCATCTATGCTATTTTGTCATGGCAGCCCAATCTAGGACACATGTTTCTTCATCTCTCTTTTTCCTACTATGGAGATTTCAGAGATCACATGTTCCAGATAGCTCAGTTATTTGTCATCTGACCTGCATTAGATGTTGTGTGATCAAGAAATAAGCCTTTCCTGGAGCCCAAATGGATAAAGAAGATGTGGTATACATACAATGTAATACTACTTGGCAATGAGAAAGAATGAAATCCTGCCATTTGCAACAATGTGGCTGGAACTGGAGGGTGTTATGCTATGTGAAATAAGTTAGTCAGAGAAAAGACAGAAATTATATGTTTTCACTCATATATGGAATTTGAGAAACTTAACAGAGGACCATGGGGGAAGGGAAGGGGAAAAAATAGTTTCAAACAAAGAGGGAGGGAGGCAAACCATAAGAGACAAATACAGAGAACAAACTGAGAGTTGATGGGGGGCTGGGAGGTGGGAATGGGTGATGGTCATTGAGGATGGCATTTGTTGGGATGAGCACTGGGTGTTGTATGTAAGCAATGAATTGTGGGAATCTACTCCAGAAGCTAAGAGCACAATGTATACACTGTATGTTAGCTAACTAGACAATAAATTATATTAAATAAATAAATAAATATTTAAAAACAAGAAAAGAAAAAAGTCTTTCCTGTGTTAAACGATTGAGATTTCAGGGGTTCTCTGTTACTGCAACATAACCTAACCCATCCTGACCAATCTACAGTGGCGGACAAAAGGACATGACATATATACCATGTTCATCTAAACAAGGGCAAAAGCAGATGAGTGCCACCAGCACCAGTGAGTCCTGGGTATTCAGACAAAGACAAACTGTGTTTCCTGGGTCCTGGGACTCAGCCAGAAGTGAAGATGTAAACCGCTCAAGGAATCCATTGTGGTTTCACATAAGAAAACAAGAGCTCCAGCTGCTAAACATTGGGAAACCTGAGCAATAAGCCATTGTCTCCTGAAAGCTCCAGTGAAATGCAAACCAGTTCCCTGGGAGGACTCACTCATTTAACCTATGACAACCAGACAGCACTTTCTTTTTTCTTTTCATTTCTTTTCTTTTCTTTCTTTCTTTTCTTCTTTTTCTTTCTTTCTTTCTTTCTTTCTTTCTTTCTTTCTTTCTTTCTTTCTTTCTTTCTTTCTTTCTTTCTTTCTTTCTTTCTTTCTTTTCCTTCCTTCCTTCCTTCCTTCCTTCCTTCCTTCCTTCCTTCCTTCCCTCCTCTCTTTCTTTCTTTCTTTCTTTTCCTTCCTTCCTTCCTTCCTTCCTTCCTTCCTTCCTTCCTTCCTTCCTCTTTCTTTCTTTCTTTCTTTCTTTCTTTCTTTCTTTCTTTCTTTCTTTCTTTCTTTTTGTGAACAAATTTGTATTTAGATTTGGGCAACTGGACTCAGTTTAGATGATCCCAATTTTGTTGCCAACATTCAAAGCATCATAGAAAAGAGCCAGTCAAACACACGTCTTCTTTTCTCCATTGGGCCTGATTAGGGTGTTGACCTTGGCCATGTCAATGTCATAGAGCTTCACAGCCTATTTGATCTGGTGCTGGTTGGCCTTGACATGCACAATAAACACAAGTGCATTGCCTTCTGTTTTCTTCATGAGAGACTCAGGACTCAAGGGAACTTGATGATGGCATAGTGGTCAAGCTGGTCTCTCCTGCGATCATTCTTTTGAGGATATTTGGGCTGCCTTTGGAGATGCAGTGCCCTGGGCTGTCGAAATGTAGGTGATAGGTGGATATTTTTTGTGTGTGATTGTGGTTGCCTTTAAGCACTGCTTTCTTGACCTTCAAAGCCTTTGCTTTGGTTTTGGCTTTGGGAGGGACTGATGCTTTCTTCTTCACCTTTGGCACCATCTTCGTGGAAAAAAGGAGGAAGCATTTTCTTAAGGACTGATTTCTCAGGGGAGGGCTGGAGGGCCACCCTGGGTCACAAATTAGAGGCAGACTGACTACACAGTTTGGCCCAGGGTTATCCCTCCTTCTTCTGCCTGTGAGGGGATTTGAATTTCATCAGGAGCAGAAGGGTCATTTCACTACTCCAGTTTCCCTGTGGCTTCTCACTGCCATGCCCCTCTCGGTCTGGGCTACCTGTCTCTGTAAACCACTCATGAGAGAGGATAGAAGTGAACTTTGGGACTTTGGCTTTTTTTTTTTTTTTTTACTGCTTGGCAAGACTTACCTACAAGCATCTTCTACCATCTGACCTCCCCAAATTTCCTTTTTCAAAGCCAAGCTCAAGCCTGATCTCTCCTATGAAACTTTTCCCCCCTCTTCCTATTCCCACTGTAATGCCTACCAATCTTTTTTTTTTCTTTTTCTTTTCTTTTTTTTTTTTTTAGAGAGTGAACAAGTAGGGGAGGGGCAGAGAGAGAGGAAGAGAATCCCAAGCAGGCTCTGCACTGTGCGCATAGAGCCTGACACAGGGCTTAATCCCTAGAACCTGAGATCATGACCTGAGCTGAGATCAAGAGCTAAACCCTTAACTGATTGAGCCACTCAGGTGTACTGACTACTGATCTTTTAATACTAACTATAACCAACAGTTATTGTATACTAAGCCCTCCAGTAGCTCATATTTCTCATATGGTACCTCATCTGATCCTCCTACATCCTGAGAGGTGTGTTATCATCCCTGCTTTACACCCAGAGAAACCAAGGTTCAGAGAGGGGAAGTGACCTACCCAAAGTCCCACAGCTCATATGTGGCAAAGTTGGAACCCAGACCTATCAGATTCTATGAACTCCTGCTATAACCGCTACTCTCTTCTGCTTCTAACAGGTCAGCCTCCCTTATCATATGCTTTAAGTTGTCCTCAAACCCTATAAGCTCTTTGGAGATACAGTTTCTTTTCATTGGTTAATAGTTAATCTTTCTCTTTTGGCCAGTACTTTCCAGTTTCCATAAGGTTTCTACATAGTTCGTGTCATCTGATCTTAACTGCCTTCCTGAGGCATCTGTGTTATCCTTGGTTTACAGATGAGGAAACAGAAGCTTGGAGAGGTCCATGAGTTGCACAAGGCACGCACCCAATGAATGACAATGGGTTGCTGTTTTTGCTATCCCAAGGTGCCTCTTACTTGTAAACTGGACACCAAATAATCCCTTCCTTCTCTTCTGGCTCCTCATTTCTTCCCAATTGAAAATAGCTGAGGTCAGTGAAGGGCACTTATTTTATTTCTGATCATTGGGAGTTGGAACAGAGGCATACAGAGTTATGCAGTTGACATTCAACAGGATGTGAGTGGAATTTCTGTGGTCCCAGAACTGGTACCTAGTGCCTAAGTTGAGATCAAATGTGAGATGAGAACTGCCAAGGGACTTCCAACAGTGGGGGGGCCAGTGCTTTCTGTGGAGCTTATCGAGCCCACTAGGGGCAACTGGGTGGCTCAGTCAATCAAACGTCTGACTGTTGATTTCAGCTCACGTCATGATCTCACGGTTTGTGAATTCAAGCTCTGCATTGGTCTCCATGCTGGGAGCATGGAGCCTGCTTGGGATTTGGAATTGTCTTTCTCCTTCTCTCTCTCTGCCTCTCCCTCTCTCTCCGTCTCAAAATAAATGTAAAAAAGAGCCTCCTGAACAGGCTCCAGTGCTCCAAATCCCCTCCCACGCCATCTATACAAGCAGAAAGTGGGTGTGTGTGTGTCATCATTGGGATCAGGAAGCTTTGGACTAGTGTTGTAGCTTCTCCCCCCTCTCAGGCCCCCAGCCAGGTTGGGGGTTCCAAGAGAATGCTATCAAGACTAGAGGACATCTGCTTGCATGGCAGACACGTGGCACTTTTCTCAGGTCAAGCAGATGCTTCAGAAGGTAGTGAGGTTTGAGCTGTTTTATCTTATACTGCCCAACAGGACTGGACACTGGGTGAGGGGACCCTGGGAACAAAGGCCTTTGAGGATACTGCTGGCAGCAGCTGTGTGTAAGTGTGAGCATGAAGGCAGGGTGCTGGTTGAAAGAAGTAGTGGCTGAATAGCTTCTTCCACATCAGGAAACTCTGAAGTGAGGAGGCCTCCAGACTCCTCCCAAGTTGAAGATAGTGAGTGAAGAAAAAGAAAATCATTTTATGTCTGTACCCCATTGAGTTAACACTACAAGGAACCAGTTACACAGTGTGAAACACTATCCCTGAATACCTGCCATCCATCTGACCTTCCTTCAAAGAGCTCTGGCGGCCCCTGCCTCCTTCTGGCCTCTCTGAGGTTAGGCTGGCCTGGCAGTTGGATGGAGAACAAGGTATCAGCTTTCAATGCTGTGCCCAGAGCCAGGGCTCGGGTGAGGTGCCTAGGGCACAAATTGTCAGGAGGTGCTCACTGTCAGGTGCTGACCCTGAACTTGCCAGGCCCTGCAATGAATAAGTGCCCCTCTAAATTTTGCCCCCCACCTCACCTGCCTCATCTTCATCCCAATCCTATTTGTAACAGCCCCAGGGCCTAGGCCAGGGCCCATTGGTTCCCTGTGAGTCATGATATCTTTCAGGTCCACAAGGACATTCTAGGCTTGGTTGCTGAGAATCCAGGGATGTGGGGCTAGCACAGCAGCCAACTTTGAGCAGGGTGCGCCTAGGACAGACAGGCTTTCCCGCAGGGGAGAGGGGGGGCCAAGGGTCAGTGAGGCAGCTTTCTGTACCGTTCCCCAACAAACCAAACAAAACTGAGGTAATTCTGCCCCCTGGTGTCCACTTCTGTCGCTGCAGTCACTGCCAGTGGTCCAAGTTTCAGGAGATTTAGAATCATTTACCAACTATCCATTTGTGCCTCACATGAGTATTGAGTGTCTCACCCTGTGCCAAGTGCTGTGCCGTACACTGTGGGTACAAAGATGAATAATACAGAGACCTCCCCTCCTTGAAGGGTGCTGTAGTCTAGTGGGGCAGATAGACACACAAAAGAGATCATTTTGAAGCATTCAAATAAGTGCTCCATTTACATGTACCCCAATGTTCATAGCAGCACTCTCCACAATAGCTAAAACATGGAAAGAGCCTAAGTGTCCATCAACAGACAAATGGATCAAGAAGATGTGATTTATCTATAAAAAGGAATACTACAAGGAAATGAGAAAAAATGAAATCTGGCCATGTGTAGCAACATGGATGGACCTTGAGGGTGTTATGCTGAGCGAAATAAGTCAGGCAGAGAAGGACAAATACCATATGTTTGCACGTATAGGAGGATTAGGAGGAACTTGACGGAGGACCAAGGGGGAGAAGAAGGGCGGAAATGGTGGGGGAAAGGGAGAGAGGCAAACCATGAGAGACTCTTGAATGCTGACAAAAACTGAGGACTGATGGATGTGGGGGGGAGGGGGGGATGGGCATGAAGGAGGGCACTTTGGGGATGAGCACTGAGTGTTATGTAGAAACTAATTTGACAATAAACTATTTGTAAAAAAAAAAAAAAACAAACAAATAAGTGCTCCATTTAAAGGTCATTATGTGGCACAAAGAGGGCCTGCTTGGCTTAGCAGAGGCAGGGGACATGTTAGGAAGATCTTGGTTGAATTTGATGACTGACTTTGAGGGTTTTTTCATGTTTATTTATTGATTTTGAGAGAGAGAAGGTAAGTGGGGGAAGGACAGAGAGGAAGAGAGAAAATCCCAAGCAGGTTCCGCTCTGTCAGTGCAGAGCCTGACACAGCGCTTGAACTCATAAACTATGAGATCATGACCTGAGCCGAAGTCAAGAGTCGGATACTTAACTGGCTGAGCCACCTTGGCACCTTGACTTTGAGTTCTTTAGGTGGCTGAGGGAAAAGTCTTCTGACAGAGATGGGTATGTGTGAAGGCATGGGAGCACATGTAATGGATGACAGAATGTTTCATATGCTGGGGACATAGCGTGCTTTGAGAGGGACAGTGAGCAATAAAGTTAAGAGCTTTGGAGGGCCTTGTATGCCACATGGAGGGCTTAGACCGGATCCCTAGGTGATTGGTAATCCCTGAAAGGCTTTGAGCAGGGTAGTGACATTGTTAGATTTGAATTTTTGAGTTTTTTCTGGCTGCTTTATACAGAATGGGTTGTAGAAGTGTAAGGCTGAGGAGGCTCTTGAGAGGATTGCCAGATGTAGAAACAAAATAAAACAGAAGAAAAGAAAACATAATGCCTACTGAAATTGGCATTTCAGATAGACAAGTTTTAGTATAAGTCTATCCCAAATATTGTATGGGATATACTAAAATTTATTCTTCATGTTTGAAACTCAAGTTTAACTGGGCATTCCATACCTCATCTGGCAACCTTATCCTAGAGCCATCAAGGATATGATGGAGGCTTGGACTAGGGTGGACATAGTGAAGGTGCATAGAAGTGGAAAAATTCAAGGGGTATTCAGGAGATAGAAATGAAAGAACTTAGGGATGACATGGATGAGAAAAAGTGAGAAGGAAGTATCAGACCTAAGACCAAATCTCCCGTTTGGGCTGCTGGGTCTGTGTTGGGCCCTCTAACCACACCTCGCTGCAGTTACCACATACCCTGAGGTCAAAAGTCCTTCCTAAAACATCCCAGGGAACCTATGAACCCAGAAGCCAAGATAGCTTCCAGACCCCTGTCCTCCACTGCTCTGGCCAGTCTCCTGCCTCGCTGCTTTTGATTCCACACCTGCTTGCTTCTGTACTTTGGTCCAGCTAACTGGCCAGGTTCTGGTACCTGGAATCAAGCTAGGGACCCTTTAGACCTCATTCTTTGCCTGTCTGCACCACTCTCCCCAATGGCTAGCATGAGGTGCCCAGGCCAGGCCTCCATGACTGACTAGAACAGATCCTTCCTGCCAGGGAGGAAAACCGCTAACATTCCCAGAACACCACAGGTTTCCCTATGGGCTTTCTCACCACCACCACCACCCCACCCCCGCAAGTCTGGGGCTAGGAGAGCGGCCTGGCTTCTCAGAGCTTCTTGTGACCCAACAGTGCCGCTTAGTGGTCACACTGCACACCGCAGGCTGAGGTGAGATGGGAGGCTGGTTTGCAGACCAGGAGAGAGCTTTACATTCTTCTCTCCCCTGGCAGGGCACAGGGCGCCTGCCTCTGCTGGTGGACATCCATCAGGAGCACTGTTGATGCTCCTCAGCTCTTATGAATCTAAACATATCTATTTGGTGGACCTGCTGGTAGAGAGGTGGCCCAAGATGGCATCCAAAGAACCGAGCAACTAGGCCTTGAGGTCTCTGTTCTTGACAGGATTCAGGAAGTTGGGCTCCAGGTTAAACTGGTCATAGTCTTTAAACTTCCCAGCCTTCCGTATTTGATTGATATCAGCCTGGTATCTATCTAAAAGTAGATGTGTTTGAGGTCCCTCCCACACCTGCTTGTGGACATCCCAGCCCAGAAAACTGAAGGTGAAGACTGGGTCTCACAATCAGATTCTCCATAGTGAGTGTGTTGCCAGCCAAACAGCAGGCTTGGCCACTCTCCAGCATGCCATTATCTTTTCTGAGGTTCCATCAAGTCATAAAGAACCTATCAAGTTCCCCACCCTCTCTCCCCACCACACCAGAGCTTGTGAGTGTGTGGCCAGAGCCAATGTTCTATGCCCCAAGCTGGGGAACTGAGAGACATCAGGCCTCAGATGACACTGTGGCTTGTAGCACAAGGCTGATCTGGAGTTATTGAAAAGGTTTTCTAAGGAGACTGGCTCAGGAAATGCAGCTACCTCCCTTGTCCTCTGACTCCAGGAACTTGCCATGAGGGTCTGTGGACACCCAGCCTGTGTCACTGGGGCTGAGGTGATCACTGATCCACTGTTGTTGTCTCCCAAACCATCTGGCTGGAGATGGTAAGCCATCCCCAAGGAATGCCATTTCCTCCTAGCAGGTTTTAGCCATCAGCCTTTTTCATGGCCTCTGGGGGTCCTGGACTGTATTTTCTGGGGTCCAAGACTTTGGAGAAATCTATAATTTATCATATGTCTCATCTGCAAAATGGGAATAATAATACTCACCTCAGAGGGTGGTCACCCAGGCTACATGAATTAATATACATAAAGTGTATTTATTTGTTATAATTAATACTTGTCAGAGTGTTGAGCCCCTGCAAGGATATAGACACCAGTTGGGTCCAAGTGCCTCACACTTCCTCCCTTTCCCTTCCCATCAGGGTCTCTGATTGTCAATTTAAAACAGGAACTGCTTCATCTTTTGCAGGGGCAGTGAGTCTTCCAGAATGAGGACGTCGGGAGGTTCTGTAGATCAGGGCGGGTTGGGTGGTGGGGGAGAAAAATTGTCATGGACATCAAGTTGTACAGTGCCCCAGCAATCCTTCAGTAACTAATGAACAACAGTTTGCCTGATCTCCTGGGCTGTGGTTTGCTTAGGAAAACAAGATATGCTCCTCAGGCTTCACCTAATGTGAACTACTGGCCTGCTCCATCCTAGACCATCAGCTTTAGCCCCACGTCCTGGCTGGCTCTGAGAGAAACGCATTTGGGAAACCTGGGGTGGGTGCCTTCTGTCCAGCCAAGAGTTCTGCCTGCTGCAGACCAGCTCCATGAAACCCAAATCTCTTGCAGTCCCTGAGTCCCACAAGGCACAAATCACCTTTCATGTCTCCAACCTGACCATACTGCCAGTGGGCTTCTTGGGCATTTGCGTTGTTTAGATATGAACTTTGGATCCAACTGCAATTTCTTCTGAATGACTACCCCATTGTCCCAACATGGCTTGTTGAAGAGTACACACTAGAGTCACACCCAGAACGGTGAGGTGCTCACACAGGGAAAAGCGTGTAGGGATGGCGACTGAGGGAACAGCAGATTCCAGTCCCCATGTATCTCATGCCCTTTTTAGGTATGTGCTCTTTGAGTGGTAGCAGACTGAAATCCCTGCATAAATCATTTGATCTGTTTTTGTTCTGAGCATATATCTATGTAAATAACTAAAAGTCAAATGCTACATGCCATGTACTTCCTAACAAGGCCAACCTCCAGGTTTGTGTGTGCTCTGTTAAGAAGCCCCGGCCACCAGTGATGGGAGGCTAATACCACCACAGTCTAGAGCAGGGGTCAGAAAACTTTCTCTGTAAAGGTCCAGATAGTAAATATATTAGACTTTACAGGCCATATGGTCTCTGTTGTGACCAGTCACTGCTGTTTTTGCCAGACAAAAGCAGCCATAGACAACATGTAAAGAAATATTAATGACTCTCTTCCAATAAACTTTATTTACAAAAAGAGATGGCGGGCCGTAGTTTGCCAAACCCCTGAGAGCAACTGAGACCTAATTTTACAAGACCTGTCCAGAGGCAAATTACACATCAGTCACACAAGAGAGTGCCAAATCAAATATAGGGTCATCAGGAATCTTCATGGGCATCTTAAATGGAGCCTTTCAGGCTGGGTAGGTGGGCAGGGCATCTGGCTTATGTCCCTCAACAGTATGTCCTGTGCCCACCCTCACAGAGCAGGCCATTCTGGCATCTGGGTCTCCTAGACTATCACTGGATTAAGTCTAAATCTCAACTAGGGCCACTACACATAGGTATCGGTCCCTTGCCTGCAGAAAGCCATTTATATTAGCTCACTGGCTGATGTCAAGCACACCACCAGCCAATCCTGGGCCACCCCTTGCCTTGCCTGTGTAAGAAGAAAAGAGACATGAATATTGCCAGGGTGGGATGTTGCTGCCATTCATAGAAAACACAGGAAGAGAAGGAAGTTTGTGAGGGTACAGTGAGTTTGCTCTGGAATACGTTACGTTTAAGATGGCTGTGGGACATCCAAATGGAGAGATTCGGCAGGTGGTTTTGCACAAGCATTTGATTTATCTGAATTCAATTCTACTCATGCTGCCAAAGAGAAAAGATGATGATGGAAAGTAGTCTAGTGATTCCACCTGCCCTTTGGCCAAGTAAGCATGGACTCTGCAATGAAAGTGAGACAAAGAAGTGGGTCTGTTGCTCCTTCAGTGAGTCTCAGTTCTTCCATGCTTGTCATGGTAGGACCATCTCTCTGGGCTGATACAGGTCATGTATTTTAAACTATTGCGAGGCACCTTTCTGGCTTAGTTGGTAGAGCATGTGACTCTGCTCTCATAAATTCGAGCACCATGTTGGGTGGATAGATTACTTAAAAATAAAACCTTTTTAAAAAAATAAGCCTGCTCTATCAACAATAGCCAAATTATACAAAGAGCCCAAATGTCCATCGACAGATGAATGGATAAAGAAGATGCACTACACACACACACACACACACACACACACACACACACACACACACACTGGAATATTACTTGGTGATGAAAATGAATGAAATTTTGCCATCTGCTACAACATGGATGGAACTAGAGTGTATTACACTAAGCAAAATATGTCAGTCAGAGAAAGACAAATATCATATGATTTCACTCATATGTGGAATTTAAGAAACAAAACAGATAACATAGGGGAAGGAAAGGAAAAATAAGATAAAAACAGAGAGGGAGGCAAACCATAAGACTCAACTACAGAGAACAAACTGAGGGTTGCTGGAGGGGAGGTGGGTGAGGAGATGGGCTAAATAAGTGATGGGCATTAAGGAGGGTACTTATTGGGATGAGCACTGGGTATCATATGTATATGAGGAATCACTGGGTTCTACTCTTGAAACCATCATTACACTATATGTTAACTAATTTGAATTTAAATAAAATTTTCAAAATGCAAAAAACTATAAAGCTGATGTTGTATGCTGCGTGCATGACATGCTTCCTGGGAGCATTATTTCTCTTTTGGGGTATTTAAGGGTTTTTTTCTGGGTATACAATTTTTGCCTGAAGTACTTACCTGTAGAGTGTATGCTGAATGGGATGTGATGACACTGTAAATGTGTCTGAAGTAGAAGGCGGTGGGGAAGGACACCGCTTCAGAGTTTTGAGATCCATTTGCCCATAGGTGGCAACAGCCGACAGATGAGTGAGCAGGGTTTACAGAGCAAGAACACAGAGTAAGAAAACAAGTGGCCCAAGCCCGAGGCTTAGGACCTAGAATGTGCTGTCATTTAGCAATATGGTCAGGGAGGAAGATGAGCCTACAATGGAGTCTGAGACCACATGGTGAAAGAAGTAGAAGAAAAACCGGGAGGAGTTTGAGTCCTGGCAGCCTGCTGGAGGCTGCCACATGACCTTCTCCCTGTGTGTGCATCCTTGTCCAAATGTCTCCTTTTTCTAAGGACACCAGTCATACGGGATTAGGGACTGCCTACTCCAAAGTAATGTCATTTTACTTAACTAATTACATCTGCAATAATATTATTTCCAAATAAGGTCATAATGACAGGTACTGGAGGTTAGGGCTCTAAAAGATGAATTTTTGTTGGGGTTGTGGGGAGGTGGAGCACAATTCAACCTATCTTCCCACTTCTTCTCCAGTTGTCTGGCCAGGAATGATTCTGTCCGTTCCCATTCACATCTGTGCCTCCCCTTCTCCAGCTGTGTCCTGGCCTCCATCCCTCCTGACCCCTCTCCAGAGAAGATCTAACACATCAGCTTTCTGCAGGAAAATGACCTCTGCACCCTTGTTGAAACTTTCTAAAAAATTTGCAGCATTGAGGGGTGGTGAAGGAAGCAAGACAGGAAAACGAAATTTCATTTGGCCTGTTTTCAGGGAGATGGGGCCGAAACCTCCATGGCCTTTACATAATCTCAATCTAGTCCCAAAACATTGTTTTTGTTGTTGTCGAATCATAGGCCATAAGAGATTGTAAGAATGGTCAATGAAATTCCTCAAAATAGAAATTCTCACAACACCACAGAAATGACTGCAGCTTTAAATACCAGCTTTATAACGGGGAACACTCTCCTCTGCCACCTACTGGCCACAGCTACAATCAGTAAGTGATCCTTGCTCCTCGGAGCGGGGTCCACCATTAGAGAGAGGTAGAGTGGCCCATGGTCACTAGATGGCCCTTACAAGTGTGCTTTGTGCCAGGCCGTGGCTTAGAACATCATGCCCCAGGGAGGTGCGAGGCTGCTGGAAAGCCCCAAGGTTGCCTGATGGTGTGCTGTCTGCTGGGCCAGAAGTTAGTGAAGAGAAGCTTATGAACATTAGGGACAGGCCAGGCCAGGGATGTGAGGGAGCGGTGTGGGGCCGGGCTCCATGCCCAAGAGGCCCTCTCCAGTCGCCTACAAGCCTGAGCCAGACACTGCGGCCGTTCATTCCAACACACAGACGTTTCTTTCTTTTATGAAATAATGTTTTCTTTAATCTTTTTCTGATATAAAAAGTAATGGATGCTCATTGTAAAACATTTAGAGAAGCAGACAAATATAAAAGTAACAAAATAATTTAGTTGGCACAGAGGGTAGCTTGGGAGGCTTTACCATAATCTCATCAGCACCCCCAAAGTTGTTCCAAATATACATGCAGTGTAAGGAAAAACTCCACTTGCTATGCAGATATGGTTTGCAGTTTGCAGACAAAGTCACTAGCGTCCCTTTGAATGGCTTCTAAACCTTCCTTTACAGACATTCTGGAGCCACTGCTGCCCACAATGCCACCACCCAGTGGTGACTGCTATCGACTGAATGGAGCATTGACTTCCACTATTATTGTGCCTATGTTTTCTCTTTTGTAAATTTTACTTTTTGTTGAGATATAATTGATATATAACATATATTAGTTTCAGGTGTATGAGATGATAATTTGATATTTGTGTATACTCTGAAATGACCACAATAAGTCTAGTTACCATCCACCACCACAGAGTTACACAATTTTTTCTTGTGAGGAGAACTTTTGAGATCTAGTCTCTTAACAGCTTTCAAATAAACAATATGGTATTGTTGACTGTATTCACCATGCTGTACATCACATGTTTTATCTTTATGTATTATCTTTTTATCTGATTTTTTAAATTTGGGAACATTTGGTACATACCCACTTAGAGCCTGCTTTTCTGCTCAATGTACACCTTAGCATTTTTCCATGTCACCGTTCCTCAGCAACATTACTTGTTTTTTTTTTAATTTTTCTTTTTAAATGTTTTATTTATTTCTAGGAGAGACACAGCATGAGTAGGGGAGGGTCAGAGAGAGAGGGAGTCACAGACTCTGAAACAGGCTCCAGGCTCTGAGCTGGCCGTCAGCACAGAGCCCGACGTGGGGCTCGAACCCATGAACCGTGAGATCATGACCTAAGCGAAAGTCGGACGCTTAACCAACTAAGCCACCCAGGCGCCCCTCTCAGCAACGTTACTTGTAAAGGTTCCATAATGTTTTATCCATAAAATATATAACATGTTTACCCATCTTCTGGTTCTGAAGGCTATGTAGACTGTTGCCAGGTTTTTGCTCTATCGCTAGGATAAACCTCTGTGGACTTACCCCTTTGTGCTCCTCCTGGCACATTTCCTAGAAGTGGAACTGCTAACTATGACTGTCTCTAGGCTCTTGATACCTATGACCATGTTGCTTCTAGAGAGGTGATGCTCATTTGCCCTTTGACAAGCAGCAGGACGTGCATGTTGTCCCTCACCTGTGCCAGCACTAGAGTTATAGATGACACAGATTATTGGGTGCCAGACATTGGGCTAGGTCCTGGGGCTACCACAGTAAGAAAAATAAAGAATGTGGTCTCAGCCTCTGCAGTTCCTGATCTAGTGGGAGAACGGCCTGACCCAATAATGACCCTGTAAGTACAGACTGCACAGCATGGGAGGAGCCAGCTCTTGGTGAGAGAGCAGTCAAGGAAGAAGTCTGTGTAGCTGAAGCAGAGACCATGGGGGTGTCAGGACGTGGGAGGAGGCTGGAGTCAGTGGCACTCAGACCTGCTGCCTTGCAGGTCCCAGTTCTGGGAAGCCACTAAACGGCTTTAAACAGAAGGGTAATGCAATTACATCTGTCTTTTGAGAATCACTTCATTACTTTAAAAGATATTTTTTAATTGTGCTAAAAATAACAAAATTTACCACTGTAGCCATTTTTAAGTGTATGACTCAGTAGTGTGAAACATATTCATATTGTTGTGCAACAGATCCCCAACATGTTTCCATCTTGCAAAACTGAAACTCTAAACCCATTAAACAACAACTTCCCATTTCTCCCTCCCCCCAGCCCCTGACAATCACCATCTACTTTCTGTCTATAAATTTGACAATGCTAGGTAAGTGGGATCATACAGTGTTCGTCTTTTTGTGACAGGCGTATTTCACTTACCATAATGTCCTCAAGCTTCTTCCATGCTGGAACATGTGTCAGAATTTCCTTCATTTTTAAGGGTGAATAATATTCCACTGTGTGCGGATACCACACTTTGTTTCTCAGCTCATCTGTAAATGGACACTTAGGCTGCTTCCACATTTTAGTTATTGTGAATAATGCTGCTATGAACGTGTGTGTGCAAATATCTGTTCAAGTACCTGTTTTCAATTCTTTTGGATCTATACCCAGAAGTGCAATTGATGGATTATATGGTAGTTCTATTTTTAATTTTTTGAGGAACCTTGAGAACCACTTTTAAAAAGCAAATTTGGCAGGGGTGCCTGGGTGGTTTGGTCGGGTAAGTGTCCAACTTTGGCTCAGGTCATGATCTCACAGCTTGTGAATTCAAGCCCTTCATCGGGCTTTGTGCTGACAGCTTGGAGCCTGGAGCCTGCTTCAGATTCTGTGTCTCCCTTTCTCTCTCTGCTCCCCTCCCCACTCACTCTGTCTCTCTCTCTCAAAAATAAATAAAAACATTTAGAAAATTAAAAAAAAAAAAAAGCAAATTCAGGAAGGCTGATCTTGTTGCCCACAAAAACAATAGAAAATAGTACTGGATGGCTGCTAAAAGCTATTAACTTCTTAGACTACATTATTAATATAATTTACTAAGTACACAGACACCCACAAGTGAGCTCCTCTAAAGTTAATAGAGCTCAGTATGAATAATTAAATGCATTCACCTTTCACAAACACCTATTGTATACAGACTTGTGTCTTTAAGTGCTCTGAAGGACAATCTTTATTTATTAACCAAATACCATTGAGCACTTCCTCTCAGGAAGGCATTGTGTCTAGCTTGGTTCCCACTCTCATGATACTTCAAGTCCCAGGTGGGCAACAACACTTTGAGTGCGGTGTGTTAATATAGTGGAACAAGGGGAGGGTTCTAAGAGTTCAGAGGAAACAGGAGTTCTGAGGAAAGGTTTTCTGGAGCAGGTGACATTTAGGTTTGATAGGGTTTGGACAGGTGGAGTGGTAGTGGCGAGAGAGTTCCAAGTGACTGACACAGACTGAGCCAAAGCAGAGTGTACATGAGTTTAGGGAAGGCAAGGGCATGACAAGGTTGAGTGGGAAGTTTGGCCAAAGAGGTGGGCGGGAGAGACTAAAGAGAGCTTTAATACTGGGCTAAAGAACTGGGACTTCTGCAGTAAGTGGAGGCTTGGGACTATGAGGGGTTTTGATTAGGGAAGTGTCATCAAAGCAATGCATTTGGAAGATTAGTCTGGCAGTGATGTGTGTAGAATAGACTGAAAGGGGGGCGCCTGGGTGGCTCAGTCGGTTAAGTGTCCGACTTTGGCTCAGGTCATGATCACACGGTTTGTGGGTTCGAGCCCCATGTAGGGCTCTGTGCTGACAGCCAGCTCAGAGCCTGGAGCCTGCTTCAGATTCTGTGTCTCCCTCTCTCTCTGACCCTTCCCCGCTCACACTGTCTGTCTCTCAGATATAAAACATTAAAAAAAAAAGAATAGACTGAAACGGGGCTGAAAAATTAGTTAGAAACGGATTGAACAGGATATACCAGGCCTGAGATAATGAGGGTTTGAATTTACTGGTGGGGCATGGGAAGTGGGCAGAGGAAAGGAGGGACCAGATGGACGAGACCATGAAGGATCTGACCTTGGACTCCCTTCCCAGAATATCCCATCACACCTTTTCTCCCCTCCTCTCCCTCTTCTTCCTTCCTTCCCTCTTTCTTCTTTCTCTCTCTCTCCTTTTCCTTTCTTCTTTTCTTCCTCCTTCTTCATGAAAAATATTGTATTTGTCTTACAATGACCAGTTGCTGCTTTTGGTTTCCTTCAGAACCTTGCATAGTGGCCTACACTTAGCAAATGCTCCATAAATATTTGTTGAATTGCAGTTGGTGACTGATTAGAAGTGGAGCAGGGGCCAAAAATAACCAAAGCTTTAAGCCTGGTGGATGGGAAACAGTAGGATGCCAGAAGAAGCTGCTCAAAGTCAGGTTAATTTGAGCTTCTGGAAGGTCATCCAGCTGACTTGAAATCTTGGGATGTAGCTTGAAGAGAGATTTCAAGGAACATCCCCACTTTCATCTGCACGCCAGCACCCCAATTATGGTCTGGGGTCATATTCTGGTTTGCCACTAGCCCAGTACCAAGTAGTCTCTCTGAGCCTGTTTTAGCCACCTCTAAAAGGGAGATAAAGTAGTACTTAATAAAGTGGTTGTCAAGGCCGAATGTGAGGTTAAATGTATCAGTACAGCACCTGGGGTAAATGACAGCTGTAGTTGTTAGTGACCATCACCATTATTAAAGTCAGAGAGAGCATAAATCATGTTGTTGCCAAGTAAAGCCATCCATGGCTTCCTGTTGCACATAAAATAAAAGGCAGCCTCCTTCCCCAGGCTTCACAGGCCCTGCCCACTTCTTGTCCAACACCCCCGCTGCCACCCCACTGTGTTCCCCCTGCCTGTCCCCTGAACACAGCAAGCTGCTTTGCTGCCATAAGGCCTTTGCGTTTGTTCTTTCCTTTCCTTGGAATGCTCTTTGCCAGATCTTGTATGGCTGGCTTTGTTTTTTTTTGGTGGGGGGGCATATATAATGATGATATATAATCATCATTCAAATCAAGATTTGGGATCTTTTAGGGGTGCCTCGGTGGTGTAGTCGGTTAAGCCTCCGACTTTCGCTTAGGTCATGATCTCACGGTTTGTGGGTTCGAGCCCCGTGTCGGGCTCTGTGCTGACTGCCAGCTCAGAGCCTGGAGCCTGTTTCTGAGCCTGTGACTCCCTCTCTCTCTGCCCCTCCCCTGCTCACGCTGTCTCTCTCTCTCTCGTAGAAATAAATAAAACATTAAAAAAAAAAAGATTTGGGATCTTTTGGCTTCCTGATTTAAGTCAAAAAGATTTAAGTCTTAGCAGACATCACCTCCTCAAAGCAATCTTCCCTGACCAAGTCTGCTTGATGTGCCCTCTGGTACATCACCCTTTATTCTCTGCAGAGCATTTGTCATACTAATTACCTTATGCGCTATTTCTATGTCTGTTTTCCCCATCCCGCCACACCCTCCTAGTGAAAGCACCGTGGCTTCTAAAGCCTCAGCACCTTGAGAGGCACCTGGCACACAGGAGGCCTCAAATACTTATTGAATGAATGGTTAATCAATATTGAAGATGCAAGGGAGGTGGTGATGAGTGATGGGAACAAGTCCAATGAGGGTGGAAAGAGAAGGGTTCAAAGCACAGTGGAAGAGTTAGCCTAGGTGAGGAGGAAGACCACTTATTTCTTACAGGTGGGAAGGGGGAGGGGTGAGGTAAAGCTGTAGACATTTTGATTTGCAGAGCAGGGCTCTGAGAGGGCTGTTTCCACTAACTGCTCTGACATTTTCACAAATTATGTGGTCACCTGCCGAGAGCTGAAGGGCTGAGGAAGAGAAGTCTGGGCCTTGAAGCCAGTGGAAGGTTTTAGGATAATTAGACTAGCTGCCAATTACTTAGTACGTATGCATCAGGCACTGTTCCTGGCCCTTGAAACGTACTATCTGATGCCATCTCATGATGATCCTGAGGAAAGATACTATTATTACTTCTATTTTAAGATATGGTAACTGAAGCCCAGAGACGTCAGAGAACTTTTGCCCAAGGTCAGACATCTAGAAGTGGCAGAACTAGGATTTGAACCAGGCAATCTAGCCATTGGAGCCTATGCAAAGAACCACAGCAATTTCCTGCCTCTTGGTCCCTGAGGTGTCAAGTCTATGAAAGGTCAGTAAGAGATGGAGAGGAGGACTGTGGCATGAATGATATATGGCAGGCCTAGGGGCAGTCAGCCAGCCACCATGCTATGCCAGGAAGCCCTGGAATGGGAGCAAAAGAAAAAGAATGGGATGGAGGTGTATGGGGTGGTGGTAACTTTGAGTTAGGCATGGCAAAGGTGGAAACTGAGCTATTTTAAAGTATACAAGAGAGGTGGTTTCTGGGTAGGGGGAAACAGCATGTGCAAAGGCCCTGAGGTAGAAAAGAGCTTAGCTAATTGGGGGTAGTCAGTGTCATAGTACAGTGGTGGGGGCAGGGGAGGGTTACTGGTGAGCATTTAAACATTCTAAGGGGGGGGTTTAGGCACTGGTATTTTTAAAAAACCCTAGGTTATACAGCCAGGGTTGAGAACCACTGATTTAGACCAGCTTCCAGGTGACACTCATTTGGGGACCGCACTTTGAGAAACATGCCCTAGATGAGTCTAATGAGCAGCCAGGGTTGAGAACCACACATCTAAGGTGAAGATGGGGACTTGAATGGCACAAAACCGTGGCTTCAAAGTGTGATGGAGGAAGAGGCAAGCCCCTCTTCTCTACCCAGGGAGCTAGGGGATGGGAATAGCTTCCACAGGACAGAAACAAGGGAGAAGGTAGGTACTACTGACTGGGTAAGAATCAATGTAGGTAGGAGCAGTAAAGGTGCAAACTAGAGGGGGGGGGCAGATTTATCCACAAAGCAGAAAGGAAGAGAAAGAAGGGCTAGGAACCAAGCACCCAGGGCAGGGCACGGCAGAATAGGAAAGAGCAAAAGAAGGATGATGGGGGGGGTGGGGGGTGGGAGGGCAGAACAGCAGATGTGGCTCCTGAGGCTCAACATCTGCTGGTGTACATGCTGGTGATGGCAACTCCGCAGCTCGTTATTCATCCTTTAATTTACACCTCATCTCTACTCCCAAAAATTCAGCAAAAGGCTGAAATACAGATGTGTAGAAGGTGACACTGTGGTGTGTCTGTGGTGGGGAGAAGGAGGGCAATGGAGTAGGCTGAGCATAGGGTCTGATTATACCTAGTTAACAAGGTTAACATCAAATCAAAGCCATAGAGCCTTTGGCAGTGCAGTAGAGTCAGTGAAATATAGTGGAAAGCTAGGGGAGCAGGGCATAGGTTAACAACTACACAACACCCACTGCTGGCCAGGTACTGTGCTTGCCACTTTGTTTCTTTCTCATTTAATAATGCAGGGACTGGTAGGCCATGGAAGGTTTGGATTTTCTTCTAATTAGACTGATAAGTTGCTGAAGAGTTTTTAAGAGGGAAGTGAGGAGATGTAGTTACGTTGTCAAAGATCAATACTATGCCTGCTCCATATTATAGGCCAGGAAACTACAGGTTAGCCAGTCTAGGGTCACACACAACCAGGAAGTGGCTGAATCTAGATTAAAGATCAGGCCTGAGATAAAGCAACATGACAAAATGTTAATAGGTGATGAGTTAAGGGTATAGACTATTCGTTATATCCTTTCGACTTTTCTGTATGTTTGAAAGATTTTGTAATAAAAAGTGGGGGGAAAAATACTAGGTCTGGGGCACCTGGTTATTAGCTCAGTCAGTTAAGCGTCTGACTCTTGATTTCAGCTCAGGTCGTGATCTGAGTTTGAGCCCCACGTTGGGCTCCTCACTGACAGCACACAGCCTGCTTGGGAGTTTGTATCCCCCCTTTCTCTGCGCTTCCCCTGCTTTTGCTCTTTCTCAAAATAAATAAACTTAAAAAAAAAAAAAAGAACTAGGTCTAATACCAAAGCTTAAACTCTTTTTTACCCATTATGCATTGCTGTATCACTAACCTACATAACCCTGAGTCTCTCATTGTCCCCTCTGAGCCTGATTTTGCCCATTGTAACAATGAGACTCGGTTAGATCACCACTAAGGTTCTCTCCCTAACACTCAGTGATCCCACTGTGGCAGTGTGTAGCTTTAAGTCAGTAGGCTACAACAAGACCCAGATCATCAGCTTGTCCTGTGGTCTGAAAGAGCCTAATGGTTCCCCTGTAACAGCAGCCAGGGATGCAGTCTGTAACCTCTGGAAAGAGGTGTGTGTTCTTTCCAGGCCACATGGCCTGCTGCTGTGTAAACACTGCCGGTGTCAGCCTCCATCTACTGAGGGGGAATCACTCTCAAAAGGAGACACCTTCTGCCAAGGCTTTGGGTGGGGCTAAGAAAATTGTTCGTCACAACATGAATCAGCACATTCATCAGCGTCAAGCTCAAAGTCAAAGGGAACTGGAAGAGGGCCCTGTTTAAGAAAGCTGCAGCTGAAGCCTCTTCAGTCTCAAAGGGAATGGAACCAGAATGGGCAAAGTCATAATGGAGATCGGCAGGGGAATAAAAGGCACCTTGCTCAAATTAGGGATTTCCTCTTAAAGTCTTAGAGTTCAGATTAGAGCCCCCTCAGAAGTAATTTATGGACTTCACCCCCTCCCAAGAGGTAGTAAAGCTTCAAAATGGGTTTTCAAAAGTTGTAAAATGACTTTTGTGAAAACAGGCTCTTTGTAGAGGCATGTCTAACCTGCTGAGGCTATGTCAGCAAGGACAACTGGGGTTTGTCAGATTTCTGGGGCTGGAGTGATCATGGATCTGACCCAGTGTGATATTTACATGTATAAACAATCAACATCCCTTTTTGTTAATCATGTTAATTTGTTGCCTGAATCCCAGAGTTAAAATAAGAATCCTGGGCTAGCCTCTGGAAGCACTGTGACTTTATTAGCCTCTGAAAATAACATGGCTTCTTCTCCCCTCCAGGGGCAAACATACTGAGAATTCTTCTGTTTCTGTGTAAGACAGGAAATGACCGTACAATCGTAGCTGTGAGGACTGCAGCCAAGTGGGACCCAGCGATGATAAGCCCCCCTTTACCAAGATCACACTGATTTTTCACACAACATATATTTATTCAGAAAAACATTTGCAATAAATTATAATAAAAAAGATGACACAAAATACAGAATCCCACTAGCAGCTTTGCTTAGTGACCAAGACATTTTTGAGAAATGTAACAATTACAGAATAAGAATCAGAAAACAGTGAAAGGGAAACTAATGCAATGTCACCATATAGGTTTGAGCCATTTCTTCCCTAAAACCATAAATGTGGAGTCCTTCTCTACCAGTTGGATCTGAACTCCTTACTTCAGGAGCTATGAAATAAATAGCACATCAGAGTTACGTAGGAATTAGAGGTGGGCGTGCTGGAGTAGGTACAGTAGGGAGACAGATTTCTTACATCTACTCTATTTCTGTCTCCCCTACCTAGAGATTGTCTCAAACCCTTAATGCTGTGTACATCCCAGGGCCAAAGCTGGAAAAACAGAGGCAGTAAACAAATTTAGTGCATCTGCTTGCCTTATGAGGAAAAGAGTTAGGATGTTGCCTGCACCCGCCACCAACCACATCCTTGATCACCCAAAGGTCCCAGGTTGGCAATATACTAGACAATGTGGCCAGGACAGGCATCTCCCTGTCTTTATGTAATGACCTTGCCCCAGATTCTATAATCTGCCTCTATGATCACCTTCTGGCCAAGTGGAGATGGCAAAAGCATTCTGCCTATAATCTTCTATTAACTGAGTTCAACACCTAGCCTCTGACCTATCAGATCTGCAGCTATTTGGCACAGAGAACTTAACTCCTAGTTCCATAACTCCCAATCAGGAAATGGTTTAACCAGTATATCACAGAACTCAACTTACAAGAGATGGGAGGGGACTGAAGAACCATTCAGTGGTGGTTTCCCCTGGCTCTCTCTTTCAGTGTGCTAGAAGAGTCAGGAGTCATTGCCTGGGACCAGACATAGAGCCTGTACATTAGGCTCCTTGGATTTGATGTTAACAGTCCAGAATGAGTTAACTCAGGCCGCTTTTAATGAAAGAAAACCAGAAAGAAGCCAACTGCATCAGGTAGTTTTGCAGTCAGTGGCTGGTGGCTGGTTTGCTAACCAACACAGAATAATTTTTTTTAAAATGCTGCCCCACAGAGCTTGAGTGAATGAAAAGCTCAGAGGGTTGTCTTGGGTGGGAGAGAAACAGGCTTCATTGGTCCCACTACACAGTCTCTTTTACATAACACTGGATAAGGTGACTAGGAGCCATGGGGAGCCGGGCACAGAGCCCAGAGCCAGCCTTGAGAAAAGAGGGAGCAACATCTACCACTTGGTATTTCAGGAGACCAGAGAGGGAGTTCTAATGGTTATCCACAACAGCCTTGCTGAAAGAAGGGACAGTATCGCTGGTGAGGCCCACCTGAGATGCAGACTGCCTTTTTGACTGTGATGCAAGCATTGCTCTGGAGGTGGATGCATAAGTGGGGAATGGGTCCCACAGACAACCAGGATGAGTTCTCATATATAATTTGAATAAAAACAGAAAAGGGATGGTAGAAAGCAGGACCTGTCACACATGAATATTCTCACTCTTGAAATGCTCAAAGTGCTTCCATTCTGATCGTGATTCTCTCACATCAATGGGATGGCATCTCTGACAGTCCCTAAAGTTCTGTTAGTCAATGTGGTCGGACACAAGAGAATATGGTTCCACCTAGTGCCGATCCATGACAAGGACAATGTTACAGAGACATACAGATACCACTGTAGTAGAAATGCACAAATGCATGTCACAACCACACGCAGATGGTGAACTCACTGTTGGGGACACCCAAGGGTCATTAGGTTCACCCAGATGTCCTTTGACATAATAGTACTAGTGGAGTGGAGTGCAAAGAGGTGATATGGGAGGGGCCGGGCAAAAGTGCTTTAGATGAAGGACTACAGACAAGTCTGAGCTATGGCACGTAGTGCTTGTAGACCTAGAATGGGAACATCTGAGAATCTAGGCCTAGGGTGCTAAGGACAATCATGATAGCTGGGCAGGAGGGGAACAACCACATCCCAGATAAAGGAGTGTAGATACAGATCTCTTGCCTGATAAAGAGAGAACACAAAAACACCAAAATATGGTACCTTTGGCTTGGCAATATAAGTCTAAAAGTATTTTGCTGTGCAGGATATGGTAAGGGAGGGATTAGGAAACTCTCTTCCTTTTGCACTAGAAACAACTTTTTCATGCCAACAGCCTCAAAATTCTGCAACTGCCCCTTCCTGTGGCATGACTTTTCAAATAATTCTGAAATACTTAGTGCCCGAGACGTTCCGCCTCTAGAACCTCGGAGAGTAGTAAGAGGTAAAGGCTTATTAGTCTTCATCGCTCTCAAGAAACCCCAGAAGGAACTGGATAGCACGCTGACGGTCACTTGGAGTCTGTCTTGCCATCAGATTGGGTGGAGGCCTTAGGAGAAGACTAGTGAAGAGAGTAGCTAGAGGGTGAGAGAAAGGAAAGGGAAAACCCTTTGTCAAACACAACCTAAGCAAAGCCTCAGGGACAGGAAGTGGGGATCCAGGGGACAAGGGCAATGGGAAGGAAGTAACTGCTGTGTGCCTGGACGTGAAGGAAGGAACACACTGTGTACACCATACACAAACTGTCCCGACCAGCCTATCCCAACTCATGTTACCATTCTTATGAAGCACTCTTACCGATCATGTTTTCGCTGACATTGTTGTATTTAGAGAATTTTAAGAGTTCTCGAAGGAATGCCATCAAGTAGTGGAAAACATTTCTATGGCATCTTGGAAGCTGGGAAATCACCTGTTTTTTTTTGAAAACAAAAAAAGGGGGGGGTGGGCAGTGAGTACAGGTGAAAGAAGGGAGTAAGAAGAGCTTACAGTTGCCACAGAAGTAGTTTATAATCCAACCTATACAGGACACCATTCATCTGTCACAACTCTCCTTTATTCACTCATGACTAACAGAGTACCTGCAAACAATAATTTCCAAGTCAGAAAGGTCATACTGTTTGGCCTGTGTGTATACTCAATGACCAGGCCATGTGGTCATCACACAGTCACACGCACACCCCACCTCACAAGCAGGTTGGTATTAATCTAGTCTTTTCCCATCTCCTCAGACACACAGCCATGGCATCTGCCAAGCCGGATGGTTTTCTCTGCAATGTCATTTAGCATGGATGGGATCCCCTCCCAATACTCATTAGCCTGATTGAGAGGTATTCTCAGCGACTGCCCATCAAAATTATTTCAAGATTAAAAACAAACACCAAGAAGGGGTGTCTGGCTAGTTCAGTTGGTGGAGTGTGTGACTCTTGATCAAGGATTGTGGACTGGAGCCACATGTTGTGTGTGGCCCCCACTGTCTGTAGAGATTACTCAAAAATAAAATCTTAAAAATGAAACACCAAGAAGACAAAAAGAAGAAAGGCTTACAAGTATCACCAACTGTTCCTGGTAATGTCAGTCAGAATTCAGTGTATGATCAGCTTCATGAACAGTCTTATGCCAGAGTAGAGGTATTTGCGTTACTCAATAGGCCAACTAGAGAAGTTTGGCAACTATAATAGGAAATAACACAACCTAAAATTTAAGAGTCCTAACTCTCGGAGCACCTAGGTGGCTCAGCTGGTTAAGCGTCCGACCTCAACTCAGGTCATGATCTCCCAGTTTGTGAGTTCGAGGCCCATTTCAGGCTCTGTGCTGACAGCTCAGAGCCTGAAGCCTGCTTTGGATTCTGTATCTTCCTCTCTGTCTCTAACCCTCCCCCACTTACTGCTGTCTCTCTCCTCTCTCTCAAAAATAATTAAATGAATGAATGAATGAATAAATAAATAAATAAATAAAATAGTCCCAACTCTCAATGCTAGTGTCCTACCATGAAAAACAGATTCAGACCCACCCTACCACATAGCTAGCTACACACCTGGCTTTGTTAGATTAATTTTTCTATGGGGGAACCTGCCCCAGACACATCCTCAGAGCAGTAAAACTCACCTGTCGGCAGCTCTGGGGATCCTGAGCAGAGTCAAGGCATCGCTGATACAGCTCATAACAGATGACGGGCTCTGGCAGGGCCTCCAGGAAAATGAGCAGTGCTTCAGCCACAGAGTGATTACTGCCAGCTGGATGAACTTAAGTCAAGGGAGAGAGGCTCCAGGAAAAAGGTCACACAGAGACCCAATTTGCTTCCTTCCTCCAGCCCCCTCAGGGACAGTTTCCTTCCTATTATTCAGGCACACTGATCCTAACTGGGGTTTGATATTTTATTGATCCAGATACGTTGCAGCTGAGTTGTTACAGAATTGATCAAAGACTCTTGGGAGGTTTGGCTGAACTTGAGAGTCAGGGGATCATGGCATGCAGAATGATGTTCACACTGGATCAGTCCTTAAAACTAGTCCCCAGTGTTTCCCATCCTCTTCCTTGTCCTAGTGACAACACATGTGGTGGCAGAAGTGATCAAAAGCCTGAAGCAGAATAGTACCAGTGCTGTGGGTCTTATGTTCCATGTTTTTTAAAAGTTGTTATTACCTACCCCTTGATTCCTTTCAGTAAGAGTCTGATACAGAGAGCAGTCAAAGGTTGCTGAAAGAAATTGAAAAACAACTGCAGAGTCAATGATTACCTTATAATAAAAGACAGTTACAGAGAAAGTACAGATAGAAACACAAAAAGTAAATGTAGGTGGGAAGAAGAGTTTGGTCAAGAATTTATCCAGCTTCCGGGGCGCCTGGGTGGCTTAGTCGGTTAAGCGTCCCACTTTCGCTTAGGTCATGATCTCGCGGTTCGTGGGTTCGCGCCCCGCGTCGGGCTCTGTGCTGACTGCCAGCTCAGAGCCTGGAGCCTGTTTCAGTCTGTGACTCCCTCGCTCTCTGACCCTCCCCTGCTCATGCTGTCTCTCTCTCTCTCTCCTAGAAATAAATAAAACATTAAAAAGAAATTAAAAAAAAAAAAAAGAATTCATCCAGCTTCCTAACCCTTTGTCAAAAAGGATACGGATTGTCTCAGGAATGCTAGTATCCAGACAATCAATGATCTGCTGTAACTCCTCCTGCATTCCAGGGGTTTGGAACAGGTCCTCCTACCAAAGAAGTGACAACGAATGGAACAAGGCAAGATAATCAGCCCTAAGGTTCTGAAGACTACCCAGGGATCATGAAAGTGGAAGGATGCAAATGGAAGCATAATGTGCATACTTGTGATTAGGAATGGAGGTATGACAATGGCATGTTTTCCCTTTATCACCTGTATAATCCATGTGAAATGTTACTTCAAACTAGAAAATGATCTTCAAAGGTTTTAGCCTATATCTGATATGGCAGAGGACTAGATGGCTACAGTGGGAGACCAGGTGTTCCCACTTCTAGCTTCCTGACAAGTAGAAGGCAGAGTCCGAACAACTGAACCACAGTCAAATCCTGTTCCTAGGGAATGCTAGGGCAGCAGCAAATGGCATGCCCATACCAAACCTTGCTTTTGAGTTGTTATGCTTCAGTAGGTAAGAAAACATTTTCCTTTGATTTAGTCCCAAGAGATTTCTTCTTTTGGGGGGTTGGGTTGGGGGTGGCTAATATTTTACATAGGATTAAAAAATGAAAATCAAATTCAAGAAATGGGCTTGAAGTTTGCTTTGGACTTTAAAATCTGCAATACCTATGTGAGATGGGAAACACACATTATAGACCGAGGTACACAGTGGTCTAGGGGAAAGTGTGTGTAGCCAGAAGACAGGCATGCTTAGCTTGGGCTTGGCTCCACCATTACACTTATGGCTGTGGTCTTAACTAAATCACTTAGTTGGCATGCTTCCAAATTCTCGTATCTGTAAATAGGGATACTTCCATCTGCCCAGATGATCTGATAGTGCTGCTCTGTGAAGATAGTTTGGAAAAATTACAAGCACAATACTGACTGAAGTATTATCATTTACCACCGGATTCACACACCTTCCAAAGTTGCAGGGCATGCCCACAGTTACTTACCTGGTGACAGGCATATTTGAACAAGTGATCTACCAGAAGCCAGATCTCCTTGGGGACCTGAAGGGGTCTCTCACTGGCACCTTCATCCAAGGGAACCATCTGCAAAAGGGATTTCTCCTAAAAGATGAAAAAGGAGGAGAATCAAAGCAGTCTTAATAAAAATGTGTGTGTAACTTAGTGTCCTCCAGATTCTGCTTATGTAGGTACAATTCAATCTTCATCTCTTAAGATTCTTCATTTTTTCTCACTGGGGTCAGTCCTGGTCAGAAGGCACTTGATACTGATTCCCACAGTTAAAGGATCTTGTCTTCTAGATGCTTAACAATTAAGCATTCCATGTGGGCTCATTATGTTTATCACTGGATGCACTGTGTGTTGTAAATGTTCTCAAGGGTGACAGTCATGGCAGAGCATATATACTGCCTGAGACTTGTGAACCATTAAATTATAATGGTCAACACAGTACTTTGAGACAGTAGTACCTAGTTAGGTTTTTGGTGACTTTTAACTTATGATTCTTTCAGGTCTTACTACAAAATTATAGTTTTCATTGTTGATTTAAATGAGGCTCTCTGGTTCACAGAAATTAAAAACGATTCTCCACATTACACCTACATTCATGAATATTTCAGGCTCAATAGAAAGTCTTTTTTTTTTCGACTTCTAAAAACTTTGCTTTATTTTTAACATCAGTTTCCTTTCTTTCCCAGTTGTATTGAGAAATAATTAACAGATGTCACTGTATGAGTTTCAGGTATACAGCACAATGGGTTGACTTATGTATTTGGTGAAATGACTACCACAATAGGTTTAATTAACACCTGTCATCTCATTCAGATACGAAGAAAAGAAGAAATTTTTCCTCCCCATGAAAACTCTTAGGATCTACTTTCTTAACTGTCTTCTACATCGTACAACAGTGTTAGCTATAGTCAGTGTGTTATATATTACATCTGCAGTACTTACTTGAAAAGTAAAAGTTTGGACCCTTTGACCATTTTCCCCCATCTCCCCCCCCCCCCCCCCCCGCCACCTCTGGTAACCACAAATCTGATCTCTTTTTCTAGGAGTTTGGTGGTATTTGGGGGTTTGTTGCGTCATGTTTGTTGTTTTAGAATTCTGCATATAACATCCTACAGAATTTGTCTTTCACTCTGACTTATTTCACTTAGCATAATCTCTAGAAGGTCTAATCTTAAGGCACTAAAACTCATAGCCTCTAGATCCAAAAATAGTAAACTGAATACAGCATACCAAGAGCCAAAAATACTGTGAAAAGTTCCAGGTCTGAGTCCAGAAGTTATTCTTTATATTAATAACTCAGCAGAGATTTCTCAGGGCTATGACCCCTTTTAGTTATCTTTATACTTTCTGTTAGATTCTCCTGAAAGAATCTAAGAGAAAAACCCAAACGTGACAACTAAACCTGAACTTGAAAATGGCTGGAGGCATAAACGCAGTTATCTTATGCTTATATAATCAAATATAAATTGTATCAAAAAGGGGTCTGAAATAGATTAAGTCCTATGAGGGCAGCCTTCAGAAAAATCCTAGTGGAGAAAATGGTGACCAATTCTTTGCATCTGCCCCCTTCTCCAGCTTAAGGTTATAAATTGTGTACTTGCAACGTTAGGAAATTCTGTAAATTCCAGCCCAACCCCAGCCATGTTGCTTTATGGGAAATAAAAGTATTTTACTACTTCCAGAGACTGTGTACACTAGAGCAGAGATGAGGGCTTTGCTTAACATTATGTTCTTCAATCAGCACTGCTGACCTCGTAAAGCTGCTGTACCTTTCTAAGAGAATGAAGAAAAGAACATGACAGTTGGTTACCATTTAAAATCTATGTTCTTCACATCTATTTTGCTTCCTTTCTTTCTTTCCCTGGGAGTCTATCACTTGATATTCATGTTCTCTGTGGCTGCCAGAACTTTATCAGGGGCTCATCCACTAACTTCTTTCTGGTTGCAAGTATTAAATCCAGGCATCCACATGGTATCTGAACCAAAACACTGTCCATAATGCACTCTGCTCATTTTCTGAACCAAATGCAACACATGTACAGATTTAGCAGATGCCTCCAAACTTACCATATATAAATTATTCAGCACTGATTCATGTACTTTTTAAAAAATCTGACATCCAACTGGCGCTTTTCCTGTACTAAGGCATTAAGGCAACACAAGGCACTCTCCGAGATGAAAAGACATCATGGCCTGCTATTAACAAGGAAAGGCCAGAAAGCAGAACTGCCTCAATTCTTAGTGGTTTAAAAAGGTTAATAAAATGTCAAAAAAAAAAAATGTCAATAGGTTATATACATCATCCACTATCCATTTTCAAATTCATGCACGATAATATGAAATGTCAGACTTGTGTTTCTGAAGTCTAATAAAAGATCATGCACAAAAAATAGTACTTTCTCAAAAGTCCACAATTATCCTGGTAACTCTAATTTTCAAGGGGAAATAAAGTAAACTTTGAAACCTTAGTGCTAATAACTAATGCAGAAAAACAGTACACCATCCCCACCATCAAAATGCATTAAACTCCACCAAATGGGGAGATGATGTTATATGCTGTGTGACACTGCTTTAAGAATGGCTTTCAAGCCCACATTTCTCTATGTGATAGCCCTGTGTGGAGCCAGACACCCTCCAGCTTGAAGATACAAGTGGCAAAGTACTACAGGCACCCTTTACTAGGTTCCTTGACTAGTTATTCAGGAGACATGGGTTTTACTGCTCTCTGCCCCACACCCCTGATGTCAGGAGCAGTAGTATGACTTTAGTGAGTTTTTCAACCTTAGGCCTTGGTTGTCTTGTCTATTAGAATGGGGAAAAATACCTTACCCTGTCTGAAGGCAGAGAGCTACACCAGATGATCCCTCATGCTCTTGTTCAGCTCTATAATTCTATGCTCTTTCTTAACTGTATAACTGTGTATTCTTTCAGTAATTAATCACTACTGTCAACAACCTCATATCACTCTTAATGCAACAGAAATCCACTTCTGCTTTTACTATCATTAAAAATGGAGGACAGCTAAGTGGTACCCTGCTCCACCTCATGAGATTTCAGATATATCAGTACAGCTCTTTAGTTACTTCTCATTTTAAAAATACAAATTTGGAAACTTGAGTCCTATTGCTTTTATGTACTGGGTCTCAATGACCACCAGTGTAATAAATATCTTTTTTATACTTCAGACACACTTAAAGACAGCTGGCAGGACTTTGGTGGATTCTCGTGGAGTCAGAGGTCTCTGAAATGGGAAAGATTAGGGACAAATTCCAGGGACCACACTTAAGTGTTAATTAAGCACAGGAAACACATGACCACCAATGGATTGCATTACCTTTTCTAGGAAGCTGTCTTCTTCCTGAGAGCAGAGCAGGAAAAGAAAGTCATTGACAGACAGAAATTAGAATTAATTTACAGAATTAGAAACAGACCAGTATTATTAGAACTCACTAGCTTGCTAGATACATACACTTTAAACAGCTGTAAATTTTTCAAATAAATCATTATTGTTGAAAATGGAACGTTTTCTCTATATGCAAAGTTCTCTATTGTACATATTAAATGCTCATGTAGTTTATGGAGATTATCACTCAAGAGACATAAATGTGCAGTCCTAGTCTTTTGTGTCCTTTGGCAGCTGCCAGCTGATCTGGCCAAATGTCCAGTGATAGCTCCTTTCCATGTGCTTCCTGGAGGCAGGCCCTGCTGCTACACTATGTGGCTTCCTAAGTCATCCTAATGCCACTCAATGGGCGAATTTGGTTGTGAGTCTGACAGTGGCTATTCAGAAGGAGAACAATTGGCTTCTCCCCTCTCCCTGCCATTCCTCTCACCCTAAGCAGTATCACACACTCTTTTCGCTCACCACATACCTACTCCCCTCCTCAAAGGCCCCAAGACTTCCCAAATATGGAAGTCCCTCTGAAATGTAAATTTATTTCATTTCAGACCTTTGTGGACCAGAAGACTCATTATTATCCCCTATTGTGTTTTCTTGTATGGTATAAGAGAAAAAACCTGAAGCAAGGGAGAGGGAAGAAGGCATCTTTTTAATCAGCTCTGTCTTCTGTGCTCTTATTATAATCCAATAACAAGAGCAACAATAACTACTGCCACCACTTAGAGAGCATCTGCCATGTACTGAAAACTATAAAGTACTCGTATACAATGTCATTTAGTCTGCACAAGTGTGCACAATAGATATTATTCCCATTTTACAGATGAGGAAACTGAGGCTCTGCCAGGTTAAATTATTTGCCCAAGATCATACTATTAGGTATTAAGTGGCAGGTACAGGATTAGAACTCAGGTCTGACTCTATATAGCTTTACCACTATGGTCCCCTAGACAACTCAAAAAATACAATCTGGCTGCTTCCTGGCAAAGAGGCAGGGCAAGGCTGTGAAAAAGACCATGAGAAACAAAGCACCATGGTTAGTGGAGAGAGTACAGGCACTAGTGGTAGACAGTCCTGGGTACAAATCTTTGTTCTGCTTCCTATTAATTTTGTACAGACCTTAGGCAAGTTACTAAATTTTATAAAGCCTCAGTTTCTTCATCTCCAAAACAGGGATAATGATATTTACTTTGTAGGGACAAGGAAACAGCCTCAACGCCAGGCATGGCAGGGCACTGGTAGTGCAGTATGCCAGCACGTCCCCAGCTACTCCCAGCTGGAATCCTTCCAGTGCTGCCATGGGCCACCAAGAACCCGAGTATAAATCACACATCTCATGTCTGACAGTAAAAGGAGGACCCCTGATCTTACTATGAGAGACATGCAGGAGGCTGGAGGTAGGGGATTGTGTGCTCTCTGATGTTCCAAATGGTAATGCTAAATGCATTTCCACCAAACAACTGTTTTATATATATATATATATATATATATATATATATATATAGTGGGTAAGTTTTTTACTATTATTAGACACATTATGGATTAAACAGCCTCTTGTAGGTTTACCTAGACTTTTAAATACCACATATAAAATGAGATAAAAATAATCAGAGTAATACTGTTTTATGAAGTATACAATATTTATAGTATTGTAATTATAGTATTTTTTTTAATTTAAAAGTTAAATTCTGAGTGCCAAACATCTAATTTAACACAATTTTGGAGCACAACCTTTTTTCAAATTCAGGACTACTTATTAGGAAACAGTAGAACCTGCCTAACAGACTTCTCTCTTTTTTCCTCCCATGAATACATGCCACATGATACAATGAGTAAAACTAGGCAGAGTTTTTATACACTAACCTCTCAAACCAGGCCCTCAAAGCAGTTTTCTTCAAGCAAGGCATGCCTTTGAGGGACGCTGGGGGATGGATGAAAAAGGAGGCTATAGAAGGGAATGATATGGTCCCTGATTTGGGTTTGCAATTGAGTTGGGGTAAGAAGTCCCAGAATTTATAGCCTGATATTGTTATAATTCACATAGAGGCATTCTCAATAAATGGTTACTATGAAAAACAAGCAAAGGGGTTCAAAAGAAGGAGACAGCTTTAGGCTAGGGCTGTCAGGGGACTTTTCACAATGAAGATGGGACCTAACTAGCCCTTAAAAGATTCATAGGATTTTAAAGAGTAGAGATGGAGTGAGGGCACTACAAGTGGAAGGGACAAAAATTCAGAGAAGGTAAATCGTAAGGTAAGAGTAGGGAAAAGGTGGTCATCTGTTCTGCAGAGAGCATGGGGGGATGTTGAGAAAAGTAGTGGGAAATATAAAAAAGAATGCTAAAGTCAGACTTTTTGGTGAACTTGAATGACAGGTAAAGCAAATTGCATTGTAGTTAGTAGGCATGGGGGAGCCACTGACTACCTTTAAGCAAGGAAGTGACAGGACTCAAAGCTATATATAGAAAGATCAGTCTGACAGCCCTGAAGAGGAAAAATGAACGAGCAGCAACAGAGGCAAAGGGGAATGTTAAGATGTTATCAAAGTAGGTCAAAAAGGAGAGAGTAAACATTTTAATTACGGGAAAATAATATATTTTTTACATAAATAGATAGAAGAGAAAACTCTGAAAGAAGAATCAAAAGGACTTTGATTAGACACTGGTGGGGCAGCACATTTATACTGAGAGTTTACCTCTCTGGCTACAGACATATAGTAGATGTAAGTAACATTTATTTCAACACTAGGCTCAATTCTGAAAACAGAAACACTACATAGCCTTCACTAATAAACAGCATACTCCTAAGGTAGTTGTTGCTTATCATCACTTAGTTCAACTGACTTGCCCTCTCTCTACAAAAGGCAATGCATTGATTACATTAAAAATTTTTAAATGTTTATTCATTTTTGAGAGAGAAAGAGTGTGTGTGTGTGTGTGTGTGTGAGAGAGAGAGAGAGAGAGAGCAGGGGAGGGTCAAAGAGAGGAGACACAAAATCTGAAGCAGGCTCCAGACTCTGAGCTGTCAGCACAGAGTCCCACACGGGGCTTGAACCCACGAATTGTGAGATTATGACCTGAGCTGAAGTTGGACCCTTAACCAACTGGGCCACCCAGGGGCCCCTGCACTGGTTACATTTAAAAAAGGAACCTAATTCAGATTCCCCAGTGGGACAACACTGGCATGCTACAAACGCACTGCAAATCATTCTTCACTCCAACACTCATCCTTAGAGGAACTGTGCCAGTAGTAAATGTAGCTAAGATCATGTTAAACAGTCATTTAGAGGCAGATTCAAATTTAAAAATAAAAAGCAAAGGGGCGCCTGGGTGGCTCAGTTGGTTAAGTGCCCGACTCTTGATTTCAGCTCAGGTCATGATCTCATGGTTCATGAGTTCAAGCCCTATGTCAGGCTCTGCACTGAAAGCACAAACCCTACTTGGGATTCTTGCTCTCCCTCTCTCTGCCCCTCCCTTGCTTATGCACTCTCTCTCTCTCTCTCAAAAATAAACTTTAAAAATAAAAAATAAAAAAATAAAAAGCAGAAAACTGAATGGATATCAAATTTCTACAAAGGATTAATTCCAATGAAATATAAAAAGAAGAAACACAAACCATACATGTATCAGGATAAGAAATGAGTGCTTGATCAGTAAGATGAAGTAAACACTTAGTGAAAAGATCACTGGGGAAAAAACCATTATTCTTTTTATTTCAACTTTGATATCATTCTAATAAACATGTCCCCAAGCAAATACAGTCTGTCCATTCATCCCTCAACCTTTTGTGTCTCTGTAACTACAAGTAAAACCTTTAACCATATCTGGTAAGTTCAAACCTGGTCTATCCATTAGCCCAATCTATAAGCAACACCAAACGGTTCCTCCAAATATGTCAATTTACAACCTTACACTACCCATGAAAGTCTTCTGATAGTTGTAAATGCCCTCTGCTCCAGCATAAATTCATCTGTTGACTTCAAGACTTTCTATCCTCTGCTCCTAACCTATCCAATCAGCCTCACACTTTTTCCTTTACTCTTCACTCTTTCCAGGGAAATCTCTTTTTTAAGCTTATTTATTTATTTGGAGGGAGGGAGGGAGAGGGAGGGAGGGGGAGAGAGAGAGAGAGAGAGAGAGAACACACATACACACAAGTGCGGGAAGGGGAGACAAAGAAAGAAAGAGAGAATCCCAAGCAAATCCATACTGTCAGCACAGAGCCTGACTTGAGGCTTGATCTCACCAACTGTGACATCATGACCTGAGCTAAAATCAAGAGTTGGATGTTTAACTGATTGAGCCACCCAGGTGCCCCTTCCCAGGGAAATCCTATAATTTTTCATACCTGGTCTTTTTGCTTCCACCATTTTTTTTTACAGTAGGCACCACGCCCAGTATGGAGCCCAACATGGGGCTTGAACTCATGACCCTGAGTTCAAGGCCTAAACTGAGATCATGACTTGGATGCTTAACTGACTGAGCCACCTAGGTTCCTCTGCTTTTAACTTCTAACATTTATCCGTGATGTTCCTTATACCTGGAAGACAAGTTCACCCAATTATGTTAATACATATTTCTTGAATGCTTGGACTTAACTCAAAATACTTCTATGATGAAACCCAAATCACTCTTCTAGTCACACTTTATTCTTATGTGCTGAACTTGTTTCTAGTAATATTAATGTTACATGAATCAAATATGCATTAAAGCCAAAATAGGCTGGTTCTGAGATTGATCTTTATAGAAATTAGCTGGTTAATCAATAAGCTTTTATAACATATAAGGCTTGAGTAAACAACACAGGAAAGGAATCTATTGTTAATACAAATTATAAGCTCCACAACTCTCATTACAAATGCCTCTCCAAAATATTGACTTACTAAATACACTGGACTTTAGCCAGTAAAAGTAACTACTGTTTGGGGCGCCTGGGTGGCTCAGTTGGTTAAGCGTCTGACTTCGGCTCAGGTCACTATCTCATGGTTCGTGGGTTTGAGCCCCACATCCGGCTCTATGCTGACAGCTCAGAGCCTGGAGCCTGTTTCGGATTCTGTGTCTCCCTCTCTCTCTCTGCTCCTCCCTCACTCATGCTCTGTCTCTCTCTGTCTCAAAAATAAATAAAATATAAAATTTTTTTTAAAAAGTAACTTATGTTTACAGTATCTCTAACCAAATTTCCTATTAACCATTATTTAGAATTTAGCCATATTGTATATATAAGTAAACTTCCATCACCACTTAATTGCAGGAACCCACATAAACTCCATTAATACTTTGTATTCAATGTGTAATGAATAAATATTGATGATTATGTGCTAGTTAAGAAACTAGAAATGTCTATCTTTATTCTGGAAAAGAATAAACATGATTACAAACAAATTTTCCTCTGTCACTTGTGCTAATTCCAACTATTCTAGTAGGGCAAGAAGAATGAAAAGGATTTATGCCAGTATTTCATTCCGCATTTGGTGGAAAGAGGGTATGGCACAAGAATTTTTCTGAAGCGGTACATGAAAGTCAACATAGGCACTGAAATCATTTCTGGTTTCACCAATATTTTGGAGTAAATAATACAATAAAACATAATAGGTATCATTATTAATAGCATCATCTGATAGGATGTGAAATATCATGTTGGGTCTTGGAACAAATATGAACAAACATTAAGAAAGCATTGCAGAAGGTCAAAATCAAGTCAAAACACAGTGGGAAGGGGTGCCTGGGTGGCTCAGTCGGTTAAGCGTCCGACTTCAGCTCAGGTCATGATCTCATGGTTTGTGGGTTTGAGCACCGTGTCGGGCTCTGTGCTGACAGCTAGCTTAGAGCCTGGAGCCGGTTTCAGATTCTGTATCTCCCTCTCTCTCTGACCCTCCCCTGCTCATACTGTCTCTCTCTCTCTCAGAAATAAATAAAAAAAACATTAAAAAAAAACACAGTGGGGAAGATACTACAAATAGGGTACAGATAATTTTACACTTCAGCTCAGGTCATGATCTCACGGTTCATGTGTTCAAGCCCTGTGTTGGGCTCTGTGCTGACAGCTTGGAACCTGGAGCCTGCTTTGTTTTCTGTGTCTCCCTCTCTCTCTGCCCCTCCCCCACTCAAACTCTCTCTCTCTCTCTCTCTCTCTCTAAAATGAACATTTTAAAAAAATTTTAAGGGGCACCTGTCGGTGCTTTTAAGCTCCCGTTGGAGCCCTTTTATTTTTTTTTTATTTTTATTTTTAAATATTTTTATTTATTTCTAGGAGAGAGAGAGAGACACAGCGTGAGCAGGGGAGGGTCAGAGAGAGAGAGGGAGATACAGACTCTGAAACAGGCTCCAGGCTCCGAGCTGGCAGTCAGCACAGAGCCCGACGCGGGGCTCGAACCCATGAACCGCGAGATCATGACCTAAGTGAAAGTCGGACGCTTAACCAACTAAGCCACCCAGGTGCCCCTGTAGGAGCCCTTTTAAGGGCTCAGTTGGTTAAGGTCCGACTTCGGCTCGGGCTCAGTTGGTTAACGTCCGACTTCGGCTCAGGCCATGATCTTATGGTTCGTGGGTTTGAGCCCCACGTCAGGCTCTGTGCTGACAGCTCAGAGCCTGGAGCCTGCTTTGGATTCTGTGTCTCCCTCTCTCTCTGCCCATCCCCTGCTCATGCTCTGTCTCTGTCTCTCTCAAACATAAACATTGAAAATTTTTTTTAAAGTTTTTTAAAAAGAGAGGCAGACTAAGGTGTTCACCAATGAAGTGACATAACACTACTTAATTTCAGATGGTACAGCAAAAAAAAAAAAAAAAGCATGTCTATTTTATGTAAGGCATGTGGGGGCTCATTGTACTGTCCTTTCCATTTTTCTGCATATTTGCCACTTTCATAATTAAAAGTTGGGAAAAAGAAAGCTGGGAAATGATATTTAGGATGGAAGGAATGGGGCAGGGAAAAAAGGGGAAACTTCATTTAGAATATATCCTAAACAGTAAATACTCAATTGGAAAGACAGAATGTGATGGTGAAAGTAAAAAATAAGTATCATTAAAAAATAAGAGAAGGTAAGGATGTGAATTTCCAAAGAAAATGGTTCTCTTTCAAACAGAGGTAATACACCCAGTCATGAGGGCTCTAGGGAAACAAGTATAATTCCAAGAAAGAATGCTAGGACTGGACTCAAGTGTTTTAATCTGTCATCTGAGTCATAGCTAAAACAATTCCATGGCAACAGAACAAATCACACAAGCCAGCAGTCTGCCCGCTAGTCTAGTCCTCCTCGCTAGATGATAACATCACTGCTCGGGTGAGGCTGAGAGCATCAACATGAATAGTAATAGTAGTGATAAAGTATGGCTGCCACATCACCTCATTTTTCTTGGTAAAAGACCAAAAGCATACTTTTATAGCCCAAAGAGGTCTGCACACAAATCCAGCAGTATTTTTATTTAGAAGAAAGGTTCTTAACAGGATGAACTTGTTATTATATCAATTTATGTTATAGAAGTTAGTAAGCATTTCCTATATAAGGGCACTGCTATTATAGCTTGGAGTCAGGGAAGGGTAATCCTACTGCTTCCCTATCTTAAGTGAGCCCCATTAAACATGCAGCAAACTTCAGTGCACATTATAATCATGTGGGATGCTGATAAAATGCAGGTTCCTAAGCTCTGCACTCTGAGACTGTCCTTCCATGGCCAGACGTGAACAGAGGGAAGAATCTGTACTTGTTTAAAGACCCCTGGGGATTATGAGGTTCATTTACAGGTCTGGGCTGCAATCTGCAGCCACGTTTGGGATTAGATATGGTGATACAAGTTACTAGAAGGAGTTACTAGACTGGGAGTCAGAAAGTCTGGGGGATAGATTCATTGCTAATTTATTCTACTTTTGGCAAGTTATTACCTCGTGCCTCAGTTTTCTCATGTGTTTAATGAGGATAATACTGCACCCCCCACTTACTGTACCTTATACACAGACTAATTTATACAAAAGTGACTTAAATTATGAAGAGCATAACAAAAAAGCATTAGATTTTTTAAGAAGGGAGTCTTTAATCTAATTCAGTGAACATAGTACTATCTATTATATTCCTGACAAGAGCCAATTACAGATTACTTTCTCTTCTTTCCTTCAAGGCTGAATCTAATGAAAGTAGAGCTAGAGTAAAGTGACATTTTTGCTCTTATTTATCACTTGACCATTCCCCCGAACCCAGTGAAAGAAAAAGCCCAGAAACAATGAGTACATCACTTAAGTATTGTGAAAATTATATCTAGAGAAGTTCTGTGTCTTAGGATGTTTCTTACCAAGTCTATGAGTTTGGTAACGGGAACTTCTCGGATTGGTCTTTTCATTCGGCACAAAGCCTCTAAGGATGTACCAAAGCAACTTGGGAGGTAATTTCCACTAATGGTCAAGAAGTAATCTTTGCCTCGATCCAGGTGAAGAACTAGAATATCTTCAATCTTATCTTCCCCTGAGTTCAGGATGGTCACAGAGTCTTTGCTGACATATACATCAAGGGAAATGTCCACGGTCTCATCTGAAATATAAGAAATGACACATGATAACAGAAACTTATGGAGGAAAAGCAAAAGGAGATGAGAACCAACAGAAGAAGTGTCCTCTAAAAAGTCATCAGGTGATGAAGGAAAGACTGGACACACAAAAGAGGTCTCCCCAATATAATGACAGTGAAAGTAAGAGACATGTGGTTAGAAAACATGAAGTTAAACAGAGGAAGGGGTGGGAGCCAGGGGGAGAGGATGCATTGCAAGCAGAGACAATGGTAAAGGGACAACTCACTTGGCTCCAAGTAGCCCTCAAAAGGTTCAGCCCGAAGCCATGGCTTGCAGTACTGGCTGTCATTAAGTTTAGGGATGAAAGAAAAATGGCAGGGAACCTGTCCATTGTTGCTGATCTGGAACTTCTCCTTTTGTAGTTGCCGAAACTTCACATTCTCAAACACAAACTGGGGAATAACAGACAGACACAAACATGCATCACTAGTAGGGGAAGTCAGTCAGTTGGATTATTCCATAGGGAATATGAATAAAGAATAAGGTAATTATTATTGACCAGGTGTGCAAGTGCTGTCTGTATGCCTTTACCAACTGAGCTGGCTGTATGCCACGCCCTCTCATTTGTTATTCTACTCACAGCAGCAGAAGAGGAATTAGGCAGCTCTTGCTACTTCTCTGGACCACTCGGATTGTTCCTGAGATCCTCAGAGGATAACCCAACCTTGGATCAGGACATTCATGTCATGACCAAGTCCTAGTTCCTGAGATATGAATTAACCAGCAACTCTGAAATACTCAGTAAGAGTGGCTAACATCTGAGGGCTTACTTTGTGCCAAGCATGGTTTAAAGAGCTTCACATGTATTAACTCATGTGATCCTCACAACCACCCCTTTAACCAGAAAAGGAAAGTGTGGCTCTGAGAGAGTCAGACACGTGCCACTGGTCATACATCTACTACATGACAGTGCTTGAATCAGAATGGAGGCAGTTTGACTTCAGCACACATGGTTTTCACCACTTTGCTGTGTTGCTTTATCTAACAATCATGGTTTCCCCTGTACTGACCACGATGGGCAGTACATGGGGAAGCCATGTATTTTTGCTCACCTCCCTCCTGCTGAGCTCCAAGGAAGGAAGGAAGTCATTTTCCATTCTGTCCATGATGCGTACAATATCTTCAAACACTTTCCGATACCTCCGTTCATCCACAACCTTTACCTGAAAGAAAGCAAACCCTTTTCAGTCTTCCATGCCCCTAGCTCATCTTCCTTTGAGATTATACCTAACAATTCAAAATGGGTTCTTACAGCAATCATTTAAAATAAATTGTGGTGCACTGAGATACCACCTCACGCCGGTCAGAGTGGCTAAAATGAGCAAATCAAAGGACTCTAGATGCTGGCGAGGATGTGGAGAAACGGGCACCCTCCTACACTGTTGGTGGAAACGTAAACTGGTACAGCCCCTCTGGAAAACAGTGTGGAGGTCCCTCAAAAAATTAACAATAGAACTCCCCTAGGACCCAGCAATAGCACTGCTAGGAATTTACCTAAGGGATATAGAAATGCTGATGCATAGGAGCACATGTACCCCAATGTTCATAGCAGCACTCTCAACAATAGCCAAAACATGGAAAGAGCCTAAGTGTCCATCAAAGGACGAATGGATCAAGAAGATGTGGTTTATCTAAACAAAGGAATACTACAAGGCAATGAGAAAGAATGAAATCTGGCCATGTGTAGCAACATGGATGGAACTTGAGGGTGTTATGCTGAGCAAAATAAGTCAAGCAGAGGACAGATACCATATGTTTGCACATATAGGAGGATTAGGAGGAACTTAATGGAGGACCGTTGGGGGGAAGAAGAGGGGAAAATAGTAGTGGAGAGGAGGGGGGGAAAGGAGGTGATAGGCATGGAGGAGGGCACTTGTGGGGATGAGCACTGGGTGTTACATGGAAACCAACTTGACAATAAACTATTAAATAAATAAATAAAAACTGTGGTGCAAACAACATCCTCAAACACTTTCTGAAATATCACTCCATCCACAATTTGTACCTCAAAGAAAACAGATCCTTATTTTAGTCTCCTATGCTCTCAGCTTGAATCTCTAAGAACCTAATAATTTTTTAAACGTTACTAAAACAAATATAAAGTAAACTAAGCATTTCAGCATTACACACTTTATGGTAAAGTAAGGTTAATTGGTTAGCTTCCTGGAAAAGTTAAACCTCTGTGCTAAGAAGCTTGGCAGTAATATTTGGGAAGAATATTTTCTTGCTCCATTGTTAAGTTATTTGGTGGTGAGGAAATGTGACAATTATGGTAAAAATTATTTCCTGCATTGCACAAAATAAGTGTCAAAACATACCTACTACTGTTTCTAACAATGATCAAAGCACTGAAACAGCAAAAAAAATTATTAAAGTGGGGCGCCTGGGTGGCTCAGTCAGTTAAGCATCCGACTTCAACTCAGGTCATGATCTCACAGTTCGTGGGTTCGAGCCCCGCGTCCAGCTCTGTGCTGACAGCCAGCTCAGAGCCTGGAGCCTGATTCAGATTCTGTATCTCCCTCTCTCTCTGACCCTCCCCTACTCACGCTGTCTCTCTCTCTCTCAGAAATAGATAAAACATTTTAAAAAAATGATTAAAGCATTTAATTTTATTAGCTGCTATGCACAATGCCAAGAATCATAATGTCAGTGCACAGATTATATAATGATAAATGCATGTTAGTAAGTAGATCCTATGGTTATTTTAGAGAAGAACCAATACAAAATGCCCTAGATTAGGGTACAAGCATGACAACAAACAAATCACCTTGACTAACAGATCAAAAAATTTTCCCATGTGACACAGTGCTTTCAGCTTCCTGAAATAGCTGTGGTTTTTTTTCACTATTAAACTTCATACAAATCAATGCCAAAAATGAATATAATTAACATAGCATTTTAACTTATTGAGGTTGTGGTTTCTTTTTAGAAAAAGAACTTCACAAATTCCATGTCAAGGAAAAAAAAAGACTGATGCATGTAGCAGAGGCTGTAAATCAAATGTGGAAAATAAAAGCATCAAAGCTGAGCCAAAGATCTCAACAACTGGGAAGTTTGTACATATGTAAACCATAAATCTTAGAGAACTGAGGACCAAGCAATCGCTAGTGTCACCAGGGTCCATATTATAGTATTAAGAGGAATTTTATATTTTAAATATTTTTATAAAATTTTACAACTTTACATTTCATGAAGTATTTTATACATGTCATCTTTTCACAACAACCAGCCAGGCTAAAGTAAAGTAAAGATTAGTAAAGTAAAGATTATTCTTCGGATCATTGAGAATATCGAAAAAGATCAGCTAAGTTGCTCACTGCCACAGTTGTATGCACAACTGTATCCAATTCTTGTATCTGGACCTCTAGCGTAAGACCCTTTCCAAAATACCAGGTACGCAGCAGGATTAATTCAGGTAGGTCAAAATAATGCAGATGCTTTGGCCTACTGCATTTTTAAAAAGCTCTCTAGGCAATTTCTCTGTGTACCTAAGTCTGAGAACCAATGCAGCCAGCCCACAGCAAGTCTTCTAAAGTTAACTGGCCACTGAGCACTTGGTCCCTTTGTTAAGTCATTGATGACCATGGTGGTAAAAATATGATGTGATTTCTTAAAGCCTCTAATCATAGCATGCCCAAGAGACCAAAATATGGGGTGGCTAACTCAATAAACTCGAAGCTTTTCTCAGTGAGTTATCATGATGATACCCCTTAATGGGACATCAAGGATAATGAAGGGGAAAATCTGTAAGAATTCACCACCTGATACACCCACTTTAGAAAAGGAAATTACCAACAAAATCAGGAATTAAGAATGAATTAGTTTGGGTCCCTGGATGGCTTAGTCAGTTGGGCGGCTGACTTTGGCTCAGGTCATGATCTCACCGTTTGTGATTTCAAGCCCCGCGTCGGGCCCTGGGCTGACAGTTCAGAGCCTGGAGCCTGCTTTGGATTCTGTGTCTCCCTCTCTGTCTGCCCCTCCCCTCCTCATGCTCTGTATCTCTCTCTCACTCTCACTCAAAAATAAACACTAAAAAAAATTAAGAAGAAATTAAAAAAAAAGAATGAATTAGATGATTAATGAGCTAGATCTTTATGTATTAACGTGGGTAGCTCTCTAAGACACACCACTGAATAAAAAAACATTTTTTAACCTTTATTCATTTTTAGAGACAGAGACACAATGTGAGTTGGGGAGGGGCAGAGAAAGGGAGGCACTGTCAGCTGTCAGCACAGAGCCTGACATGGGCCTCGAACCCACAAAGCTTGAGATCATGACCTGAGCTGAAGTCGGGCGCTCAACCACTGAGCCACTGAGATGCCACTGAATTTTTTTTAAAAAAGCAAACTGCAGACCAACACATACGGTATGACCATTTATGATATATGCACCAATATATAAAACAATACTCTAGGGGTACCTGGGTGGCTCAGTCAGTCAAGTGGCCGACTTTGGTTCAGGTCATGATCTCACAGTTGGTAGGTTCAAGCCCCACTTCAGGCTCTGTGCTGATAGCTTTAAGATTTACATTACTTCAAATTAAATAAAATTGAAAATTCATCTCTCTCAGTCTCACTAGCCACACTTCAAGTGATCAATAGCCACCTGAAGCTAGTAGCTTTTGTACTAGACAAGATAGATCTTTAACATTTCCATCATCACAGAAAGACCTATTGGAATGTACTGGTCTAGAAAGACATATTCATAATGGTAGTTGGCCTGGCTGAGAAGTGGGGGTTTGGGACAAAGGTGGGAGTGAAACAGGGATTAAAGAATTTCAGCCTTACCTGTAAATTTTGCCTAAAACATTTTTTTTTAAAGGGAAAGCACTTTTATTTCTTGCATAATTTAAGTAGTATTAAAAACCAGAAAGGTAGACATTTATTAAAGATACACAAAAATACACAGGAAGCATGGAAATTTTTAAATATCCTGCTGGGAGCTCTGGATTAATATGTGTGGAATATTACAAATATTCCAAGGTTCTGAAAAGAAATACAAACAAAAAAGCCAAGCATAGCTGATTAAACCAAAAAGGTTAGTGTCTGGGGAAAGACATCCTTTTAAAAATGAATTAAGAGGGGCGCCTGGGTGGCTTAGTCGGTTAAGCGTCCGACTTTCGCTTAGGTCATGATCTCACGGTTCGTGGGTTCGAGCCCCGCGTCGGGCTCTGTGCTGACTGCCAGCTCAGAGCCTGGGGCCTGTTTCAGTCTGTGACTCCCTCTCTCTCTGACCCTCCCCTGTTCACGCTGTCTCTCTCTCTCTCTCTTAGAAATAAATAAAACATTTAGAAAAAAAAAAAAATGAATTAAGAAAATTCAAATGAAGAAAACAGGGCAGCTCACAAGTACAGAGTAGAAATTAGGTGGGCTAGAAACATTATCTAAAGGTTTATCTAGTATAGAAGTACTTTGTGACTATAGAGGCATTGTGGGGTTAGTGGGAAGAACATCTGTAGGCTTGGGAGTTAAAGAGACAAGATTTAAATCTTAGTTCTCCTTCTAGTTGAATGCTCTTTTAAAAAAAAAAAACATTTATTTATTATTGACAGAGAAAGAGAGAGAGACAGAGCATGAGCAGGGTAGGCACAGAATCTGAAGCAGGCTCCAGGCTCTGAGCTGTCAGCACAGAGCCCAACGTGGGACTGAAACTCACGAACTGCGAGATCATGCCCTAAGCCGAAGTCAGACGCTTAATTGACTGAGCCACCCAGGTGCCCCTCTAGATGAATGCTCTTAAAGAAGTTATTTAAACTCATTAGTTCTCTATTTGCTCATTTGTTAAATGAGAAATATTTAACTCATAGCACTGTTGTGAGGAGTAAATGAGATATGTGTAAACTGCCGATCCCAGTTCTTGGTACATACTAGCTATTATTTGAGAAAGACTTAATATTATTTAAAAATTTCAAAATGGACAAAAATTAGGTCACAGTTGCTTCAGATTATTCTAAGGCCAAGAAGTAACTTTGTATATAAAGGAAATACCCCAAAGTCATTTCCCTTTAAGACAGAAGGACAGGGACGCCTGGGTGGCTCAGTTGGTTAAGCATCTGGCTTCAGCTCAGGTCATGATCTCATGGTTGGTGGGTTCGAGCCCCACATCGGGCTCTGTGCTGACAGCTAGCTCAGAGCCTGGAGCCTGTCTTCAGATTCTGTGTCTTTCTCTCTCTCTGACTCTCCCCTGTTCATGCTGTCTCTCTCTCTCAAAAATAAATAAAACATTAAAAAAATTTTTTTAAAGACAGAAGGATAAGACATGTTCAGGGATAATCTATCTGAGAAGCAAAAAGAATCAACATATACACAAAGGAAAGAAATTTACCCTATTATGTTCTTTGCATGTCTTAACTCATTAATCCCCATAAGTAGTACCACTGTTGTCCCCATTTTATAGAGGAGGAAAATGAGCCACAGGGCTGTTATATAAATTTTCCATGGTTACATGGTTAGGTAGTAGTTGAACAAGGATGCAAATCTAAGCAGTCTATCTGTAAAGTCCACACTATAAGCACTGAACTAATATAGATTCTGACAGATTACATGACTGTAGGTCTGGGAAATCTACAAGAAATCATCTAAATGTAGTAGCTGTAATAAATTAAATCAACAAGATCCCAAGATATAACCTGCATACTATTAACACACAGCTAGAAAATACCATGTGAAAACAAAAACTACTCACAACACAGACCAAAAAATTAAATAACTGGCCATTAATCCAGCCTAGGATGCAACAGAGTTAAAGAAAATTTAAAACGTGTGCTCCTGAACAGGAAAACTTCACTAATAGTACAGCTGACAATATGCCTTTTAAGCTAATATATATAGATTTGGTTGTATGCAGATCAGTCTATGCCTTTGTTCCTGCTGTCCCCACCCTTCCATCTGGAACTTCTCTCCCAGGCCTTCCCCTCCTTACTATCTATCTACTTATTCTTTAAAACCTAGCTTGTAACTCTTCCTTATGTATAACAGCTTTAGGAGGTAAGGTTACTACCTAACCATTCTGCAGCATAAGAAACATCTGTGTCACTAAAAGGCCTAGCACATTAAGAACCAAATGGACAGCATTTAGGATGGCTGGGGGCACTAATTTCTCAAAGTTGCAAATAATTATTTGGTTATGGTAACATTTTTGGCTCACTGAACTACTGATCTGTTCTGAATCTAAATGATGCTCTACGATACTTTACCTACAAACAAATAAATGAACAAACAAGTGTTTACCCCAATATGGAAGAGGGCGCTAACAGGCTTGTGGTCACTGGTTTTCAGTTCCATGTGACTCCGATAATGAAGCTGATTAACATTTGTTCCTCTCCAAAGAATCCGGTCACACCAGGCTGGAACCCGACATTTCCCACTGCAAATAAAGAAAGGAATTATGAAGGGAACATACCACACAACAATGTAATACTTACCACACTGGTTTAGACCAGGGTTACGCCGTCTTGATAAATGCTTCTCCTTCCCTAATGATCCCAATTACAATATTCCCTACTATATTGCAAACTCTCTAAAGGGTCTGTGTCTGCTTGTTTGCCACTGAATCCCCAACTCCTAGCACAGTATCTTGTGCAAAGCAGGTGCTCAATGATTAGTTATGTAATGAATGAATAAACAGTGCTCCCCAAATTAGCATTACCTCTTTAACAATGTTGCCCAAGGGGAAAATATAATAGCACCTTCTTAAAATATCCTCAGAAGACCAGGATTATACTCAGAACACTTTGCTCTATGAATTGCAATGACATTTCACAACAGATAGACAACTAGTAAGAATCTAAAAATCCAATGGTATATTCCTAGACTGGGCTTAATTTCTGGAAATAACTAGAGATTTCTCCTTTTAAACCTGGACTTTCATGACTAGCTTCTTCAAATAGAGATGAACTAACATCTAAGCATGCAAGTCTGAACATATAACAGCCCACAGAATACCAAGGGTAGGGAAAAAACCTATTCATCATTCAATTAAAATAAGTAACACCTTGTATACCTGAGCCACTAGGTGACACACTTAAGTTCTTATCAGTAGCTCTTCAATTGACTCTCAAGTCAGGTGAGTGGAAGAAATAAGGTGAGGTGTACAAGATCCATGGGTGTCACTTTTCACTTACTGACCAGTTTGCTCAGAGCACAGAAATGTAGACCCCTCTCCACCCCATCCTAGTGCTCTCTCTGAGTCTAAGGAAGCTGAATCTGCCCAGAGCTTTTCCTTCTCTTTCAAGCTTCTGGGCTCAGCCAGCTAGGATGCCATAGGAAACAAAGAGACAGTAAGTAGAAGGCAAACAGTTCGCAGGAACATACTGACAGGGGGACTTAACTGGGGGTAATCAGGAAATCAAAGGGCCTCCCTAGGCAATGGATCTTAGCTGTCTCTGGCAGTTGTAGAGGTTGGGCCCAGGTATAAGTATTTTTTAAATGTTTTATTTCCCTTTGAGAAAGAGGGAGCATGCAAGCAGGGGAGGGGCAGAGGGGGTATGGGAAAGAGGATCCAAAGCCGACTGCGCTAACAGCAATGCACTCCCAGGCATCAGTATTTTTAAAAGTCCCCCAGTAGATTCTAATGTGTGATCAGGAATGAGAATCACTGTGCTGGAAGAACCTTTTGTGACTCAATTTCTGGTGTTCAGAGTTGAAGAGTTGAGAAACAATTTGGATAAAACAGTGAGAATAGGACAGTAGATAAGGAAATGGGGAGGGGGGTTGGGAAGGTAAAATCTCAGGAAATCTGTTGAGACGACAGAAATAAGGCACTGCAGACAGCCTGTAAAATTTCAATAGGAATAATACTTTCTTAAGATAAACTCACCTGTGAGTACACACGCATTAAAAACTCTTCTGTAACAGCACTGAGCCATTAGGTCTTTACATATGCCTCTGGTATGACCTAAAAAATTCCTAGCCATTCACCAATATGGAGGGACAGAAATAATACCAGGCCTGAACCTATTCTGTGATGAGGTTCTTGTTACTTTACCTGGAATCCCATCGGTCTGTTTTAGAGTCATACTTATAAGTGGGGATAAACTTGATTTCTCCTTCAGTGAAGTCAGCAAAAGCTTTTTTCTGTGTGCGCTGAATATTAAGCTAGAGATAGAAGCATCACATAAGCAGGGTAACACCATCTTAATACAAGTGATAATCAGGCTGATCAACAATTTCTAAATATTGAGTTCCATAGCCTTTGCAACTGTCAGAATACATAAATAAAATTTCTGTACCTTATGAATTAAATCTTGCCATTCCCATGACATCTAAACTCACCCACAGATAGGATGCTCATTATGAGCACATCACTAATTTTTTATTGCTAATAGTGGTTGGGTGGGGTGCCTCGGTGGCTCAGTCAGTTAAGTATCCGACTTAGGCTCAAGTCATGATCTCGCCGTTGGGGAGTTCCAGCCCTGCATCAGGCTTTGTGCTGACAACTCAGAGCCTGGAGCCTGCTTCAGATTCTGTGTCTCCCTCTCTCTCTGCTCCTCCCTTGCACTTTCACTTTCACTCTCTCTCTCTCAAAAATAAATAAACATTAAAATAATTTTTAAAAACAGTGGTTGGGTAAAATGGGAAAATGAAATAAGAATAATCTTTCTCTGAAGTTGGACAGGAATCATCTAGCACAATTTTAATTTTTTAAAAAAGCACACAAATGTTGAATGGATAATTCCAAAAGCCAAATTCAGTGAATAGTTAAGGATCGTTTTGAAAGTTATCCTCTTTCAAATACTTTACCAGAATTACATAAGACTCAAAATTTATTACAACTGTACCCCCTTTGGAAATATGACAGAGGAAGAAATGCAAAGACATTAGCCAGATGACCTCAATATGAAGAAAAATAGAGCCAAAAAAGACTCACTATAAAAAAAACACCCCACCATTCTACTGCAAAACTCCTACATTTTTACTATGTCTGAAGGTCAAAAAAGGTTTCATAAGGACTTAAAGACATTAAAATCAAGTTGAAACGTTTTCTTCCCTCCATAAAAGTGTTCACTTTTAGCAACCAATATTCATAAGCTTAAGTAAAAATTCAAGTCATGTGCCAGGTTCCAAGGCAAATTTACAGAAAAACTGAATAGCAAGTTTTATATAAATGTTACCGAATCAATGCTTTTCCCACAGGTTTAAACATCTATAAGCTAGCCAGCCCCAACTTCTCAATCAGTTCCCATTAGACCACAGTCTCTGCTATTTATCCCAAACTTCTGTTCTTCCCAATCCCCTCACAGGGCCTCCCTCTTTTACCTCCATGCTGTTACTAAGCCTGCCAAGTAATCATAGAGCAACTTTCCCTGTCCCATCTGCCAAACCACATCAACATAGCTGAAGGCCCACTTCCTCCAGGAAGTGGTCTCCAATTAACCCCACCCATTCTCCAACTTATTTTATATAAATCTCTGAAATCTCTTCTTGATAAAGACAATGAACAAATGTTATATTTGCTTTTTATCTCTCCTCCTCCTATGCAGGTGTTCAATAAAAGCACTACAAACCTTGTGTGCATTCACTGCATTGCTAGTCACACTGTTTTCCCAAGACAATGAGACTTTTCCATCAATTCCTAGAGTAAGACACACCTCCCATACCTATATCTCATAAACCTAACAATTTTATCTGCCATCTAGGAACATACCCATAAAATGAAAATTTACTCACCTGGTCAAACTTCAAGAGTCTCTGAAGGTCATTCTTGTTTATAAGACCCTTTACTTCATTGGCATCAGGCATGCAAAGCCTATAGTTCAAATCTCCCAACCAGATGACAACACTGAAAATCAAGAAATACATGAACAGAAGTAGCAAGAATTACCATAACAAGTCAGAGAAGAATGGAAAGAAGAAAACTAGGTAGATTGTTGATAAGGATTCATTTATCACTACCTGAGACAAGGAGTTTAAGCTGTCACTTATCCTCTGGCGGCAAGTACTAACAAAACCTGAGAAGGACTAGGGATTACTAAATAGGTGGGAAGATAGACACTCCATACATGAAGAACAAAGAGAGGGAAATACAGTATATGTGTGGGATTCAGAAACCAAGGAGTTAACTGCCTAAAAGAAGCATGTCGTTTATTTGCTGGACTAGCTCCAAAATTTTGTCTGGCTTCCTGCCAGGTCTCCAGAGGAGGAGAATCTGAACATTTTCTGCCTCTCTGAGCCCTGACATTCTACAGGCTCTTCACTGAGGTCTGCGTGGTCTGACCAGCTATCCACCATAACCAATTTGCCTACCCCTGCTCCAGATGAACAGTCCAAGTCTCAGTCAGGAAGGAGACTGGCTTGCCACAAGATCCTAGGCTCCCAATCACAGCAATAGGCCCCTAGATGAGCTGAGAGTCTCCACAGAGGAGACCCAGAAATTACCACACTATAAGGAATGCTGCTGTGAGCTATCTTAAGTCCTGAATGGGTTTCTTTGCCAATCTTAAATGCAACATGAAATTTCTGGAATCCTGAGGAAATAAATTTAAGGCATTTCAGGGCAACTTTATGATCATTAATGTCAAGGTCTTGACTTTACTTCCATGAAGCAGAATTCTATAGCATCCTAATTGTTGAGACATTACAGAAACAAGCCAATATCACTACTCTGCCCTACTCTTTTCTCAAATACCCTACTCTCTACTGATCCTTAATATGCTGAATTATCTTTTGTTTTCCTACTAATTCCCATCTCAAACCACTTGTTCCAAATCACACCATCCTCTCAGAATTTCAATTACCAACATTAATTTATTGACAACTAATCATTTTCTACCACCCAATCCATCCCTCAACTGATTTCTACTTCTTTCCTTAAGTCTCATTCTTCACAAACCTTTCTCTCATATTATCCTTTCTCTTATACTATCTCTCATATTATCCACTGCCCCAATTCTTAATGATTCACAGCCATTAAAAATAATAATACAGATATAATACAGTATATATACATATATATAAAACGCATATATTAATATAATGTAGTACATACACCCACTGGCTTGGAAAGAGACCCACAATAGGACAATATAGGCCTCTACAATGAGTGTGCATGTGTTTGTATATATAGAAAGGTCTAGAACAGCACTATTCAAAGGAAATAAGATGCATGTCACAGATGTAATTTAAAATTTTTAGTAGCTGCATTTATTTATTTATTTTTAAAATTTTTTAAATGTTTTATTTATTTCTAGGAGAGAGAGACAGCGTGAGCAGGGGAGGGTCAGAGAGAGAGGGAGTGACAGACTCTGAAACAGGCTCCAGGCTCTGAGCTGGCAGTCAGCACAGAGCCTGACGCGGGGCTCGAACCCACGAACCGCGAGATCATGACCTAAGCGAAAGTCGGACGCTTAACCTACTAAGCCACCCAGGCGCCCCCTAGTAGCTGCATTTAAAAACTAAAAGACACAAGGGAATATGACTTTAACAATATATTTAACTCAATATATCCAAATTATCATTTTGACATATAATCAATATTGAAAAATGGAAGTATTTTACATTTTTCCTACTAAGTCTCTGAAAATTCACTGTATAGTTTATGCTTACAACACATTTCCATTTGGACTAGCTACTTTCAAGTGTCTAATAGCCACCTATGGCTACTGGCTGTCACATTGGACAGCACAGTTCCAGGATATACACCAAACTATTAATAACACTTTCCTTTGAAGATAGAGACTGGCTAGGGGACAGTAAAGTGATTTCTACTTTTATCTTTTATTATATTCACAATAAACATTTTTATTTTATAATAAAAAACAATAAAAGGGGGCCTGGTGGCTCAGTCAGTTAAGCACCTGACTCATGATTTCCACTCAGGTCATGGTTCAAGCACCACATCAGGCTCCATGCTGGCAGTGCAAAGCCTGCTTGAGATTGTGTCGCTTTCTCTCTCTCTCTCTCTCTCTCTCTGCCCTTCCCCCACCTGTGCTCGCTCTCTTTCAAAATAAATGAACTTAAAATTTTTTTTAAATAATAAAAACTGGCTCCAATTGACAGATCCCTCCAGCATTACTCTTACATGCCCACTTAACAGACTCTCTGATAGCAAATCTGATTTCTCTGCTTCAGTGAATCTGCTATTCCTCAAAAACCTGCTCTTCTTTGCAACTCCAATCCCTAAATGGTAATCCTTCACTCTTCATAGTTCTATAGTTTCCTACCAGTTTAATCTCTCTTCAGCCCCACTATTCAAAGGCCAAAGGAGATTTAGCCACTCACTCATGTTTCATGATGTTCAACTGTGGGAGTGTCTGATTTGGAACCATAAAACTCATTCGTGCACAGATGTCCTTATAATCTTGGTTCCTTCTCTCAAAGTCCTCCACATGGGCAGCCAGGTGGGAATTGACAATGCAAAAGGTAGTGTTGTGAAATACAAATCTCACAGCTACTCCACCTTTGTTTCCCTGTTAGCAAGAGTAATTAGTCACAATCAGTACAAAGACACAACTGGCAGATGAACTTCACATGGACATAAATAATAATCAAACTCATTTCCAAAGTAACTCACCATTTTCCCCATGATTCCAGTTCCAACTGTTTCCGTAGCAACATCACGGATATATTGCCACTGGTCCTTTCTGGCAAATATGAGGAGCATCATCCCAACAAGACGGACTAGCTGAACCTACAGTTTCAGGGAGTTAGAAAAAGTTCATGTTAATACCACTCTTTGCCACACATCTAATCCCATAACTAATTTTCTACCAAGAAGATATTAATGATGCTCAAATCTGAATCCAAAGCCTCTAATTTCCCAGTGGACCCCATACAAAAGAAACAAAATTTCTCTGGAGAAGCTTTAATCCAGCTCTGACCAGTTGTGGAGTTAAAAATCTTTGGGGACATCAAGAACACTCAGCTCTAGGATACATTATTTTAATCACATCTATCTATTTATTTTAATCACTTTTAAACTTACTAGAAGTAGTTAGCATTAAAAAACCAAATCTAAAACCACTATCCTGGCTTGCTCCTTTCACCTCTCCTTCTTAGTTTATGATTTCCAATTTCTTAAGAAATTGAAATATCTAAAATAGCAATCTTTTTTTTTTTACTTTATGTCTGTAAACTAGAGCTAGAAATATGTCTGAAATATGTGTTATTCAGGGACTTATGTGAAAGGAGTAACACCTTCAGTATTACCTATAACAACTGTTAGAAGGAGCAAATGAAAATTATTCAGAGGATTCCTTTTAAAGGGGCTACTATGGTAACCATGTAATTAAAATAACTCTTCTGGTAGCCTCTACCACATGCCTTCCAAAGATCAAGAAATTGGCCCACCTTGCTAAAGTCAACTCTAGTTTTGATTTACAACAAAGTTTAGAACTCATTTAAATTCCACAACACTTCTTCCTGATTCCCTATGCACCCACATGCTTCAAACTACTTTTCTGTAAAGTATCCGGTTCTGACCAGGTCAGTGAACAATTTTGATCTTAAACTCTTACTGTTACTTCATAAAGTAATTATCTTAAGCTAATTATTATTCTGAGAATAAAATTCTTCTTTTTCTCCTAAAAGCTACCCAAGCAATGAAAATATAGGGTCAGAAAGCTTAGGAAAAAATTGTTTTCCTTAGAAAATAGGTGTAAAGAATTATTCTGCCCTATTGCAGTATTACACACAGAGAAGAATTCAATTAAGCGATTCTTTTGGACCAAGTTATAGATAACAGAATAACTTCTAGTGAGTTCTATTTAGTTGTATACTAATAAAGATAATTAAATGCAGCTTACTTTCTTATACTTGGCTTTGGAATGCAAACCCCTCTCTACAGCCATGGACCACTCTTGTTCCTTCACAGACTCAAAGTAGAAAAAGGCTTCTGTGCTCAAGTCCAGTTCTTGAAATCTGAAATAACATGAAGACGTGAGATCTATGCATATCCCATAATTATCTCTGACTACCTCCCGTCCCATTTTCTGAGACATTAGGGAGAAAGGGAATGGGGAAAGAGAAATTTTATAGAACTGCTCCACTGACCCAGGTGACCCAGTAAGGACAAGCAGCTTTGTTTTCAAAGGATTCTTTATAAGTATATGCACAGGCTATGCAAAACATAAACAAACAAACAAACAACCTCTACAAAGGATAACAGTGGAGATTTATCCTAGGAATAGTCACTGTTGGAATTGACCTCAAGTCTCAGTTTCTATTAAGAATATAGTTTTATTTGCATTTTGAGATGATTAGATGTTTCCTTTCACCATTTCAGGTATCACTTCTTTCTTATCTCACAAATTTGACCCACAAGTTAATTTTCACATATAGTCTATAGTAGGTTTTTACCAAATAGTTAAAAAAGAAAAAGGAGGGCAAAATGTCACGTAAACTAATACCAAACATATAGCCAAAAGAAAATTCCAGATGTATTCTTTACCCAATGCAGTAGATATCAGGAGGATTTGAATCACAGTTCAGCCAAGGTTCCAACTCACTATCTGGAGACTGGCCATTCACGTTCCACGTTCCAACAAAAAATCTAATACATAATACCAAAAAATCACTTGAAAACATGAAAGGTCAAGTATGAACTAGTGGAAGCTCTCTCATCACTTTTACACAAGGGTATATTCACAAGAAGCCAACATAATTTCTCAAAATGCTTTGTTATACACACATAAGAAAAACGTGTTGCGTGTAGAACACAAAGGCAGTGGACTTATTCTCTAAATTTTACATTAGGTGAATCCACAAAAAGAAACCAAGTCTCTTTTTTAAAAATATAAAGTTAATTGCTCTACCACATTTCCTTTCAATAAAACTCCATCCAAACTTATACTTGAAGGGAAAGCTTGTAAAAGGGGGTGGGGAGGGTATCTTCATGCTGTAAATACATCTGATGTAGATAACTGTTCCATAAGGAGCTATAGTTGAATCTAAAACCTCACTTTACAAAGGATTACAAGGACTTCTGTGTAGGAAATTCTGTTGAGGCAGATATAATATTAAAGGGGAAAGCAGAAGGGAAAACTCATAATTGTCTTAACTGTTTACATACAAAAATAAGTGTCATGGGGAATATGAGGAACTACAGGTTTTAGTGTAGGCATACAGTTGTAATTGAATTAGAACAAATGAGGCATAATCGTATAACAGATGGGACTGGAATCTTGGACTATTAAGGGTACATGCCGTTCACAAATAACAAAGAAGTGTTGCTGCTTTCCACATTGGAATATACACCACACCACATTTCTCACCACTCACACTAGGTCCAGAAAAGAAGAGACTGACAAGCAAAGGTGAAATGAAGAATATGATAGAGAAAAGAGGAAAGAATCCAAGACAGACGTCTCAATCAAGAGGACTGGGTGAAATTTTCTTCAATTAACTTACCCAAAGTAAGTAAGTTAAGCTAGTGGTAATGGGAGACTTTAATCTTCCAATAATGATGAGAAAAAACTGAGCAGGCCAGAAAGATAAACACACTTGCTAAGGGAATGTGCTAAGGGATAATTCTCTAGTACATGTGAACTTGATTTGGTTCTGAGTAGACAGAACCATTAGTAGACATGGTATCATTAGTAGTTAGAAAATCCAAGGGAAACTGTAGCATTTGCTACAGTTTTGTATATGTATATTTTTGAATATGTATGTTACTGACCAATATAGAGATAGGGGCTTGAAATGGCTCACCATTCCTTTTAATTATGCTTTGGTTCTTAATTAAGCTAATTAAACTAATACCTTAAATAACAAAAGGACACTTGATGCCATACCTCAGTAAGTAGAAGCGAGACTAACCTGAAATTCTGAATATTGACATATTCTTTCTCCCGCTTTGCCAGGATATGTTTGATGAGACCTTCTCGCTGTCCAGACTGGGTATTTGGTACAAAGAGCTTCCGCATAGTATTGGTCACTTTGGGCTGTTCCTTGTTAGAAATGTCTTTGTCACGTGGAAGCCTAGCAAATAAATGAGAAACTCAAAGTGAAACTCCCTAAAATAGAAAAATCTCCTAAATGGGAAATATGTTTTGACATAGGACTTACATTCTATTCACAGAAGGGGGTGGAGGTGGAGGTTCCCGATGAATCCCTGTAGGATGATTTTGTGAATTAATTTTCTTGTCCAAATTCATAGATGAAAAATTATCCTCAAATCCAAGAAGCCCTGAAGTACACAGAACCCAGAATCAAAGGGGAAAAATAAAGGTAACATCCAAATTATCCAGGATAGACAGAGTTTTGCCTTGATCACGGTAGTTCTGATTTGACCACTATTTGCTCAATGGCATTACCAAACAGAAAGGTATCATAGGGATAGTGATAAGTTAGATTGGGGGAAGAAACACATCTGTCCCCTGAAGGACCTGACATATTAACTAGAACAACAGCAAGTTACAATAATTTGGGACCTGAATAATAACAGCTAACATCTAATGAAGACTTAGCATAATGCCTGGTTGATAGTAAGGGATTATATCATCTCCTTTAATCCTCACAAAGACCCCATAAGGCCAGGAGTAGTAAAAGTATTCCCATGTTAAAGAAAAAGAAATGGAAGCTCAGCATTATTGAGTGCCTTGATCAAGGTCATACGTAACTAGCAAGTTGTATAATTGGAATTTAAACCCAAGCAGTTTGGCCCTGGAGCCTGCCAATTTTAACCACACTGCTAGGCTGGCTCCTGAGGAGCTAACATGCCACAGAAAAGATCATGAATGTACATCAGGGTCAGTGGGCATGAACTCAATAAAACCAATCCATAAGAGAAGGTGTCTGAGATTGATATTAATCCCTATTATCTTATCTGTCCAGATAAAATCTATTGACTCTGCAATGATCATAGCAACAGGAAAAAGAGAATCTTTTCAGTACCTGAAAAAACAGGTTTGTCCTTAGTGTCTAATTTCTGGTACCAGCTAGATGAGTCCTTTGGCTCTGGAACAAGCTGTGACTGAGCTAGAGAGATAAGAGTCATGGTCAGAAACAGGGGAGCCCTTCACCGAATTATACCATAACCAAAAGCCATTAATTCAGCACTCCTCAAATGCAGGGGCCAGCAGCATTCTTGAATGTAAAGGAAGAGACTAAGAATATGAGGGCAGCTCTGGGAACAGAGGGAAGATTACTGTCTTCAGTAAGCTGTCCATGCTGTGACACTGAAGATTCTGGAAAATGGCTCAGTGTCCTTATAGCTGAATAGACCTGTTCTCTAGCCTAACCCTAGGTTCATTCCTGAAGGAAGAAAAATCAGCTATGAAGACTCAAGGGGTGAGGTACTTTGCTAATGGCTGCTTGCCTCTGCATCAGCATTCCAGAATGTCACTACCATTCAAATAGTAGAAAGAAAACTGCTGAGTCTTGCGTTACCTTCCTGAGCAGCAAGGACCTCTGAGAGGAACTTCAAACAACGTTCCTCATCAGGGATTTCAAAGCGCCGCTCCCTGGTCCAGTCCCCCTGAATCCGAATTTTGCAGCCACCTAAAAAGAAGTGAAATCCATACACACACAGCTATGGAGTATGTGCTTTTGGGGTCATATTCTCAACGTACTAGTTTAACAAAAGAAGGTTCAGAGCACATGTATTCTAAGACCTCTAATGTAGGAAGCATATCTACAGGATCAGGAGATTTGGTGTGGTGGGGGGTGCAATACAGAGAGGGAAATCTAAGGGGCTAATGAACTGTGTCAGTGAAATTGAAATCATAGTCTCCATTGTCAATGTAGGGACCAAATTCTAACAAAAGATCAATTCCCCAACCACCCTCCTCCCATCTTCCAACTGGAGATTCCTACCATTTCAAATCCAGATCATATAGTTAGGGTATCTGAAGCATAAAGGGAACAAAGAAAATAAGATGGTTTCCTCCTAGGTACACATTGTACCTAGGCAATTGAATTTACAAACTAAAAAAGAAAAGAATAGAATTGGCTTGAATTATTCCAAAAAGAAGCATCTAGATCTCATTATCTCAAGTAAACAATGCATGTCTTGAATAAATGTATGAAAGCAATACAATGACCTATGACCAGGAGTGGCCTGGTTCAGGAACAGCCAATTGGAAAACAGTATCATTAGTAGTAAAGTTATCTAGGACTTTAGTTTCTTATGTGTCTAACATAACTGTCTCCCTTTTTCTGATGCACTAGTTCTCATCTGTATCAATGGTCTGGATATGGTGATCCAGGAAACCTATGTACTTGTTTATATTCTCATTTAACTGATTTACTACATACATTGCTTTCTCATGCCGCTGGAAACCATAAGCTCCTTGAGAGAAAGAGGTTGGGCTACAGTTACAGGTTATCCAACACAACACTTTCGAGGATCTCCCGGACTGTCTGGAACAGAGGGGCTTCTCAGGACTCAGGACTTTCAAAGCGAATACCGGGAAAGTCTCAGGCAAACCAGGATGGTTGGTTACTTTACTAGTGACAATGATGTCAGACTTCACAGACAGAAGGCATTTAATAAACGACCACTGAAGTGACTCTTTCATACTTGTAAATGACAAAAAGGTGAGAAAATGAAATGAAAATCCTAGTTTCTTATGTTGGAAATCCACTTGTGAACCCGACTCATTTTCCTTTGTATTCCTGTAAGTTTCTATCTTCACAGATTTAGTAATTAGAAGAAAAGAGATAAAAATAGAGAAAAACATGAGAAAGAAGGCACCCAAGTGGACCACAGATAAGAAAATTAGTGAGGGTGTTACTGTAAGGAGAAGAAAAAAATGAAGGACATGAATAAAGGCTGTCAGTTATCACAGTCTTGAAGATACAGGGAAAATCTCCTTCAGGGTACAAGTAGTCCTCCCTTTCTCAGATAATTTATATTAAAAGTAAAAAAGAAATTAAAAGATCAGTTTCTATCTGATAAAACTTGAACAAGAACACATTTTCTCTCTCTCCCACAATCCTTGAAAGATATATTTTAGTAAATATAAAAAATACACTGACTCATTTAACAGAAAATTCTAGAAATTGCTTACAAAATAACACCGGATGCTCTCTCACCATACTGTATGGGAAAGAGGACAAATTACCCCATGACACAACTTTCTATACTCTTCCTTCCAAATCCCCCTGGCCTCTTTGTAATCAGCAAACACTCCTATATCCTCAAACTTCTCTGAACATTCCCTGCATCTCTCAGTAATTCTCAACAGAATGCGTTAGAATTATCAGAGGCATTTTTAGAAAATAGACATCCATGTCCTATCCCAGGCCAATAAAGCAGAATCACAGGGGGTGAAGCCCAGGCACTGGTAGTTTTTAAAATACTCCTCAAGTGATTCTAATGTGTATGCAGATTGAAAACCAAAGAGTCACCTGCAAAGTGGCTTGTCCCTGGATGCTGTTTATGGTCTCTCACATCCTATGGAATTTAAGACTGGTGTCCTGTTTTGTCCTAATGCCAACTCCAGACCATTCCCTCTTCTCCTCCTTCAGGACAAATCACTTCTCCTTTGAGGTTTACCCACTGGGCTACCCCAGCTTCTTCCCTTCCCTTCCTGATTAGATCATGTGCCATCCTTCCCAAAACTTCTGACCAGGATTCAATACCTGACTCATAAGACTTCCTCTCCATTCAAACTCTTGCCTTAAATTTGAGTCCCTTCCAAATTAACACAGAAAACATAGTAAACATCTTCAACTTCCTCATGCAGTGACCTTGCCCCACCATCTCAGCCATCTACTTCCTCAGTCCCTATGGGGACTCCCTCAATTAAACCCTAAAACTTTTCAACATAGAAACACTATCACCCCATAAATGTCTAATTCAAATACCCCACTCTGACCTATTACTTACAGCTTACTGCTCAAATGGGAACCTCCAGCCCTCTACTTAGTGTCCATTCACAAACTCTTGCATTCACTTCCCATTTTATCAAACAGATGTCATCATTAAACTGTTGCAAAAGTCCAGAACTGCCTTACCACTCTGTTCCTCCACAGCACCTACCTGGTTAACTTTCAACCCTCAGAAATCCAACTAACTACCTTATTCCAGAGGGAGTAAACACACACACACACACACACACACACACACACACACACACAATTATTATAAATTGATTGCTAACCTCAATTGGGCCCTCTATGATAGGAAGTAATGTAAGTTTCCATAGTCAACTAGTCTCCTACCACTATTTGGAACAACTATTTTGCACCTCCTCCTTTATCTGTAGATCCCCCTTCTCAAACCCTCTCATTCCAAGCAGACTGCTTCACCTCATGTTTCAGAGAAAATGGAAGGCATCACATGGAAAGCTACCTGTATCTGTACCCATCTTCTCCTTTCCCTTCTGATATAAGAGGAGTCCTCCTATCAAATACCACCTTCTCTTTGAATTATAGTCCTTCTAATTCTTTCAGGAATCTTACACTCACAATCATTCCCTAAATACCTCCCCCCAGTATCTTTAATTTCCCCCTTTCGCAGGCTCCTTCCCTTTAGCATTAAATTGTGTTCCAGGGGTGGTTGGTGGCTCGGTCCACTAAGTACCTGACTCTGTTTCAGCTCAGGTCATGATCTCATGGTTTCGTGAGTTTGAGCCCCGCATCGGGTTCTGTGCCAACACTGTGGAGTCTGCTTGGGAGTCTCTCTCTCTCCTTCTCTCTGCCCCTCCCCAACTCATGCTATCTCTCTCAAAATAAATAAATAAACTTTAAAAAATTAAAGAAACTAAGTTGTATTCTAAATCCTCCCCATTTGAAAAATAAAAAGCCTTTCTGGGTTCCTTATTTCACTCCAACTCAAGTCCATCTCTAAATTCCCCTCCACAGTAAAGCTTTTTTAAAAACACACAGGGGCGCCTGGGTGGCTCAGTCAGTTAAGCGTCTGACTTTGGCTCAGGTCATGATCTCACAGTTTCCCACATCAGGCTCTGTGCGGACAAGTCAGAGCCTAGAGCTTGCTTCAGATTCTGTGTCTCCCTCTCTGCCCCTCCCATGCTCATGCTCTGTCTCTCTCGGTCTCTCAATAATAAATAAATGTTAAAAAATAAAAATTAAAAAAAAATAAAAACACACTGTCACTACTTACCTCCCATTTCTCTCTTTAATCCATTCCAATATGACTTTGGCTCCCACCACCCCCTCTGAAATAGCTTTGTTGAGGTCAACAATAACCTCCATATTACTAAATCCAATGGATCCTCTTCAGTCATCTTATTAGACCTATCAGTAGAAATCAATAGTTGACCACTCCTTGAATAATCTTTTCCAAAAGATTCTATGATACCATACTCATCTAGTTTGCCTCTCTCTTTGGTCACTAATTTTTTAGTGCCCTATGAGGTATCTCCTCCTCTATCCTTCAAAAACAGATTTCCTTAGAGTTCAGTCCTAAACCTTTTTCTCACTCTGTATCAGCATTGTGTAATATGGTAACCACATGTGGCTACCGAGTTTGAAATGTGACTACTTTGAGGAACTGAACTTCTAATTTTATTTCTAATTAATTTTTTAAAATATTTTATGTTTTATTTTTGAGAGAGAGAGAGAGAGAGAGAGAGAGAGCATGAACAGGGAAGGATCAGAAAGACAGGGAGACGCAGATTCCAAAACAGGCTTTAGGCTCCGAGCTAGCTGTCAGCACAGAGCCCAATGCGGGGCTCGAACCCATGAATCGTGAGATCATGACCTGAGCCAAAGTCAGAGGCTTAACTGACTGAGCCACCCAGTGCCCAGGCGCCCCTTCTAATTAATTTAAATAGGCACATGTAACTAGAAACTAATGTATCTGATAGCACAGCTCTATTTGCAATCACATCATCTTTCAGGGTTTCAAATACCATCTATGTGCTAGTGGCCCAGACCTTTCTTTTGAGCTTCAGATGCATACATTCAACTGTCAATTTATAATCTACACTCAAATGTCTCAAAGAAATTTCAAACTAAATATAGCTAAAACTGAATTTGCAACCCCCTCAAAGGAAAACCCATTCCTCCCACAATGTTCTTATTTTTGCAAATGGTACCATCATCCAAATTCATGCCAGTAACCTAAGATTCATCTCTGACATTTCTCTTTAATGTCATGCCCAAACCAACCTCTGCTGATTTAACCTCTGAAAATATTTATCAAATCTGTCTACTTCTCTCCATTTATACTGCCACCATACTCATCTCATATACTCTAGCTTAAACTCTGGAGACAGCTTCCCGACTCCTATGCAAAATGACTGACACCCTGGCATAAAACCCTTCATATTCTTCCCATTTTTTAAAATATAAAAATCTAGATTCCTTATCATGACTTACAAGATCCTACTGGATCTGGCCTTACCCCTTCCTAACTTGATGCCTAAGCCTTGTTCCAACCATCCCGGCCTTCTTTCATTTCAAAGGTGACAAGCTACTTATCCAATTTGAGACCTTTACTCATGTGGTTCCTTCTACCTGGCATACTTTTCTCTCCCCAATTTTTACCTGTCTTACTTAGCCCCTCTGGTCTCAATTTAAATGTCATTTATTAAAGAGGCCTTCCCTGACCATGCCACCTAATTTAGTCAGCCCTTTTATAAACTCTTTGTATTTCTCCTTGATAGCATTGATCAAAACCACAATTATGTAAATATCTATACCTTATCAGTTTAAAGTTTGTTTCCTGCACTGTTTCATGAAGTGCCATGACTATATTGCTTTCTGATATAACCTTAAAAGTAGCACAATGCCTGACACTATGAAACGTATTCATATTTTTATAGGATGAATTAATGGAGTATAGGTATCTGCGTGGCCCCAGTACCAAACAACACAGAAGCAAGAAAAGCAGGAGCAGCAGTCTTATCTATGTTGTTCTCTACTGATTCTGCAGCACTCAGAACAGTGCTTGGCAAATAGAAGGCATTCAACAAATATTTGTTGAATAATGAATAAATAAAGGAAGATTTAATATTAGGAAATTAGTACAATACAGTCCATTGATGGGTCAAATAAGGAATAACAATATTACCATCTCTATAAATAGTGTAAAGAAATCTGATAAAATTCAATATAAATTCACAATTTTAAAAACCACACAAACTTGAAATAAATGGAGTTTCTTAATATGATTTAAAAAAAAAAACAAACCTATCAAATCAATAGGCAATAATGTCCTCAACAATAAAGCACCACCTGAGACATTCTTACTGAAAATAGGAACAAGGATTATCATCATTATTTAATATTGGTCTTAAAATTCTCATTGATGTAATGAGACATGAAGCAAAACTAATAGTTTTAGCTACTAGAAAGGAGACAAAATTATTATTTGTAGATGACCAGGGCTATTTATCAAAACCAAAAAACAAAATAAACTCCCAAATTTTTAAATATATTTCTATAAAGTGGCTAGATAAAAAATAAATATCTAAAACTCAGTAACTTCTCTATATACTAGTAATAAGCAATTAGAAGAGGAAAAGCTTCCACTGACAAATAGCACTCAAGCAAATAAAATCTACCATAAAATACTTAACCTATAAATGTATGATATATATGACGAAAACACAAAATGTTACTGAGAGATATAAAGAGGACCCAAATAAGTAGAGTGATAGACCATGTTCCTTGACAATGTCTTAATTTTCTTTTTTTCTTTTTTTTTAGATAAAGTAAGTGTTCAATTATTCTTTTTTTTTTTTAAATAGTTTATTGTCAAGTTGGTTTCCATATAACACCCGACAATGTCTTAATTTTATAAAGGAGTTTATTCAATAAAATTTGGCACATACCTATGTGAAATATTAGTCAGTAAAAATCATGTTTTTAAATAATTTTAAATGACATGGAAAAAAGTTACAGTTTAATGTTAAATGAAAATGCAGGATAAAAACTACATATAAAGATTCTAATCATATTAGGGCACCTGGATGGCTCAGTTGGTTGGGCGTCCAACTTTGGCTCAGGTCATGATCTCATAGTCTGTGGGTTCGAGCCTTGCGTCGGGCTCTGTGCTGACAGCTCAGGGCCTGGAGCCTGCTTTGGATTCTGTGTCTCCCTCCCTCTCTGCACCTCTCCTGCTCTCTCCCATGCTCGCTTGCTCGCTCTCTCTCAAAAATAAATAAACATTTAAAAAAAAGCACTGGGTGTTACATGGAAACCAACTTAACAATAAACTATTTGTATATAAAAAAATTAAAAAATAAAAATAAATAAATAAATAAATAAAAGATTCCAATCATGTAAAAATAGAAATAGAAAACTGGAAGGAGATACATAATGTTAGCTACAGTGGTGATCTCTAGATTGCAGAAGCATAATTTTAATTTGTTACTTTAATATATATATATATTTTTAATTTTATTTATTTCTAGGAGAGAGAGAGAGACAGTGTAAGCAGGGGAGGGTCAGAGAGAGAGGGAGTCACAGACTGAAACAGGCTCCAGGCTCTGAGCTGGCAGTCAGCACAGAGCCCGACGCGGGGCTCGAACCCACGAACCGAGAGATCATGACCTAAGCGAAAGTCGGACGCTTAACCGACTAAGCCACCCAGGCGCCCCTTAATTTGTTACTTTAAACTTTTCTGAATTCTCCAAATTGTATAGAATGAAGATATATCTATTACCTCTACAATCAGAAAAAATTATTTTAAAATGTTTAATACCCACATGCAGACAATGGGAAAACACATATTTACGCTAAAATCAGGCTTGCCTAATAAACCCAGGGCCTCCCTCAAGCAACATACTATGTGCTTTAAAGGTTTATGTATGAAGCCCAAGGATCATGATAAAATCTGATTTCACTGCAAATATTACTAAATGGGCAGACATAGCAAAAGATTTTGTTCAAGTGGTTACTGAACTATTACTCTGCTGTGATCCAGTAACTGGAACTCTGGACAGAACAACACACAGCTAATTTCTATGTAGGTGAGACCAAAAGAACTAATGCCATAAATAAGTGTTTATGAGAGGAAAAGCACAGATCAGCTTAGCTTTTCAGCTTTGGATCAAATACCTATTTCTACAGCAAGAACAGGACATTTCGACATCTTATTTTGGCAGCAATGTCAGTCACTGCTGAAATGCCTTTGCTCAAATTTTGCTTTTTTAGTGTTGCTTCTGCCTTCTCCTTTCTAAGCACAATAAGACATAGATAGTAAATTGCTCTCTTAGATACCTGCAGAAGTCAGCAGCTGGGTATATTTACCCTTTGAGAATTAACTCTTAAGAGTTCTAAAATCCATGACCAAAGAAAAGAATAATAAAACCCAAACCAGAAAAAGCCTATCTAAACTGTTCAATACAAATTAATGGTGGCAAGTACAGGGATTGTTTCTAAACAAAATTATGTATAACCCATAGCTCCAAGGGAAGGGCTAAGCCCCACTCATCCAAGGACTCAACCAAGAGATAAGGCAACCAGTTTGATTTACATTCATGTGGTCACAAACTCTTTTCCATAGCAACCACAGACTAGTCAAGGTAGCATTCAAGTGCCCATTTTCTCCTCTCCCTAACACAGTACAATTAGATGATAAACAGAGAACAGCTTGCACAGAAAGTCAATATGATTTGCTTCAAACAGATAAAAATGAGAGAACTGAAACAGTGAGAAGGAAGACCATGTTCTTTCTGATAAAGGGATGCCTTGAGGGGATGGAGCTTAAATAAAAGACCAAAAATATTTTAAGGAAAAAAAGGTAGCTTGGGACAAGCAAAGTATTCCTGGTACGAGAATACCTTGTATTCTACAGCTTCCCAAAATGATAAAATGAATAAAGGAAAACATTATGATTTAATATGCAAAACTAAAAAGAAAGTGAGAAAAAATTTTTAAATGTAATAGCAGTTAAAATAAAAACATAAAATGTGCTTTAAACGTTTTCTGGCCCTTCCTGGAATTTTCAATTCCAATGATTTAACTGATGGCAAAAATACTGATGGTTCAAAGAAGTTCAGCATTAGACAAGCAGATGATATTTTAAACTTTTTAAAGATTCTTGCCAGCCATCTGCTTTTTCTTATGCTTAGCCTAAACGTTTTTGAGAGGACAATACTAATTTGCATGGCTGCCTTAAGAAAATGAAGAATAGGGGCACCTGGGTGGCTCAGTCTATTAAACATCCAATGCGTGATTTCAGCTCAGGTCAAGATCTCAAACTTTGCGAGATCAAGCCCCTCGTTGTGCTCTGCGCTGAAAGAGCAGAGACTCCTTGGGATATTCTCTCTCTCTCTCTCTCTCTCTCTCTCAGGCTTCCCCGCTCAGGCTTGCACACACCCTGCCCCAAAATAAATAAATAAACACTAAAAAAAAGAAAATGAGGAATACAGAATAAGATGGTAAAATAGAAATGTGCCAAAAGAGGTGTCTTAAATATAGTGGGTATTCAATTAAATATTTGCTAAATAAAAATCAGCTCCACTCAGAAAGATACTCACTGTTTGAAGCTATATCAATCAAAAGAGTTTCTTCTGCTTCTGAGGAAAAAGAAGAACGAACACTATTAGGGAAGGGAAAACCATTTATTACAACTAAAATAAGTATATACCTAAATAAATAACTTCTCTCAATCACCACTCCTAGGTCTTAGAAAACATTTTACAAATCCTTTGCTTTTTTTGTTTAGCATTTTTAAAAATGGGTCTTGGTAGCACTAGGTTCTAAAGATTATGAGCAGCTCAACTAAAAGAAGACTAAACAAATAACTGAATGGAACACTTCAAAGCAAATCAAGGAATGACAATAGGAGGCAATATAAGAACATGTTAATTTAAGTGAAGGTGAGTTTAATTACCCTCAACTATAACAAACTGACTTTAATATAATCTGTGTCATTTAGTTATTCTTTTCTTTAAAGATTTTATTTTTAAGAAATTTCTACACCCAACATGGGGCTTCAACTTAAAACACAAGGATCAAGAGTCACATGCTCTACCAACTATGCCAGCCAGATGTCTCTTATAAAAAGCCAAGGAAGTGACCCCCAAAGGCCCAGAGGTGAATTATTTTCTTAACTTAGACCTAGTCTCTAAAAACTTCTCAGCGATTGCCTTTCTTCTGCCTCTAACTCGTTTAGGATCAGAGAATACCTTCAGTTCTTGACCTTAAGGCTACAATTAATACCCGCAGGTCAGGTCTACCACACCCAACAAGGAAGTATAAAACAGGGCAAAGCACAGTCTCTTGAGTTTAGAGTTCTCTTCTTTCCCCCCCCCCCCCCCCCCCCCCCCGCTCTCCTGGACTTGCTTCCTTAGCTCCAGTGTCTAGATCCAACCCACCTCTTTCTCTTGGATTTCCCTGGATTTGGCCAACCACACCTATAAGATCCTCCTGGCTATTGGAACTCTGGGTGCTGACTCCTTAGGATTAGCCTGGATCTACCTTGGCCAGATGGAGTAGTCTCAGCCTTTTCCAGCTCCTTCAGAAGCCCAGATTATATATTTGGCTGCATTATTCAGTTATTACAGAAGCTACAGTAAGGAACTAAGTAGTCTAATATTTAAAAATTGCCTCAATATCCTCACTAGCATGATAAATCAAGGGACAATGGTGCATCAGGACATAGTGCTTTAAGTTCACCACTGTTCTTGAGTAACTTTAATTCTTTAAAACCCAAGTATTTATAGACTTATCAAAATGGATGCACAGGTTGGGAAACAAAGGATGTGAAAACTCAAGGAGGTAGCCATTCTAGCTTTGTTATGGGGAACAACAATGTGTGTGCACACGTATTTTCTTAGATTCCAACCTAACAATATATCTTATATTCTTATTAAAAACAATACTAAGAGAAATAGGATAAAAGAGACTATAGAAATAATACAATAAGGTAGAGAATTAACAGCATGCGAAAACCTAAAGTCACGTTCTTTGGTTTTTCTCCTCCTTAAAGGGCTAGATATGTAATAAAGAGTGCTACACCATGAAAAGTAAAGTGACAATAGTAACTTACTATGGCAGGCAGGTGCCTTGTTCAACATGTACCTCTCACACAGGGCAGGCTAAATAGCTATGATTTCATTCTTCTATACAATGTGGAGACTGTTATTTTTAATTCTCAATACAACATTGTCTTAAAAAAAAATCATTCCCACTTAGTATTTCTATTCAGGAATAAATCCTAATACAAGATGTGCAAGAAGATTTATGTACAGAGATATTCATCACATTATCATTTAAACTAGGAAAAATTAACCCAAACGTCAAACACGGGAATACTTACATTGTAGGGTATTCATAAATGGAATAGTATGCTACCTATTAATAGCATGGAAAAGCACTCATAATATGATGGCATGCAGAACAGACAAAAAAACTACATATAGTATGAGTTCTGCCAACCCTGAAAGTTACATGTGTGGAAAAAAAGATAAATGTTAGGTGTTTGTTTCTGAAGGGTGGAATGTATTTATTTTCTGTATACTTTTTTGTTCTTTCCAAACTTTCTACAGTATACGTATTACTTCTGTGATCAAAAAAGTTCATGTAGTTTAAGAAAGAATCCATGTGAGGTAAGATTCAAGTTTTTCAAGAAGCTACAGCTGATACAGAATGTTTCTTTCTGACAAAGCCAATGAACCCACTGGAAACATAATGCATTTGTTCTCTAGTAATCAATTTCCCTTCTAAAGCAATGTGAGATGACAGAAGCAACACTTCCCACACAAAACTACCAAATTTTGAGTCTCATTGTAGCAGATGAAACAACAGATTTTCTGTTCTCTGTCCCCAAATTTGAGGGCAGGAAGCCAAATATGTCCTTCTTGGAGTTGATTTTCTTATGATTCACCAACATCAAGGTCTGAGAATCAGTACAATTGAGTACAAGGTATTAAAATCTGGTAAGGGGTGTTGACAAATGTTTTAACTTCAGTGTGGGAAGAAAGTGCTGAATGTGTGTGAACCCAGTGACCTTGATACTTTACAATAAGCAGTGTTTGTTAAACAAAGAATGTCATTTATATCCACATAGAAGTCCATAAGCATAAAAGACTACCTACATAGGTAAGAGTACATACATCTCTAACGCCCAGCTAGGGAAGCAGGTGAGACTATATACATATTTCAGTATAGCCCTTCAGCACTCATAGACAAAGCATTTACCATCCTCTCAATGGTAGCTTAGTAATGTTATCACTTTCTGCAAAGACCAATACATTTCATTTTATGTGCAGTGACATATTTAAATATGTATGGTATTACACAATGCAATAACGACCAAGGAAAAACATTGTAAAACTAGCTAGGCAATTAAAGTTAGTACCTTGAACACATCTAAAGTGGCTATTTATAGGAATGATATCTTGAACATGCTGTTCCTTCTCGCGCAACTGGATTATTAACCTAGGAAACAGAAGAATGCATCAACAAATGGCTACTAAAAAATGCAAACATTCAAAAACAAAATATACTGCTGTGTTGTTACACAAATCTAGTCCATATTTATTAGACTTACTATATCTCATTCCCTGGATCTGAGCATCATGACAGCTAGATATCACTCTAGATCTAAGAGAATGTTAGTGACAATCAATATCTGAATACCCACACTGTCTTATGCTATAAAGAATATACAATAGTCTATGTCCTAAAAACTGCTTACAATCCCAAAAGCAAGAATTATAGTGCATACACCTTCAGAGCATGTATACTAGAGCGAAGAATAGCTAGGTGTGGATGGCATGAAGGCAGACTTATGGTTGTATTTTCACAACAGTATTTCTAGCAACTATCACAGTGCCTGGCACATAGCAGTCACTCAAGTTTGCTGAATAAATGAATTGGAAATTTCATAAATTAGCTTTCAGATTATATTCCTATGGCTTTTCCCAAAGAATGGTTCTATCTCTTCAAACAGGTATACAGGTTCATGGAGAAGTAAGAAGAGGTACCCAACCAGCCGAATCAGTTAAAATAACCCATGACCAAGGCAGGAGATATCACAACCAGTGCCTTATATTCCTTGTGTTTTTACTCTGGTTTCCAACTTCATGCTGGTATTTCTAGGTAAACATAACTGGATATGGCCTCCCACTATGAAATGAAAGACTTCTAAATTCCTAGGTACTCCTGAAATATTAATTTTCATTTACTGCTTATCCTTAGTGGCCCAGGATCAAGGTATGACCTACTAGTAAACAACCATTCTGAACATCTAGCTTCCCCAAATCAAGCAGTCTTCAGGTGGTTCTTTCTGCCAGGAACACGCTTCCATTCTTCCTGAGACCCAGCTCAAATATCACCTCCTCTTTGCAGCTTTTCCTAATTCCCCCAAGCAGAACCAGTACCCTGGTACCCTTCATCTGCCCCTATAATAGAGTACTTATACCCTCCATTGCAGTTATATTTATTTCCCTCACTGATCTGAGCTCCTTGAACAAAGACCCTATCATATTCAGTTTTGCCTCCTGCCTAAGAGATGCTCAATAAATATTGGTTGAATAAATAAACCAGTTTCACTAAGCTATGCACAGAGATAAATTTCTAAATATAATTTGTTCAACCTCTTACATTAAAAAAAGTCATTGTTTTGAAGGGTTTTATTTCTAGTTTGTTGTCTTTTCAGGCGTTATTGTTTTAGCTTTTTCAATTTTTTTCAAATGTGTTAAATTTAAAGGAGATCAAATGGGGACAGGAACTGCTTAGACAGAACTAAGGGAAATAAAAGTACTGATGCTATCTTTCTGCTCTGATTCTGCCTGCCTAATCTGTAGATGTTCATATTTTAAGGTGACTAGAGGAATATGGGGCAGGCTCCTTTCAACGTGCAAAGTTCATGAGGCAAGCAGAGTCTTATAAATCCAGATGGAGATCAGAAACAAGATAAAAGACTGACAAAGCAAGAGTGAAGGAGGAAGAGCTTACTTTGGGAAAAATGAACACAAACCAATACAATCTCAAAGAAATGAAGACTAGAAATACAGTGTTTGACATTAGCAGTAAAGCTTGAACTAGATTATACTGTTAAAAGCCATCACATAAGGGACAACACGGATGGACCTTGAGGGCATTATTCTAAGTGAAATAAAGCAGAAAAAGACAAATACCATATGATCTCACTTATATGTAAAATCTAAAAACAAACCAAAAAACCAAAATCATAGATACAGAGGATAGGTGATTGTCAGAGGTGGGGGGTAGGTGAAATGGATGAAGGGGGTCAAAAGGTTCAAACTTCCAGTTATAAAATAAGTAAGTCATAGGGATGTAATGTACAGCATGGTGACTACAATCAGTAATACTGTACTGTATAATTAAAAGGTGCTAAGAGAGTAGATCTCAAAAGTTCTGATCACAAGAAAAAAATCTGTAACTATGTATGGTGATGGATGTTAACTAGACTTGTTTTGGTCATTTCACAATATATATGGATATCAAATCATTGTGTTGTGCACTTGAAACTAAGATATTATATGTCAATTATATCTCAATTTAAAAATGCAACCTCCCCCCAAAAAAACCCATTACAAAACAAAGATCAACTTGGAATTTAAGTCAATTCCACAATATCTACCATGTGTTAGTCACTAAATAAATTGTAGCAAGAACAGGGTTAAGAAGGGGCACCTGGGTGGATCAGTTGGTTGAGTGTCCAGCTTTGGCTCAGGTCATGATCTCACCGTTCATGGGTTTGAGCCCCGCGTTGGGCTCTGTGCTGGCAGCTCAGAGCCTGGAGCCTGCTTTAGATTCTGTGTCTCCCTCTCTCTCTGGCCCTCCCCTACTCACACTGTCTCTCTCTCTCTCTCTCCCTCAAAAATAAATAAAACATTAAAAAAAATTTTTTTTTAAAGAATAGAGTTAAGAATAAATAGGGGCACCTGTGTGGCTCAGTCGGTTAAGAGTCCGACTTTGGATCAGGTCATGATCTCAGTTTTTGAGCTAGAGCCCCGTGTCGGGCTCTGTGCTGACAGCTCAGAGCCTGGAGCCTGCTTTAGATGCTATGTCTCCCTCTCTCTCCCCTTCTCCATCTGCACTCTGTCTCTCTGTCTCCCAAAAATGAATAAATGTTAAAAAAAAATTTTGAAGAGTAAGTATAAAAATTCTTCTGGGGCTCCTGGCTGGCTCAGTCAATAGAGCATGCGACTCTTGGTCTCAGGGTCAGGAGTTCAAGCTCCATATTGGGCGTGGAGCCTACTTAAAAAAAATATTTTTTTAATTCTTCCTAAATGTAATCATTAGTTTCAGACCAGAAAGATGAAAAATAATAGGTATATTGCAAAACAATGGATATCAGAATTTGGTAGTTGTCAAACAGAAAAGAGTAACAAATTGTGAAAGCAGACTCAGCATTTTTCTAGGAAATACTCTGATTTGTTCAAGGAAGGTTAAAGATGAAACAACATGTTGCATCATAATCCATTTTCCTTGAAAAAAACATTATTTTTAATTGTAATTTTACTCTCTCAACTACATTTCTCCAATGGTTGACAGCAGGAACTACAGTACTAAATATTAAAATAGACTTCAAGTTATAGAATAAAAAGACCAAAAGGAAAAAAGTTGTGAGAAGAGCCCAAGTCAGAGAAGGTAACAAGAATGTGAGGATTATAGATGATATGACAATATTTGGTATCTCCAATAAATGATTTCAAAAGAAACTTCTCAAACAGTGTCATTCTGAAATGTTACACGGGTATCTCAACAAGTGACCTGTCAACAAGTGACTTAATCTCTCTGTGCCTCAATTTCTATATCTAGAAAATGGGGTGATGGTGATAATATTACAATTTCACAGTAACCCTCACATGAGGGTTAATGAACTAATTCATAGAAAGTCCTCAGAAAAGTACCTGGCACACACCAAGACAATTAAGTGTCAGTTGCTGCTGTACCCCCTTAACTCAAACAGATATGGAACATAAAACTTTCATTTCTTTGTGAAGAGGACAATAATAGAGCTATCATTCCGAGTTTAAAAGTTCTCCTACCACATGAAGCCAGATAGAATCAAGGTGAGCTGCTCACTCCCCTATTAGCTAACTAGAGCTCCAAAGCTATCAAACCAAGGAACCATATCTGAGGCTGTGGTCATCTCAACAATGTAGTTATTTTATTTAATCCTCATAACTTTGTTTCTACAGAAGAGGAAGTCGAGATGCAAAAAATTTACTGGTTTATCCAAAGGTCACATCTCTCCACTCCATTCTAGCCTTTGGAAGTGGCAGTGGTATTCCGCTTTTCAATTCACTTTTCTGTTGAATTTATTATTCAACTGGTCTTTCAGGGTTGGATGAAATCTGGGGAAAATAACATCAATTTACCACATCAACAGAACTGACCAAGCAGGACCTAGGGAAGAACTACTTCACAGGTCAGCTGTTGTCCAGTTAGAGTGGCAGCAAGTTTCAGAAAAGGGAAGACTAAGTCAGTGGGAAGTTCTTCTGTGTAAATTCGACAGCATAGACACAGACTGAGTCTGTAAGATCTAAAAGCAGGGACTTGAGAAAAATTGTTTTTAGGCCAAATCCAATGTTGGGAGAAAGCAGGATTTAAATGATCACCGATTTTTAAACTCGGATGTCAAGAAACCAATGAAGAATCAAGGGAGGTGAATTGGGCACACAGCAACAGGGCCTAATGGTCACCATGGATACTTTTAAGATGGGGCATTAGTGGAAAGGGAGTGAGATCAGCAGCTATAGCGATAGCTTATCAAAATAATCTTCTATTCAATCAGTCAACAGTATTTATTGAGCCTATACACAAGTATAAGCCTATACGCAGTATTTATTGCCTATATGCAAGGCAGAACGGAAGGTAATACACACTGATAAACTGCCAAATGCTGTTTATATTTCTACACGTTTCATTACTTTTTCTAACAGTCAAGTCAATAATTGAGGCAGTTACTGGCTTACACTAAACCATTACTGAATTAATGAATATGCCTTCAAGCAAGTGGAATAAGGGAGTAGGGAAACTGGAGGAACCAGTTGAATGGGGTTAAGAAAAGGCACTTCTGTAAGGTTAACAATGAAGCTCTTCTACAACACTTTTACTTTTTGCAAACCGCTTGTGCATTTATTATTCCACCAGTTACAACTTCAAAGTCTATAAGGTAAGGCAGTTAATGTTTTTATTTGACTGATGAGGACACCAAGGTCCACAAATCATTATTGACTTGCCCAAGGTTACACAATACATGTCAGTTGCAGAGGCAGGAACTAAAAACCCAGGCTTCCTGCTTCAACGCCCGCCTGTTGAGTCCTTCCACTGAGCCACACTGCCAGGAGCAACCTAGCGGCTTGAGAATTGGGGACAAAGCCCCATGGCTACAGCGCTTGCACTTCACACTTGAGCCTGAACCTGTTGCCCACGCGGCCTCAGTGGAAGGAGAGTGGGTGGCTTGTCGCGGTTTGAGGTTGGGAGGTAATGGCAGGTTCCCCTCCTCAGTGGGAATCAGGTGGTTACTTACTCATATTGCCCGTTCCTTTGGGCTAGCGTCAGGAAGCAGGGCTCCCGGAGAGCACCCTTTATCTCCATACCCTCGACAGTATGTGGGCGAGAGTCAAGGGTCTCCTGTAGAAGCGCGGCCAGGGAGGGTTGGCGCGGTGCAGGGTAGAGAGAGGCTCTCACTCCTCTGCCCGCCCTCCAAGGGTGCCCAAGGCATCGCCTCCCGCGCCGGCCCCCATCCCCCGCTCGGCTCTGCCTCAGGGTCCGACCACCCTCCCCACCCCTCCGCCGCGTTCCGCAGTCCCTCCGACCCCCACCCCTCCGGCCCTGCGCGGCCTCCCCTCCCCCTTCCCTCTGGCGGATACGGCAAGGGGTTGGGCTCCGACCGGGAGCGGCGGATCCATCCCGGCGGCCTCCGGGCTCAGTGGGGCTGCGGACTGCGGGCGGATCCGACGACGCTGCCTCCCGCGTCCTCACCCACCGCCCTTGGCTGCGCGTTGTTTGAGGAACGGCTCCACGCAGGGCACCGGGAGCCGGGAGCCGGCAGCCGAGCCGAGCCGAGAGCCTGACCCGAGAGAGAGCGGCGCCTCGCGCCCGGGTGAGTTTTCCAGGCCGCCACAGATTTCGCCCCCTGCGGCCAACCTGCGGAACTGCAGCTAGAGACCCGACGGACCGGGGGCTTCTCTACCAGATCAAGGGAGGAGCGCGTTTTAAATGCTGCCTGTGACACCAGAATTGTTCTGTGGACCTCGAAAATTGCCACAGAAACAAAACACAGCCATACCTATAGGAAAACTCAAATGTGTTGGGCCAATAGGACCCACATCATTTAGTTAAAAAAAAAATCCTTATTAAAGTTAGAACGTGCCATGTTGGTTAATTTTACCTTTCAGATGTTCTCCCCTTCCTCTTCTTCCTTCCACCACCGAAATCTTAGGACAAATCCCCAAAGCTCAGACCTTTGCTCTTCCTTTGCACCCCTCCAGGTCATCTCTAAGCAGACAACGACCAAATACACTTCCCTAGCTCAGACCCCTTGCCTAATATACCCCATTGTTAACACAATACTGGATGACAAAACCAACTCGTCATTTCACACAGCCACTCAGGGTTGAAACTTTGTTTGCTTTTTTTTTTTTTTTTTATTTCTAGGAGGGAGAGAGAGAGACAGCGTGAGCAGGGGAGGGTCAGAGAAAGAGGGAGTGACAGACTCTGAAACAGGCTCCAGGCTCTGAGCTGGCAGTCAGCACAGAGCCCGACGCGGGGCTCGAACCCACGAACCGCGAGATCATGACCTAAGCGAAAGTCGGACGCTTAACCGACTAAGCCACCCAGGCGCCCCATCAGGGTTGAAACTTTGAAGCCATATGCACTCTTCCTCTCTCCTAATTTCTCTGTATCTAGGCAGTCAACAAACGTTATTAATGTTTTCTTTGGAATTGCTTTCAGATTCCATGTTTTCTCCCTATCTGTACCACCATTCGCTTTATTGTTAGCTCTTGTGATATCTCCTTTGATCGTGTTACTCTCTTGATAATAATAAGAACACTTTTCTCAGAGTAATGTTTCAATTGTATTTTTTACTTGCTCAAGAATCTACAGTGGACTGGATAGCAAGATTGATCTTAAATCTGTAGTAATTAAAACAGTGTGGTGTAGAGCTGGTCAGACCAATAGAACAGAATGCAGAACCCCAAACAGACCCACACATATATGGAAAGTTGATATGCAACATATGTGGCATTTGAAATTAGTGGGAAAATAATGGATTATTCACTAAATGGTGCTGGAACTCTTGATCATCCATATAGAAAATAATAAAAGTAGATCCCTACTTCATACCATAGAGGAAAAATTCAATACCAGGTTGAATCAAGATCCAAATATGAAAAAGCAAAATTTTACAGCTTTCAGAAGAAAATAGAATATCTTTATGAGCTTGGAATAGGGAATGAGGATGACTCTTTAAGACACCAGACAGTGCAAACAATAAAGGAATCAATAGATACATTTAAGTACATTAAATTTCAAAATGCATGTACTTCAAGACAACATAAACATGTTAAAAGACAAGCCACAGACTGGGAGAAGATATTTTCAATGCACCTAACTGACTAAGGATAACTTATGAAGTTCTACACTTCTACTTGTCAATATCTTACCTACTTGGCTCCCACCACTCTCTACAACTCTCTCTGCTTAGTCACACCGCTCCTTGTTATTCCTAGAACTTTCTAGGCATACTCTTCAGGGCCTTTGCACTTGCTGTTTACTCTGCCTGGTGTCTCACCTCCATCGGGTCTTTGTTCAAATGACTCATTCCCAGTGAGGCCTTCCTAGACATCTTCATTTAACATTGCAATTCAACAACCTCTTTAGCTACTTCCACAGAAACGTGGAGCTTCATTCATCTTCCATGTTCGTTTTTTCTCCATAGGATTCATCACTATCCATTATCCTATATTTTACTTATTGATCTTGTTTATTGTTTACCTTACCCTAGAATATAAGTTCCAGGAGGGCAAAGATTTAGTCTATTTTGTTCATAGCTGCATTCCCAGCACCTATAACCATTCTTGGAACAAAGTATACACTAGAAAAATATGACTAATGTAATGAATGAATTAGTGTCCAGAATGTGTAAGAACCCTATAAATCAGCAAGAAAAAGAAAGAAACCTAGTAGAAAAATTGATGAAATATATGAATAAGCAATTCATAGTCAGAGAAACCCAAATGGCCAATAAAGACAAGAAAGGAAGTTTCACTTCATTACTATTCAGAGAAATTGAAAACTGAAATGATGAGATAGCATTTTACAACCATTGGTTTGGCAAAATTTAAAAATTCACATCACACCAGGGTGCCAGGGTGGCTCAGTCAGTTGAGCATCCAGCTCTTGATTTCAGCTCATGTCATGATTCCAGGGTCATGGGATTGAATCCCACGCCAAGGTCCACGCTGAGCATGGAGCCTGCTTAGGATTCTCTCTCTCTCTCTGCCCCTCTCCCCTACTCATGCTTGCTCACTCTCTCTCAAATTAAAAAAAAAAAAAAAAGACAACACCAAGCATTGTTGAGGATGTAGAACAGATGAAATTCTGATTCACTGCTAGAAGGAACATAAGCTGGTAGAACTACTGTGAAGAAGAATCTGAGAGGCACCTGGGTGGCTCAGTCAGTTAAGCGTTCCACTCTTGATCTCAGTTCAGGTCATGATCTCACTGTTTGTGGATTTGAGCCCTGCATCAGGCTTTGCGCTGACAGCAAAGAGCCTGCTTTTCTGTGACCCTCCCCCACTTACTCTCTCTGTCTCTGTCTCTCTCAAAATAAATTTAAAAAAAAGAATTTTACATTGCCTAATAAAGTTGAATATGTAATACGCCTCAACCCAGAAATTCCATTTATAGATATCAACCCAGGCAAAACTTGAACCTTTATGCCCAAGAAGACATGTAAAAGAATGTTCATTACAGTATTATTTGTAGTCTCAAAAAAAGGAAGGAAATTAAATGTCCATCAGCAGGTGAATGGATAAATAAATCATGGTATTCATGAAATTAAATACTATTTTGAAACTAAGATGAATAATTCGAGCTATGTATTAACAGTTAAATCTCAAAATATAATGTTGAACAAAAAGAGCAGAACATGGGCAGTAGACTATATAGTATGAAAATATTATCTGTTGCTTATGGCTAATGGTATATAAGACATGAAAGTGCATAATCATCACCAAACTCAAGGGAGGGAGCAGATTGCAACTGGGGAGGGGCATACAAGGAATATCAACTATATCTATAATATTTATTTCTTTAAACACAATCTGAAAGTTGATGTTGCAAGATTTGATAGAACTGCATGGTGGATGTAAATATTGGTTATGTTATTTTATATTCTTTCCTGCATTTGAAATTGTTTGCAATCAATGAAAATGTAAAACAAAGAAGTAATATGTAGGGGAGGGTTTAGCAGTGTCAGATACTACAAACAGGACAAGGAAAATGAGAATTGAGAAACTTTTTGGATATGTCAAGGAATTCACTAGAGACCACTAAATAAGTGGTTTCATTAAGGAGTGAGAATAGAAATAAGATGACAGGGAACTGAGAAGGGACTGTATTGTGAGGAAATGGAAGCTAGAAACTATGTATTAAAAAGGTTTGGAAATAGAAAGGAGTGAAATATAATTTTAATTAAATTAATTATAAGAGTCAAACAATTTCTCGGGCACCTGGGTGGCTCAGTTTGTTAAGAGTCAAACAAATTCTTGATAAAACCTTTACAGCAAAGGGGAGGGACCAGCAAAGAAGGGGACATTTAAAAAGCTAGACGAGGGAAACAGAAATGTTGTAAGAAAAATCCCTTGGTGATTGGGAAGGATGAAGATCCCAGGTGCACATGGAGGAAATCAACCTTAAGTAAGAGGAGAGAGATTTCTTCCTCCAAATCTACAGTATCCTCAGCACCCCAAACAGGGCCCGGCATATAGTGGAGTACTCAAATATTTGTTGTAAAGAATAAGAGGTTGGGGGGCACCTGGGTGGCTCAGTCAGTTGAGTGTCTGACTCTTGGTTGCAGCTCAGGTCATGATCCCAGGGTCCTAGGAGAGAGCAGAGTCCCTTGTTGTGTTCTGTGTTGAGGATGGAGCCTGCTTGAGATTCTCTCTCTCTCTCTCTCTCTCTCTCTCTCTTCCTCTCTGCCCCTCTGCCCCACTTGCACTGGCGCTCTCTCTCCCTTTCTAAAATTAAAAAAATAAATAAAAGGTTTGGAACAGGGGCGCCTGGGTGGCTTAGTCGGTTAAGCGTCGACTTTCGCTTAGGTCATGATCTCGCGGTTTGTGGGTTCGAGCCCCGCGTCGGGCTCTGTGCTGACTGCCAGCTCGGAGCCTGGAGCCTGTTTCAGTCTGTGACTCCCTCTCTCTCTGACCCTCCCCTGCTCACGCTGTCTCTCTCTCTCTCTCTCTCTCTCTCTCTCCTAGAAATAAAGCATTAAAAAAAAAAATTAAAAAAAAAAAAAAGGTTGGGAACAGATGGAAGTATATTGAGGTGAGGACACTAAACACTGCAGTCTCTCACAGGGGAGATCATGACTTTCTCCCCCGCCCCCCAAAAAGTAGTAAGTGGATGTTGTAATAGTAATACCAAAAATAATCCTGGTGACTAATGTCTTGTACTCATGTGACAGACACTCTCCACATGGATTTACACACATACTTTCATTTAATCCTCACTAAATCCCTGGAAAGTAGTAATATTGTTTCCATTTTAAAGGTGAGAAAAATGAGACTCAAAAAAGTTTAGCAGCTTGCGCATTAAGTAGTAAATGTCAGAATCACGATTCAAACTTGATCTTAGTGTGACTCCAAAGTTGGAGAGCCCAATAGGGGCTTGAACTCATGACCCTGAAATCAAGACCTGAGCTGAGACCAAGAGTCAGCTGCTCAACTGACTGAGCCACGCAGGCACCCCAGAGTTGGAACTCTTTAACAAAATACATTATGCTGTTTGTTTAATATTAACAGTATTAACAGTAAATGTTTACTTAGAACCCTCTATGTGCCAGGAATTATGGCAACTGCTCTACCTGAATTATCACATTTAATTTGATGAAACTGAAGTTGAGAGAGAGAGTTTGAGAGCTTGAATAAGGTGGAGAAAGAGGGAACAGCCACTATTGGAAAAGTGACAGTGAATCCAGAAAAATTAATAAAGGGTTAGAGGCAACAGAGAAAGCCCAATTGGAGGAAGATGACATGAATTTCTATGGAGGTCCAGATTGGCACGGGTCTGTAACTTTCTCCAGCAATGCTTGGCAGATGAAAAGCAAGAGTAGTAAAAATATACCAAGAAGGTGCATTAAGCTTAGGAATTAGTATAGCAGAGGAAGCAGAAGGGTGAAGGAGTCTAAAGTGGTAGTTGGGATGCATTGAAATAGCTGATCCTGGAGTCAAAGTTAGGTAAAGGTACATATCCCCTCAGCCTAGGGCCAGCAGAGAGAATGAAGGCAAGCTTGACCAATGTAATCATTCCCCTGGGTCTGATCCTATAACAAATTATTGTATCTTTTTTAGGATCACTTCAGAGACTATGCTTAGTTACATGCTTCTGTATATGTTAAGGAATTTTTATAAGTTGGCTAAAATAATGATTTTAGCCACAACCACCTTCTGACTTAGCTGTAGTTGTTAATGATGTCATTGTTTAACTAGTTGCCCAAGTTTGAAACTTCAGGTTTATTAGTGAACCATGCTTTCCCTTCATCTAGCATATCCAATAACTCAAGTTTTGTCTGTTCTATAGTAAATTCCTTAGTGTATATCTCTGATCATTCTCACCTATCATCATCAAACAGCATTTTGCCTAACTAAATAAAAGTCTCATGGCTTATATTTGTATTTACAAGAGACATCCAATGCAAAGAGTTAAATGGCTGTGGAACAAAATTCAAATAAATGAAACTCTAGCTTCAAGAAAACATGAGTCTTACTGCCTTAAACACCATCACAAATACACACACACAACACACATGCATATGACACACATGCATATGACACACATACAACACACACAGTTAAATCAGTCCTCAGTGCCTATCTTTTATCCATTAGATGACTGTAACTAAGAGCTTAGAACTTACAGTCTTTTTAGAGACAAAATTTAAAAAGTGAGATGTTAAGAAGAGAATATAAAATACGAAAAGATGGGAAAACTTAAAAATAATTAAATGGCTACAAAATATATCAAGTTCATTAATTATTACATTTTCTTTTTTCTTTTTTTAAAGTTTACTTATTTATCTTGAGAGAGAGAGAGCGAGAGAATGAGCACGCATTCATGAGGGTGAGTGGTGGAGTGGCAGAGAGAGAGGGAGAAAGAGAATCCGAAGCAGGGATTCAGGGACTCTAGCTCCTGAGCCATGAAATCATGACCTGAGCCAAAACTGAGAGTCAGACGCTTAACCGACTGGGGCACCCAGGCACCCCATTTTTCTATTAAAAAATCCACTGTCTTTAAAAACAATTCCTGGGGCGCCTGGGTGGCTTAGTCGGTTAAGCGTCCGACTTTTGCTTAGGTCATGATCTCGCAGTTCGTAGGTTCGAGCCCCGCGTCGGGCTCTGTGCTGACTGCCAGCTCAGAGCCTGGAGCCTGTTTCAGTCTGTGACTCCCTCTCTCTCTGACCCTGCCCTGCTCACGCTGTCTCTCTCTCTCCTAGAAATAAATAAAACATTAAAAAAATAAATAAATAAAAACAATTCCTAGATTGGATCTTCTCACTTCTCAAGAATTTTCAAATATGCATAATGATTATGAAGAAATCACAGCCATTATAAATTAAATTAGTTATGCACCAACAAATAATTTCAAAGCAAAATTACAAATGCCCTTTCAAAATTTTATAGCAAAAATATAAATATTTAATGCAAGGCGTAGATGCATTTTAATATGTTTAATATGATGCTGGCTGAAACCTTCACAAGTGAGAGAGCTTAGGGCCTGCAAAGGCAGAAACAGGCCTGCCTAACATAGATGAGGCTGGGGAAGATTTCACATAGGTGAGTCAGCAGCCAGAGGCTGAAAGGCAGGGTGAGCAGAGGTATAAATGATTCACTGATTTTCAAATCATCACAGTTGAAAAGCTTTACTTCTCATATACACAAATCCAACATAGATCTGGCTTTCCATACAAAGCAGAATAAAGAAGAGCTCATTTTTATTTACATACTTCCATTTATACTTTTAACTCCTTATAGAATTTGGTACTTGCTGCTTTATTCCTACCCTAGCTAGTTTCTTCATTTCCTTCTGCCTCTGCCCCTATTTCTCTCTCCTAGGCCAGGCTCTCCTTTCTCTTTCAAGAATCCCATAGCCAGGTCCGTCATTGCCCAGGCCTACTTTCCTTCTGGAGATGCTGAACCGAAAGAATATAGAGTTAGCCTGGCATTTAAGGCCTCAAGGATTCTATGCTGAACATAGCTTTCCAGTTACTTCCCAAGACCACTTTTACAAACCTTATGCTCTACCCAGCATTTCTCTTAAGAACTGAACATGTGCAGTGGTTAGTGGCAATCAAACCATTGTGCTCATGATTCAGGTATTCCATTGATCATTCAGCTGAATACTGCTAACTTGTCATCTTGGTTTTGACCTTTACAGAGTGTTAAACATTTTTTAATGGTCACAAGCTGGTGAATATATATCCACAAAGAATTAGAGAGATGCCGATGTTGAAACACAGACCATAAAAATGATAAAAATTCTACAAATTCTCAAGGTGATACTCATCAGACCCATAAGCTGCATTTATCTGATCAAAATGTTTATATGGCACGTAAAGATTTCTCCAGTACACACTTCAAAAACCTGAAAAGAGAAAATAGGGATATGGCTAAATTCAACTTTTTTTGGGTCTATTTGTGACATTTAATCCATTATGGGGGCACCTGGCTGGCTCAGTTGGTAGAGCATGCAACTCTTAATCTCAGGGTCGTGAGTTCAAGCCCCAAGTGGGCATGGAGCCTACTTTGAAAAAAATCTACACTGTGATAGATCTAGTGGGATGATCTATGAAGATTACCTAAGCTCTCTTCTATCCTCAACCTTGTGACCCTTATCAAGGAAGGCAGTGACACATAAGACTGGTCTCGTCTCCAACACAGGTGTCATGAAATAATGGCAGAACATTCTCTTGGTTTTTAGGTTATTGTTTTATGTCTCAGTCCAGGGTATAAGACAGATTTAGGAAGAATACTTGCTAGGCAAGATGTGTTACGTTACTTTCCCCATTACTCTACCCTAGTAGATAAGAGCCTCAGAACTGAGAAGAGGAAGGCAAGTGGGAAAAGGGAACTTCGAAGATGGGATCTTGTGGTCATGATGAGAAGAAGCAGCATTTGATAGTAGTAGGGACTGTGTCATTAGAGGCCTGATGGGGAGTTAGCTGCCTTAATGAATGGCAGTAGGGATGGATAAGAGGATGACTGTATATCCCAGGGAAGGCTGGTGCAGAATATATCAAGAGCCCTAGAAGTAGACACCTCCCCTCTACCACTGCTATTTCAGTCTTGTATAAACTCTAGAGTTTCAAATCAACATGAGAGTAAAGAAGTTATTTAGGGTAACTCATAAATCTGATTGAGTTTAACATGAAATGATACACACACACACACACACACACACGCATGCATGCATGCAGCATCGAACTGACTGAGTTTACTGGGACGAGGCTAGATTGTTTTCTGCTCTCGGGAAGAATGGTGCCTCTAGAAAGAAATTAAGTCTAGATATAGGCAGTGTAAGTTCCAGAACCTTTTCTGTCTTGCTGTGGCTGTGCACCTAGCACCTAGCACCTAGCACAGTAGCTCTTTGATAGGTATCTGTATAACATATAATTATCCCTTGCAGAAAATAATGCATGATTTAGAATTTTCCTAAGGGTGTTAACCATCAACACAAGTTGTGAAATGCTGCTTTAATCAATTTGACTATTTATTTCTTGATCACATGCTACTATTTCCATCTCATTAATGTTGTATTTTCCCCAACCTCCTCTGCAACCATACCTGATGGAATCCTCTCTGTTCTTCAATGCTCACCTCCTCTTGAAGCTCTTCACTTGTCACCCCTCAGCTCACTCTTCTGAACAAGAGAATGCTCACTCCTCTGAACAACAGTGTCTCTGTGTACCTCTTATAGAACTTCTTGGAACTTCTCAAGGTCTATCTTGTATCATATTGTTACAGAACAAATAAGCACATGATGAGCTCTGGTCATTCTTATCTTCACTCCCCCCCCCACCTCCTCAGCATTTTATAGTTATACTTTTTCAAGTAAATCATTTATAAAACATTTATTTATATTTTTCCATAATGTGCCTATTTTTTCCTTCTTTAATGAACATAAGATATATATGCACAGTTTAACAAATGATTATAAAGTGAACGCTCATGTAACCTCTAGCCAGGTCAAGAAATCGAACATCATTGGAGTGCCTCTTGATCTCGGGGCCATGGGTTCGAGTCCCAGTTTGGGTGTAGAAATTACTTAAAAATAAAACCTTTAATAGAAAAATAAAAGAAAGCAAGCACTGTTAGCATTTTAGAAGACACCCCTAAACCTGATGCCTCTCTCTCTGACCACCCCTTCTTCTTCCACCCAGAATTAAACTAGGGCTGGTATTGAGCCAGCATAGACTGATGAGGCATAAAAGCTTCTGTCTGTTTGGATTCTGTGTTTTATCAGTTGTTTAAATTTTTGAGGATCATCCCTGTACATAATCACTGTCTTGACTTCTGTGATAATCATTTAGTAGCTTTTCTTTACAGTTTTTACCCCTTACAGATGCGGCCATAAATATCTTTGCCTGTTTTCAAACTTTATATAAATGACATAACGGTATGCACTATTTCATGTCTTGCTCATTTCACTCAATATTATGTCATGCATGTATCTGTATATAGATGTCATTTTCACTGATGTATAATATTCCATTGTATGAATATAATTCCTTTGCTCTCCTGTTGATGGGCATTTGAATGGTTGCAAGAATTTGGCTATTATAAATAAAACCTACCATGAATATACTTCTGTATGGCTTTTGGTATACATATGAATGATTATTTTCTTTTTTTAATTTATTTTATTTTTTAATGTTTTTATTTATTTCTGAGAGAGAGAGAGAGAGACAGCATGAGCAGGGAAGAGTCAGAGAGAGAGGCTCGAACCCACAAAGTGTGAGATCATGAGCTGAGCTGAAGTCAGAGGCTTAACTGACTGAGCCACCCAGGTGCCCCTGAATGATTATTTTCTAGCGTATATTATCCTGGTGGAATTACAAGGTCAAAGGTGTTGTGAGTGGGGCTTTCCAAAAGTAAAAGCTGAGATGGAGTACTAAGTACAAGATGTTTATTAGGGACTAACATTTGTGAAAGAAAGGTGAAGAAAGTAGGATTAAGCAGAGGAAGAAGATGAACTATGATACAAGTCTGACAAATCTTGAGTTGATTTGGTGTGTAGCTTTGGAACAAGTAGTGCCCATTTGTGTGTTCTGTGTTGCTTTTGCCTTGCTCATTCACCTTAGGAAAAGCATGACCTTGGGCAAAGCAACTCTCTGCAGCTAAGGTAGACCCTCAAGGACCTGGCAGCTGGAGGCTATTTGTTGATGCATTCCCCCATACCTGTGTAGAATGTCCTTCTTTGAAGAGGAATCTGGGTGACATTATACCTGTTTCTCTACCACAACCCGCAATAGGGTACATCAGTGTTCAGGTCTGGTTAATAATACCAAACTGGTTTCCAAAGTGGTTCTACAGTTTATACTCTCACCTGCACGATATGAGTGTTCCTATTGCTTCTCATCCTCATCAATTCTTGGTACTGTTAATCTTTAAAACATTTTAGTCTTTCTAGTGGATGTGTAACAGGATCTCATTGTGGCTTTAAAGTTTGTTATTTTTTTTTTTGAGAGGGAGGGAGAAAGAGTAGGGGAAGGGCAGAGTGAGAGAGGGAGGGAGAGAATCCCAAGCAGATTCTGTGCTGTTAGTGCAGAGCCCAACACAGGGCTTGAACCAACAAACCATGCAATTGTGACCTGAGCTGAAACCAAGAGTTGGGTGCTTAACCAACCGAGCCCTCATTGTGGCTTTAATTTGCATTTCTCTGATGACTGTTGAGTTAAACACCTTCTCATACATTTACTGCTTTGATATGTCTCATTTTTTCACTTTTATTTGTTTTGCCATCATTAGATAATAAACCTTTTTTCAGGCAAGGATCAGGAAACACAGCTTGATGCCAATATTTGTATGTCCCTCAACCTAATAATGGTTTTTATATTTTTAATTGCTCAAAAAATCAAAAGAGGAATAATAGTTCATATGAAATTCAAATTTCAGTGTCCATAAATAAAATAAATAAAATGTTATTGGAACCCAGCTATGCTCATGAGTTTACCTATTACCTATGGCTTCTTTTATGCTACCACAACAGTGTCATTGTGGTAAAGACCTTAAGGGCCACGAAGTCTGAAGTATTTATTATCTGGCCTTTTACGGAAAAAGTTTGTTGATCTCTGTTCTTGGTCATTGGTTCTAAGGTGTGGTCCCTGGGCCAGAAGCATCATTATCACCTGGGAACTTGTTATAAAGGCAAATTCCTAGCCACACTGCAAACCTATTGATTCAGAAACTCTGGGAATGGGGCAAGCCATCAGTGTTTTAACAAGCCCTCCAGGTGATGCTGATGTGTTAAAGTTTGAAACCACTGGTCTAGGTGCAGGACGAGGACCTAATCCATTCTCTTTGAGGGCCATCATAGTCCTTCCTATTTAGTTCTACCCATAGTGGATAAACGGTAAGAGAGCCTTCAAAAGTGTCCTACAGATATATCTTTATGCATATGAAATCTGGCCAAATAGATACCTAGGAGGAAAAGTGGGAGAAACCACAGAGGAAAACAAAATCTGAAGGATATATGTGGAGGGTGGAAGACACAATGGAGCTGGGGAGCCAGTCCCTGGGCCCACTTCCTTCCACCTCATTTCATGCAGTGTTTTAACAAAGATGAATCAGATATGGTCCCTGTCCTCAAGGAAGTCACAGTTTATGTAGGAAAGTGTCCTGACCCTTCTTCTCATTTACTGCTTTTCTTCAGAACTTACCTTTGAGGAAATGTAATTGTACCAAATTGCTGACCCTAATAAATGATAATAGAGAGAGAAAATTAACTTGGCAAACAACAGTTTTGCTTTATTCCCACTTTAGTTCAGGACTCACTTCCAGACTGACTTTTCTTGGGTCCTGGATGTTTCCTTGGCTCAGTCTGAAGCTCAATGCATTGCCTTGCTTTTTTCATGTTATCTAACATCCATTTAATGCACATTATGCGTCAAGACAATGTGCTAAATGTTTTACAGATACTTGTGCATTAAATTCTCTGTAAAGCCACTCTGAGTTAGGTTTTTTAAAGTTGTTGTTTTAATTGCAGTTAGTTTTGAGTTAGGTATTATATCCATTTTACAGATGCAAATCTGAGGCATAGAAAGGTTAAATAATTTGGTAGCATTTGAACTCCAAGTCTTTCTGACTCCAGAGCCCAAGCTGGTAATAATTGAGCTATTCTCCCTCCAAAAATATTCACCATGTGCTTTTAGAAAACCCAATTCAGATTACTTAGCATATGTTACAGGTTTTAGGGCATGCTTTGGTATATACAATTTCAGAGTGGGAAACATTTAAAAAACTGACAATATTTTTTTTCATATCTTTTTTTTTCGTGATGTTTTTTAACAGTAGAAAAATCCTTTTACATACAACTTAAAATGATATGTCAAAAACAGTTCTTTAACCAGGCAACATTATTGCAAACAGCTCAGTAATTTATATTTCTTCTCTTACTATACACATTAAATAATTGTGTTGTCTTTTTAGTATGAAACTGTTCTTTTCCATTTTTTGAATCATTCTGTCTACTAGCTCCTATCCCATCTGTTAGGGATTATTTCAACCTGTCTGCTTTTGAGCAATATTTTGCAATTAATTCTTTAAAATGTTATTTATTTATTATATAAGTATAAGCACCTTCACCAAGGAAAATTAGAAATAATAGAGAAACAAAAAAGAAAAAAGCCACCCATAATCCCACTACCTTCCAGCCACTACTTTAACATTTGGAGTAGAAACTTCAAAACCTTTTCCTTTGTGGAAATCTATTTGTGTAGATTCATTCATTCATTCATTCTTTCTTTCTTCTTCTTTTTTTAAATGGAATCATTATATTTTGTTGCTTGCCTTTTTTTCACTCAACAGTGTATTAGGCGTGTCTGTGATCATGACGTCATGTAAAGGATCTGGGAGCAAAAAGGACACAAATTGTCTCTTACAAAATTGGCTTAGAAGTGAGATATCTATTCTCTTTTTATCCTATTAGATAGAATTTGTCATAGTGACTTGCCCTGATGAAAATAACCTAGGAGGGGCGTCTGGGTGGCTTAGTCAGTTGGGCATCTGATTTCGGCTCAGGTCATAATCTCACAGTCTGTGAGTTCGAGCCCCATGTTCAGCTCTGTGCTGACAGCTCAGAGCCTGAAGTCTGCTTTGGATTCTGTGTCTCCCTCTTTCCCTGCTCCTCCCCCAATTGTGCTCTGTCTCTATCTGTCTCTCTCTCTCCCCAAAATTTAAAAAAAAAAAACCATTAAAAAAATGACCTAGGAAATGAGGGGAGACACATGATTCTATAATGTGGAGCTATAAAAAGTCTGAGAAATACAACTAATCTAATATGGAGTGATCTATGTGGAGAATATGACATAGCCAGCTTTTTGGTGTAAAAATGGGAAAGAAAACTGAAAAAGAATACAAGCAGTTACTTGTTTGGAACAGAATAAAGATAAGGCAGTGTTGTAGTAGAGATTCTATGAATACATATTTTAATAAATTTTGACTGTTGAGACTCAAATATTTTATATACACACAATAAAATTAATAAAATGAAAAACTTGAAAAAAGGAACAAAAAAACCTCTTAGGGGCATACTTCCGTGCCAACAGATACATACTTCCATAACTATTCATAATGATTGCATAGTATTCCCTTAATGAATGTTTTGTACAACATTTTGCCAAACACTTCCTCTTGCACATTTAAGTTGTTTCAGTTAACTTTTCCCCTACTCTGCACTCTGTCCTGAGTGCCATTACCGTTCTAAGAATTTACTTTGGGTACATGCTGTTCAAGAATCCCAAATTATTCTCTAACCTCCACCTTACAGCAACTTTTATGTACAGCTAAAGAAATTATCTGGCTGTGCATACTACCACAGCCTTAAGAGTTATAATGTCTCCTCAGAAATCCAGAGGGAACACTATGGAGACAGAGGCAAAAATATTTTCAATAATTTTCTCAATATGATTTCAATTGTCAAAGAGGAAGCCCTGTGCAGAACAGAGAACTTAATAAAGGTAAAGTGGAAAGATGAAGTTTGGAGCCAGATGGTCTGGGATTTGAATCTGGCTTTTGTCACTCACTAGCTGTGAAACCTTAGATGAGTTATTTATCCTAAGTCCCCATTTTCTGATCTGTAAAATAGGGATAATAACATTTATTTCATAGCATTATCAGGAGGATTAGCAACATCATATATCAGGAACCTAGTACAATAGTGAGTGCTCAAGAAATGGTTGATGTATGCTGGCTGTTATGATGACCTTTGCCTTTAATATACAGAGTGCTGAGGAAATACCACATTTTCAAAAATGCCACTATCATAAATGTTTTCAAGGAGAATGGTGAGAAAGCTTACAGCTAAGAACAGAATGGTTACTACAGTTGTAAGCAAGATACTGTGACTGGAATCCTTTGTACCATCTTCTAAAGAACATTGATTAGTGGGATCACAGTGTAGTTTTTTTTTTTTTTTTTTATTTCTAGGAGAGAGAGAGAGACAGCGTGAGCAGGGGAGGGTCAGAGAGAGAGGGAGTCACAGACTCAGAAACAGGCTCCAGGCTCTGAGCTGGCAGTCAGCACAGAGCCCGATGCGGGGCTCCAACCCACGAACCGCGAGATCATGACCTAAGCGAAAGTCGGACGCTTAACCGACTAAGCCACCCAGGCGCCCCGATCACAGTGTAGTTTTAAGTCACACTGTGGTTTCAGTGATAAATTTCAGATACAGGATAAGAGGATGAACACTAAGTCTTTGACCTGGCCTTCATGAACTTTATCAAAGTATTTAATAACACCACTGGACATGCGTTCTGGCAGATACCAAACATGTTTGGCTATACAAAAAATGGCTATTGGATAACTTCTACAATATTCACAGTCTGCCAAAATGGATGTATTGTCCAGTAGGCTAGGATTGGTTTTGAGGTGCCCAAATATGACTCCAAGGTCCTCTACAAAAGTTTGCTTTGTCTCCTACCTCCCTGGAGTACAGCAATTAAAGACCATTTCGAATGGAAAGAAAAACAGAAGGTAGTAGTAGTAGCAGATAGAGCAAGGTGTTGGGTCGGCTCAGAAATGAGATGACTCTTGTTGAGCAAAGTCTACAGATCATGAATTTTAGGCAGATTTGCAAATAAGGATAGCACATGCTCTGTAAATAACAGCTATTGCCACAAGCCAAAGGGCAATATTTACATGAATCCTGAAGCAAGGTCTATGGACCAAGCATTGACCTTTCCAGCCAAACTCATTACTTGGTAGCACTTTCAGCCATGCCATCCTGAAAAGGAAGGATCACATTATACAATATATGGAAAATTGCCAACATGAAAATATGTTCTGGCCCCCAAATTAATTTCTGAATTATATTTTTTGGAACATGAACACATATTTCCATAGAAAAGATATTACAAAGGAATGTGAGTTTCCCAGATTTCCTCTAAGAGTGCATTTAGCCCAAGGTGTAACTGAAATACTGTACATAGGCAATGAGAAATACAATGGAATAAAGTATCTTTGCAAGCAGGAACACACCAATACATAACAAATATTTACTGACCCTTTTTTTCTTTGAAGTCTCAGGCAAGGAAAGGGGAATTACATCCTCCCGTAGCTGCAGTTTTGTGAAAAAGAAATCTTCCATCGCACTTTCTAGAAGTATCCTCCTCAAGTCAAGTGGATATGTGCATCCTTGTCTTTCAGTGCTTCCTGGACTTCCTGACCAAACAACTCTTAAGGACTGAGGAGACTGAGAAGGTGGTGGTGAAGGGGTAGGATGTCTAACTGGAAGTCTCAAGCTTTTATGTGGAGACAGTTCAAAGTCTGCAGTTCATTCCTTAATACATCTGTACATTTTCTAGGAAAAAATAGTGTTTCAAATGATCAGTTAAGTGGTTTAATTCCATCTCACTTCTTAACTAAGGTCGATGCTCCAGAAATATGAACCACATACCCACGGATAGTACACATGTGTACTTCAGGATGAGAAACAAGGGCAAATGATAAGAATAATGAAAGTAAAATCAGAGCAAAGCTATTACTACCAGTCTCAGTGGCACACTCCTTCAATCACCAGTGTCTTGCTCTTTGCCTCTAGAAACCTGTGTGACTGTGCAAAACCAGTCCCTGGACAGAATCTCACACTCCTTCACACTAAGGTGTAAATGACCAATAGTAGCTAAAATGTCACAAGGATTTTGCATATGAAGCAGTCACAACTTTAAAACAAAAAGGAATTTAGGCTACTATCCCCAGGAAAAAGGGATATATTTGGGGGGGCAATTGTGTACCTTCCTGCTATTTATAGAAATCACATTTGATTTTAGTTGGTAATTTAGGAAGATATGTTGAGGGAAATTAATCGTGATTTCTTTACACTTTGGAAAGTATCTGGTTCATTTTGGAAATCATAGATTTTGTGATTGTTGTTTGTTATACTATTTTCTGCATGTTTTGCTATCTTTCATCTGTAATGATCAAAATTTAAAAAGATGTAAATCTTCCCATTATTGATCAAAATAAATGGCGAGGAGGAATAGAAACAATATTTAGTAATCGATATTTGCATACTGTCCTATCCTTTACAAAATGCTTTTATATCCATGTTCATGCATATTATTGGTGTTTAATTACTACTTAATAACGGGGATAAAAAAAAGAACATGCACCAAAAAACTCAGTAATTTAATCCAAGTACTAATATTGGGTATCTACCACGATTTGCCCCAGGTTCTGTGAGGCCCTTGACCCTAGTCTTCCCACTCAAGAAGTTTTAAAATTCAGCGGTCAAGGCAAAAGAAGGGCTCCTGTACTTTGGCCATCTGAGAAGTATCAGAGTTGCAAATAGAGCAAATATACATAAAACCCAAGTGTCAAGCTTTGCCTTGTAAGAGAATGTTTGCAGCTGCAATCAAGAGATTCAAGGAATGCTTTTCCTGCAGAATTTCCAAAGGTGGGAATAGCACCACCAATCCCCCTTTGAGGACCTGGGAAAGGGCAGTCCCTAGAGGGGCTCTGGGCTTTAGAAATAGTGAGACCTTTTACAGTGCAGTTACAAGCAGAGGAAAAGTTCTTTGTGCAAGAAGGGGAGAGCGCCCCGAGGTACAAAGAGCAGATTTAAGGGAAAGAGGATTCCTTCTGCACACATATGCGAGGGGAGCTCAGGCTGACTGTTGGGGGCGTGTGGGAAAGAAGATTTTTAGGGAGCCGCGGGCTTGCGGGTTCCCGCCTCCACCCCAGTCTGCGCCCCACACTCAGGCAACAGTTGGTTGTGCGGGGCCGGCCCGGGCTCTTGGTGGGGAGGGGGAGTCTCGCGATCGTTGAGGGGGGGTGGAGGAAGGGGGGAGGGTGACGGGGGGGAGGCCATGACGTAGGGTGGGTGGACGGAAGTGGGGCAGGGTTGAGGGTTATTTAAAGAAGGGGGGGCTGAGCGAAGGGGTTGGAAGCGGAGTGATTCCCCACCCCTGCTCCATCTAGCTCTTTCCAGTGCAGCCACTGCCGCCGCCCAGGAGCCCTCGTCCCCTTCCTCGTCCCTCTCCTCGTTCCCGCTCCAACGCAATGGAGCCGGACACGGCTGCAGTGGCAGCCACCGTGGCAGCTGCTGATGCGACCGCCACAATCGTGGTCATAGAGGACGAGCAGCCGGGGCCATCCACCTCTAAGGAGGAGGGAGCGGCCGCCGCGGCCACCGAAGCCACCGTGGCCACGGAGAAGGGCGAGAAGAAGGAGGTAAATAGGAAGGGGTGTGTGTGTGTGGTGAACAAATCCTGAACTGGGGCCCCTCCGAGGGGCCCAAGCCCTGACCTTTCAGCGCCGACAGGTACTGGCGGAGCTCAGCGGGGATGGGGGCCCCGGGCGCGCTGGGGGTGGGGGGCGACGGAACAGTCTGGCATTCGCTCCCCTCCCCCTTTCCTCCGTGCCGCTTGGAGGGCGGGGCTGGGCACGGGCGCGGCGCGGGGTGGAGGGTGCCCGTTATCCTGGGGCTTGTGGGGCTTGGGAGCCTCTCGACAGCCCCCAGCCCCATTCACATTCCCGGAACTGGGGTAACGGGGTGGGGGATGGGGCTGTGCAGGAAAAAGCCTCCGCCTCTCCCTCTCCTCTCGCTCGCTCCCTCTCCCCCCCTTCCCGTCGGCCTCTGCCTGGGAAATCTGGGCCCTTCAATCCCACACCCGCGCAAAAGGGGTTCTGCTGGGGCTTATATTTTTTAATTTGAATTTCAAGGTGCTGGCGTTTGGGAGGCGGAGGCCGATAGGAGAGACTTTTATTTTTTTTGAATGGCTATGTCGGCTTCTTAGGTGGCAGCGAAAAAATCATCCCTTGTTCCTTTGGTCCCCGCCTGCTGAAGCGGGGGTGTCACCCCGAGAAAATGAGCTTTCCGCGTGCTACCCGCCCCCCGCAATCCAAACCCCAAACTGAGGAACCGTGGACGCTGGCTTAGGAAAATTTCCAACGAGTGCACCCTCACCCTCTCCTGCCCCGCCCCCGACGGTATAGTGTTTCACTCCAGGGCCACCCAAATGGTCCCCCAATCCGGCCCCAAGCTTCCGCCTCCCTCTCCTAGTGGGCGCTGCTGGCTCTTGGACACATGCAGGGTTTTTATTTTTATTTTTATTTAACCCAGCGTCGCTAGGATGAGCTCCTGCTAACATACATAAGGGGACGACCCATACACCTATTAAAGCCAAATCCAGAAAATACGTATTATCTCCATAAGGCATATTTCATATGGATCAAGACATGCAAATGAAACTATGAAACACGTTTAACATTTGAAACAAAAAATAGGATGGGGCATAAGGATTGTTGATGTAGAATAAAATTGTAGAATGGATCGTTTATGGGTGAATTTTTTTCCCGTGTATGAGTAGATATCTCGCAATTAAAAAACGGTAGGTAATTAAAATTAAGCTTTAGAGATCTCAAGTGGCTTTGTCTGAATCATTATATGGTACTATAGGACCAAATGAAAAGCTTTTGAAAGGAAATTAACACCTTTTGCCGTGAATTAGAGTAATTTTAAATGCAGCAGTTGTTTAAAGTGATATATTTTACTGTTACAAGGTTGACTAAACAGACAATTGTAGTGCTAAGTGATAACCTTACAAAACATGCACATTTTAAGATCTATTTGAATCAGTAAGATGGTATTGTAAAGATGGGTCAGGTACCAAGTATCAATATAAAATCAAATGCTGGGAATTCATCAATGAGTCTAGGTGCCTTTTATTCCCTAGACTGGGCATATGTGAGGGTGAAACTGCCTTTTGTATGACAGTAAAGATTGTTGAATTTCCAGATTGTGTAAAATTTTTGAATTGTGAAGATTGGGAATAAAAAAAAAAACCTATGTAATGAACACTGAATTGATATGTATATTAACGAGTTCTGTAGCCTCATCAGAAGTTGCCCTAATACTATCTCATTTGTCTGCTCATCATTGGGAAGTGAAGTGTTGCCTGGCAGGAACTTTCTGAATACCTGAAGTTGATTATTTTAGTTACCACATCTTTCAGTTTTAATTTTTCCTGAAAAATCTAAAGAGTACCAAACATCTCCTTAAGTTTTTTGACTTGTATCATTCCTTCAAATAAAGTAATTTGGCACCCTCCCACCCATCTAAATAGATTGCTCACTACCTTGACTGCTTAACTGATGGACTGAAAGTGTAGATTAACCTTTCCCTCATGTTCATCAGTTTATTGTGCTCTGAAAGTGATATATAGGCATTTGAGATGCAGGAGGCTGCTTCTCCTCAATTAAATAACCACTTCCCAGACATTTCCAGTATTTTGATTTTTTAAAACATTTTAACTAGGCTCCAACGCCCAACATGGGGCTTGAACTTACAACCCCAAGATTAAGAGTCACATACTCTACCTACTGAGCTAGCCAGTGCCTTCAGTATTGTGTTGATTTTTTAAAAACAATTTTAATGTTTATTTACTTTCTGAGAAAGAGAGAGAAACCGAGCCTGAGCTGGGTACAGAGAGAGAGAGGGAGACACAGAATCTGAAGCAGGCTCAAGGCTCTGAGCTGTCAGCACAGAGCCCGATGCAGGGCTCATACCACAGACCACAGGATCATGACCTGAGCCAAAGTCAGATGCTTAACCCACTGAGCCACCCAGGTGCCCCTGTGTTGATTTTTTAAATGACTTTTCGCTCTCCTCCCTCAATTGTCTGGTGTTAGCTATCATTTTTTTTTAAACTTCATCTACTTTCATCAGAGAACTTATGATAAAATGACATAGATATAAGAAAACCATACAGTCATTTAAAACAACTGTAAAAATACAAAACACAAGAATACAAGAGATGCAGCAGGGAGAGGGAAATAATTATGCCTGAATAGTAAGGAAAAGAAATGTTACTGCAGTGGAACTCCTCTTTTAGTCCTGGACTTCTGCCATCCCTTCTTGCTGTTGACATTGTGCCTTCTTCTAGTGACCTTTCTCGTGTCATTTGCTGCTGCTTTTATTCTCTGTAGTATGGCAAGTCAGATGATCAAACTTGCTAGAATTGTATACCAAATAAAAAAGGCTCTGAGTAAGAGCATTTTTGTGATGCATAAAGTAGATGAGATTTAGTGGATTGACTTGTGACATTTAGCTACAGAAATGTATTTTTGTTTACCTTCTGGTTCTTGAACTTACTTGGTTTAAGTGACAGTTGGATAACCAACCTAACACTGGAAGCTGGAGTTGGTATTTTTGGTAATGAAAACATCAAGAAAAAGGTCATGGTCTCTAAGGGCATCTTGATGACCTCATGCACATTCTCATGGCATCTAAACTACCAGATGATAAAATCCATAAGAAATTCATTAAAATATCTTAGTCACCTTTTATGTTTTCTTGTACGAGAAGTGTATTTTTGAAAACATACACAAAGGAGAAGGTTTAAAAGGTAGGTATTTTAAAATTTGTTGTGGAAGATAGTGCCAATTAAGTAATTACCCACAGCTTTTAATAGCACTGCTCAAGATTAGGAATTTTAATTAGCATGTAATTAACTTTTATGGTATTCTACCACAAGGTAGGCAAGAGTATTGAATTAGATTTTTTTTTTCTAATTAAACCCTTAATTTTTCTTTAAGCGAAGTCTGTGTTCCATATGATTAGATATATATTTGTGTACTTGAGGGAAGTAATTTTAACTATTTTGAAACCTGCAAACTAGACTTCATAGAGCTTTTCAAGGAATGATAAAGGTGTGAATTTTGTTACCCAGTATTCCTTTACTTGTTGCTTTGAAAATAATGTCAGATTTATAGTATATGTGACCGTTTGAAAGAGTGAGATTGAGAGGATTTTAGCAGTTTTCTATTCTTGTCCATCCAGGATTACATTCAAAATATCCCCCATAGACAAGATATATGTATGAGATGCTTAAATCAAGATAGCTATTATTTGGGTTAAAAATAACTGAACAATATCTGGTCAGTGCTTCAAAGTAGAACCCTGACCGGGATCAAATTCCGTAATCTTAGTTTGGATTGTCTCAAACTAGGAATTTCAGTAAATGTTGGAAGACATACTCGTTAACTATTGGAGCCATGTTTTTCTTATGTTTGAGATCACATTCTGTTGTGGATTTTGGATCTAAGTTTTCAGGAACTGGTTGACAAAAGCCATGATAAAATGGATGTAATTTCTGTAGTTTTCACAAACTGATTTGTGACTTGTGCAAAGGCTGTGTTAAAACCGAAATACTCTCGCCTCTGATACTAAGGGGTAGATTTGTGTTTTTATTGTTTCTCTATGTCTGATAGGGAAGGAGGTGTATTCTATATACCCAGTTATATTTACAAATACATGCTTATCTTTACAAAGGATGGCATGCATGAAATAACTCCCAGATAATTTCAGTATTTTTAAGAAGCTGATTTACGTTATTTTTCACTAAATCATAACTTTTTAAATATCAAAGGTTAATAGTTGATAGCCCTGAGAAACTGCTACAAAATATTTATGTAATAGGGTTTTAAATAGTTTTCTTTCCAGTTGGGGAAAATTAACATAAATCAAAAGTTTGGGACTGTACTGTTTTATTATTTAAATAGAAACGAACACGTTGTATTACATTAAAAAGTTTAAATATTCTGATTAGAATATGAAAACAATAAAAAAGTGTCTTTTGAGGAACAGAAACCACAGTCGTCTTCTGAAAGTCTGGCTCATTTCCATTACATAAAGATGTGTTTCTGAGAATTAATATTTACTTTCCTTGAATTCCTTGGTTTGTGGTTGATAATATTAGCATATTCTAGATTTTAAATCTGTTCAATGGTTCTGTACTTTCTTATGCTTGAAATTAAAAAATAGATGAAATGGCTCACTGTTTCACCTTTTGGTCTTTATTTTAATTAATGATCTTTCTCTAGCTTTTATAATACAGATTTTTTTTTTTATTGGACCCCAGGTGCACAGAACTGGATTACTCATAAGCCCTGTTTCATGACATGCTCTCATCATTGGTCTGTGTGTGGCCCATATTGATTTATTTATTTAGAATTTAATTACTTTTTACTTTCTTAAAATAAGAATGTTGACCACTTTTAAGATCTTGCTTTGCAATTTGATGGCTTATGTTTTTTTAAATTCTAGAAAAATGTTTCTTCATTTCAACTCAAACTTGCTGCTAAAGCTTCTAAATCTGAAAAGGAAATGGACCCAGAATATGAAGAGAAAATGGTAAATATATTCCTGGGTTTGATGGTGAATACTGTAGTTGATTTTTTGTCATTGAACTGTAGTTGACACCCAATGTTAACATTAGTTTCACTGTAGTTGATTTTTATTGAGGAGGTGTGAAAGATTAAAACAATACAAGTTTATATACAATAAATACAAGATCATAGATTTTAGAATTGGAAAGTAATTTAATAATAAATCCATCATAATAGATTTTTGTTGAATAAATAAATCTCATTTTCAGATGGAAAAATAAGGAGCAGAGAAACTATATGGGATAGTTGGGAACAGAAACCACATCTCTTCACTTTTATTCAGTATTTTTTATCTCTTAATAAGATGTTTTACGCTAGAAATATTGTATCCACTAAGTGAAAATATCAGTGGGAATATCATTATGGCTGAAAGAAATCAGGTCACAGAGCTGAACTGATATTTTTTTTTTTCTCCCTCTCTTCTTGCTTTGGATATATGAGTGAATGTTACATATCATGAAACATGTAATACAGTAACGCTTTATCTGGAAGAGAGGACATTTTCCCTGTTCATGAAAATGTTACATATTTAAACAGTATAATCTTTGTTACGCCACCTACTGCTTTGCTATGTATTTAAAATTATTTACTTTTTCTTTACTAAAATCCATATTTTAGCTTTCATTTTAACTAAACTTTTATGCCCGGGGATCCTTCAAAAGCAGTGAATTTGGTTACCTCAAAAGAGAAACTAACAGGTGGTTGGAACTGAATTTTTTTGTTGAGGGGTTGCTTTTGCAGTAATATAAAGATAAGTAGAAATGAAGTATATTTTTTGGTTGTTCATAGTGATTTTGCCACACTCCATGCCCTAATGTTTAAGGTCACATCTAACATAGACAGTTAATGTTTTAACAACTCTAAAAACAACATTCCAGTGAGGATAACATAAAATGGAAAAGTTTTGGCCTCCTTCCAGCTTCTGGTCTGAATATGTTTGTCTAATTCTTGTGTTTATGTTAATGAACTCATGTAAGTTTCTGGTGTTACTAATTATGCATCCTTCATTAGCAATCAAATATTCCCTACCCTGTGGTCAGAAAATGGGAATTAAAAAATCATTTTCTTTTTTTACTTTACCTAGATTAATGTATACATCTTTTGATCTTCTAAGATTTTTTTAGTGAAGTTTTATTTCATTAACATGGTACAAGTTACATGACCACTTACAATTTATTGAGAAATTATAATATGTATCAATTAAAAAATGTTTTTTTAATTTATTTCTGAGAGAGAGAGAAAGAGAGAGACAGCGTGAGCAGGGGAGGGTCAGAGAGAGAGGGGGATAGAGAATCTGAAGCAGGCTCTAGGCTCTGACTTAGCTGTCAGCACAGAGCCCAATGCAAGGCTTGAACCCACGAACTGTGAGGTCATGATCTGTGATCATGACCTGAGCCGAAGCCAGACGCTCAACCGACTGAGCCACCCAGGTACCCCTCAATTAAAAAAAAATTTAATGTTTATTTTTGAGAGAGAGAGACACAAACACAAGAGTGTGAGCAGGAGAGGGGCAGAGAGAGAGAGACACACACACACACACAGAATCCAAAGCAGGCTCCAGGCTCTGAGTTGTCAGCACAGAGCCCGACAGGGAGATCATGACCCGAGCCAAAGTTGGACACTTAACGACTGAGCCACCCAGGCGTCCCATGCATGTATCAATTTTTAATAGCTAAGATGTATTAACTATTTTACTTGTGTGTGTGTGTGTGTGTGTGTGTATTTTTCCCTCAAATCTTGCTCACTTTGGAAAGTTTTTATATTATTAAAGTACAATTTTCCAGATCATTGTAATTGAAGAGAGAAATATTTATTATATTATTGTACCATGGCATTGAATGTATTTTTAGACAAGATGATACTGTATTCTAAAATTTTAATTATTCCTAGATGCAACTTGAAAATTCTTCAGGGTTCTGTTTATGGTGTATGTATATCAAAGCTAATAATTTATATTTCTGTATTTAGGATATAGCATATATTATGATGCTTTATTTTGTTAACTAGGAAAAGAAAATCATTATGCTTTGGAAAGAGGATTTGCTTTTTGACCCTGACTCTTTAAACAAAGTACTCCTTTTTTTTCTTTTAATGTTTGCTCATTTTTGAGAGAGAGAGAGTGGGTGCACACTTACGCATTGGGGAGAGGCAGAGAGAGACAGAGACACAGAATCCGAAGCAGGCTTCAGGCTCTGAGCTATCAACACAGAGCCAGGTGTGGAGCTTGAACTCCCTGAATCATGAGATCATGACCTGAGAAGTCGGAAGCATAACTGCTTAACAGAATGACCCACCCAGGTGCCCCAGCAGGGTACTTCTTATTGGGGCATTTACTTCTGTTAGATCACTTGGCTTCTATTCAGAGCATCTGAAATTGCCATTTTCAAATTCTGGTGCTTACTAGCAATGGGAGCTTGGGCAAGTTAGTTACCCTCTCTGTACTTTAGTTTTATCATCTGTAAAATGGACATAATATTAGTATCTACCTCATAAGTTTATTAGAGAATTAAAAGTATGTTTAAAGTGCTTAGAACCTAGTACAAAGTAAGGGCAATATAAGTGTTTGTTAAATAACTTTGAGCAAATAAAAAAGAAAATCATTACTTTTTCTTTTGTGTATTAGAAAGCAGACCGAGCAAAGAGATTTGAATTTTTATTAAAGCAGACAGAACTTTTTGCACATTTCATTCAACCGTCAGCACAGAAATCTCCAACATCTCCTCTGAACATGAAATTGGGACGTCCTCGAATAAAGAAAGATGACAAGCAGAGCTTAATTTCTGCTGGAGAGTATGTTGGCATCTCTCTCTACTTTCTTCCTTCTCTGTTTCCCTCCCTCCTGTCCCCCCTTCTCCCTCTCCTCATACTCTCATTCCCCCTTCACTTATTCAGTATAATTCTATATTCAAAAAATAAGGTTATTTTCATTATCAATAAGTTTTGGAGGCAACAAGTTTTTCTCACTAGAAATCAGTAAAAATGTAGGCTGGTTCTACCAACTTCTTTTTTTTAATTTTTAATGTTTTTTTTTAATTTTTAATGTTTTTTTAAAATTTATTTCTCAGAGAGAGAGAGATAGCGTGAGCAGGGGAGGGTCAGAGAGAGGGAGACACAGAATCTGAAACAGGCTCCAGGCTCTGAGCTAACTGTCAGCACAGAGCCCGACGTGGGGCTTGAACCCATGAACCATGAGATCATGACCTGAGCCAAAGTCAGACACTTAACCGACTAAACCACCCAGGGAACCTTGGTTCTACCAACTTCTAAGCAAGACCTTAGATAACTCATTTTCTTTTCATGAAAGATATTAGCAATGTATGCTGACTTCATCGACTCCTTACGTTTGTGTTGAACATAAAGGTATTTCTTTTCATTTCAGCTACCGCCACAGGCGCACAGAACAAGAAGAAGACGAAGAGCTACTCTCGGAGAGTCGGAAAACATCTAATGTGTGTGTTAGATTTGAGGTGTCACCTTCATGTAAGTACCTCATCATGTTTGTGTTGTTTTTCCAATTTGGTTTTAGAAAAATTTTACTTGATTATATTAGTAAAAAATATGAGGCATCTTGATTTCTTTTTTAGATGTGAAAGGAGGACCACTGAGAGATTATCAGATTCGAGGGCTGAACTGGTTGATCTCTTTGTATGAAAATGGGGTCAATGGTATCTTGGCAGATGAAATGGTAAGGAGTTGATAGCTAAAAACAGAATCTCAGTTATCAATTTTTATGTAAATTTAAAATACCTGAGCTGTATTGCCCCCCCCCCAAGGCCTAGAGGCTAATTGCTTAATTTTGTTATTATGTAAGAGACATTTGTAAAGTCTAGAATTGTTTCTTTAAGTAACCTCTAGAACATATACTTTCACAGGCTACAAAATTCTTAGTGTGATTTCCTCAAATGGTTTAAAAAACCTCCTTGTACTTTTGTTTTTATTTACTTTGGCTTTGAGGAAGCTCAGAGCCAAAATGAATGCCAAAATGGAGCACCTGTGTAATGTAATGGTTGGCCCATTGTGTCTTTTGTGCCTTTTCCTATTCAATACCACCTAAGTTTTCCTCGGCCCTTCTTTGTTTCTATTTATCATTAATTTATGGTCCATGTTTTCACTGTAGGCCACCTGAAACATGTTTTCTTTGTAGGCTATCTGAAATCCTTTTGGTAATGAGGTGGGGTATATAAACCAAACACTAAATAAGTGAATGAATAGACTAGACAATAAATGATGAAAACATGAATGAATAAATGTAAGTAGCTCAATGTGTGAGCAGTTAGAAAGTGAAGAGATGGGATAAAGAAAAAAAAAGTAAAGAGCAATGTTGAGTTCTGATCTAGCAGAATACCAGCTAGGGCCTGGGAAGTAAGCTAAGGAATGATGGACATATAAATAAAATGACCAAAGAGAAAAAGTAAGTCCATTGAAGATGGTAATTCAGCAGATCGGGGGAGTATATGAAGACTTGGCTTGGTATTTTAAGACCAAATGAATTAAATGGGATTTAAGAGAGGACTGGGGGGAGTTCTAGATGTATATGGCCCAGTGATACTCCTATTTATGAGACTCTGGAGCCATTATTGAAATCACTCTTCTCCAGAATAGCCACATGACTGTTTATGCTGTATAACATGTAGTGTAGTAATCGATCACATAGATGCTGAGCAACTGTTAGGTGTGTGGCAGGAGGTCTTTTAAATCAAGTGTCTGTAGCTCCTTATATTTAGTATTCTGGGTTGGAGACTACAATTAGCTCAGAAGGGGAGGAGCTTGGTTAATTGGATAACAAAAAGACCAGGATTATTTGCCCCAAGCTGCTCTTGGCTGTAGCCTGTCTAAACTTGAAGGATCTGAAGATCTTTCATATTGAATTTATGCTGAAACCAGATACTTACTGATTATTAAAAAAAGGGAAAGATACTTTAAAAAGTATAGAAAATTTGGAAAAAATTGAAAGTAAATTATAATTATGCTACTTAGAAATAACCACAGTTGACATTTTGGCATATTTCATTTTAGCATTTTAATTCTGGATGTATTTATTTTACATAGTTGAGATCATATTGTACATATAATTTGGTATTCTGATTTCTTCACATTCATACATATTTTCTGCATAATTCAAATATTTGTAAAAATAATTGTTGATTACTATATAATAATTCTGGAGAGTTACCATAATTCTATTAATATCCTCCCTTATTGCTGGTCATTTAGACTGATGTATCTATGTAGTATATATTATTTGATACACATGTGTATATGGTACATAATAATGCTTTTGTGTGAACCCTTGTAATTTACTTTTTCTGTACCTTTCAAATTATCTCCATAGGATTCCTAAAAATGGAATTACTTGATTAAGGAATTTTAAATATTTTAAGGTTTTGATGCATCTCATTAAGTGAAATATTAGGATAAACTCTATAAAAATAGTTTTGAGCCTAGGATTATAAAAGAATATATATACCTTGCGCAGAGATAAAGCCAGAAACTGTTTTAAAAGGCCATACAGGGATGCCTGGGTGGGTCAGTTGGTTAAGTGTCCGACTTCGGCTCAGGTCATGATCTTGCAGTTCGTGGGTTCAAGCCTCGTGTCAGGTTCTGTGCTGACAGCTGAGAGCCTGGAGCCTGCTTCAGATTCTGTGTCTCCCTCTCTCTCCGCCCCTCCCCTGCTCATGTCTGTCTCTCAAAAAAAAAATGTTAAAAAAATGTTTTAAAAAGATAAAAGGCCACACAGCATAGGACATCATTCTTTTCCTCATGGGTTAGGTGGTGGGTTCATGGGGTTCAATATGTTTTTTATTTTTCTTTATTTATTTTTATTTGTTTATTTTTATTTGTTTATTTTTAATGTTTTATTTATTTCTTAGAGAGAGAGAGAGAGAGAGGCAGCGTGAACAGGGGAGGGTCAGAAAGAGAGAGGGAGATACAGAATCCAAAACAGGCTCCTCACTCTGAGCTAGCTGTCAGCACAGAGCCTGACACGGGGCTCGAACCCACGAACCATGAGATCATGACCCGAGCCAAAGTCGGACGCTTAACCAACTGAGCCACCCGGGCTCCCTATTTGTTTATTTTTAAATGTTTATTGAGAGAATGAGAGAGAGCATGCACATGTAGGAGAGGCAGAGAGGGAGAGGGAGAATCCCAAGCAGGCTCCGTGCTCAGTGCAGAGCCTCATGCCGGGCTTGATCCCATTATCGTGAGATCATGACCTAAACTGATATCAAGAGTCAGATTCTCAGCTAACTGAACCACCCAGGCCCCCCTGTTCAATATGCTATTTTTTTTAAATGTTTTATTTATTTCTAGGAGAGAGAGAGAGACAGCGTGAGCAGGGGAGGGTCAGAGAGCGAGGGAGTCACAGACTGAAACAGGCTCCAGGCTCTGAGCTGGCAGTCAGCACAGAGCCCGACGCGGGGCTCGAACCCACGAACCGCGAGATCATGACCTAAGCGAAAGTCGGACGCTTAACCGAGTAAGCCACCCAGGCGCCCCTCAATATGCTATTTTTTTAAAAAGTCCACTGGACTAGGTAAACTCTAAGGCCTTTTCTGGCTGCAGAGTTCTTTTATGTTTTGTTCTTTTATGATTCCATAGGTCTTCAAGGGTGTGAGATGCAAGTACAGAGCTACAAGCCCCTTGAGATGCATAGTCTGAATATTTCATGCGTGGGCTGTAATAATGTTGGGGACAGTGGGAAAGAAAGACCGGTATCGAAGCAGGCTGGTAAAGGAAATGAGTGTGAAACACATACACACAAAATTTCTAATTTTGCCGCTAGAAAAAATTATAAAGTATGCTACTTGCTCCTTTAAAAGTAGCAACAAAGCAATTTTCTACCTGCAAGTTCCTGGTTTCTTTTTGTGCACACAGTAAGTATGAATTGGTATGGTTATTCACTTAAAAAAACAAAGGTCTTTAAAATTTTACCCTGTGTGAGATAGTTGGCAAATGTCTTTGTTATTACTAACAAAATGTTTCATTAAATAAATATTTATGGATTTCTTTCTTTGTAATGATAATGCAGGGTCTTGGTAAGACTTTACAAACGATTGCTTTGCTTGGTTACCTGAAACATTACCGAAACATTCCGGGACCTCACATGGTTTTAGTTCCAAAGTCTACTCTATACAACTGGATGAATGAATTTAAACGATGGGTCCCATCTCTTCGTGTTATTTGTTTCGTCGGAGACAAGGATGCAAGAGTAAGTGAGAAACTGATTTAAAGAGGCACTCAAGAATAACATCATTTTTAGGGAAAACAATTATTTATTAAACTTATTTGAGACAAAAAAAAAAAAAGAATAACATCATTTTTGGGGTTAAGTTGTATACAAATACCATAAAAGACATTTAAGCTGACTGCTACTAGTAAATAACACATTGTGCTTACTCTATGTTAGGCTCTGTTGTAAGCTCCTTTAATATATTAATTAATTCTCACAACACTCCTGTGAAGTAGATGTGTCACCTATTAATAGCAGTCACTTTTATTATGCCTATCTGCATTTACTTTTAACTAGCTCATTAATGTCAGCATTTTTAAATTGCATTTTAAATCACTTTTTATTAAAAAATCGTCATTCACAGTATATCTTATCAGTGACACTATCAGTGGTGTTATTTTGACACCAAAACTATGTACATTTGTATGACTTAATTTTTTATGTTTAAATTTTTTACTTCTGACTTTGATTTGGTATATATGCACACATGTGAATGGAGCCTTTTCTATTCATATAGAGAGCCTTGTGTTTTGTACTTATGCAAAGACCAAGCTTTCAGTTTGGGTCTTTGAATAGAAAAATACATACTTGCATACATCCTTAGATATGGAAACATTGTGCTCTTGCTTAAATTAGTCATTTGTCAATTTGGTAGGCTACAATTATTTTAGGACTATAGAATTAATCTAAAATTATGAATTATGCAAAAATATCAAAATGAATAATCAGCTTAGAAAGCATATTATTAAACTTAGCCTTTATTTTGCCTCCAGAGGATGTAATTTAAAGATTTATTCTATTTTTCATATTTAGATAGGCTATCAAAAGATATCCTCAAAAGAATGGTAACATAATAAATTATGTAATTGTATTCTTATCATTTTGCTTGAAGAAAAATTACTTAAATTTATTTAAATTTAGCTTATAAATAATTTAAATATTGAAATGCTGAGCTCATAAATTTAGAATTACAGGCTTGATTCTTCCCTGTGCCTACTATTTCCCAGTGGCAAAGTAGTCACTTAGAGCCCTATTCTGATCGCTGCTATTATTTATGGTAATATCACTCCTTAAAAAACTTTGCATTTCTGGGGGCGCCTGGGTGGCTTAGTTAAGCGTCCGACTTTCGCTTAGGTCATGATCTCGCGGTTCGTGGGTTCGAGCCCCGCGTCAGGCTCTGTGCTGACTGCCAGCTCGGAGCCTGGAACCTATTTCAGAGTCTGTATCTCCCTCTCTCTCTGACCCTCCCCTGCTCACGCTGTCTCTCTCTCTCTCTCCCTCTCTCCTAGAAATAAATAAAAATATTAAAAAAAAACTTTGCATTTCTGAAGTATTGATTTTTGGCTGAAATTATTTCTCTAAGATCATAAAGCAAAAGAGAAATATGTGCATTTGTGTTTCCATATGTCTCAATAAAACTATGTCAGTGGTTTTCCCCTATATTATATGGAATCCAAGGATTTCATGAAGTATTTCAGGGAGTTTTTTTTTTTTTTACCCACTGGGAGTTTTATATTTCTAGTTTTAAAATATTTTTTAATGTTTATTTTTGAGAGAGAGTGAGTGAGTGGGAGAGGTGCAGAGAGAGGGAGACAGAATCTGAAGCAGGCTCTGAGCTGTCAGCACAGAGCCTGATGCGAGGCTCGAACTTACGGACCATGAGATCATGACTTGAGCTGAAGTAGGCCGCTTAACCAACTGAGTCAACAAGCTTCCCCCCGCCCCCCAACCCCGTCCCTGGGAGTTTTAAAGAAAGAGTGCTTGTATTTAATTTGTGACTGCCTATCTCTATCCCATGGGAGGTTGAGATTTTGCTGGTGGCTTCAAAAAATTTTTAATCTTAAAAACCAGTCTTCAAAGTCAGCACATTTCGTATTGCCACTCACTGCGAATTCATGTTGGTGGGGACAAGTTAAAAAAAAAAAAAGAATAGAATAGAAAATAGAGTGTTTTGCATGTGGTAGGGATATGTATTGCTCATTTTTTAAGGATTGCAACCTGGGGCACTTGGGTGGCTCAGTGGGTTAATCATCTGACTCTTGATTTTGGATCAGGTCATGATCTCATAGTTTGTGAGTTAGAGCCCCGCATCAGGCTCTGCACTGACACTGAGGGACCTACTTAGGATTCTCTCTTTCTCTCCCCTCTCTCTCTACTCCTACCCCACTTGCCCTCTCTCTCTCAAAATAAACAAATAAACTTTAAAAAATTACAAAAGGATTGCATCCTAAAATATTATTTTATTGTGGGCCATGGGCAAAAGAGTTTGCAGACTGGTAATTATTAATTACATAAGTAAGGTACTATATTTAGCACTTACAGACTGATGTCAGAATGTATAGAGAAAATCCAGATGATTATTTAAAAAAATTTTTTTTAATGTTTATTTTTGAGACAGAGCACAAATTGAGGAGGGGCAGAAAGAGAGGGAGACAGAATCCAGAGCAGGCTCTACAGAGCTGTCAACACAGAGCCTGATGTGGCTTAAACCCACAAACCGTTAGATCATGACCTGAGCCGAAGTCAGACGCTTAACAGATTGAGCCACCCAGGCGCCCCCCAGATAATTATTTATAGATAGCTTTGGTACCACATGGGATAGATACAATGTGTCTTTATGGTTTCCTGGGCTTCTGTAAACATTTTATGAGGTCAGTGTTTTATTATTAAAAAATTCAATGTAGGTTACCACAGGTATTTGATTGAGTTGGGAAATTCTTAGTAATACTCCCGATCCAGTTTGATGCTAATGTAGTTCTGCAGTATATAGAGGTGTGAATCCCAAACATGGTTTTTTAGTTTGTTGTTTTTTTTTAAGTAAGTTCCACGCCCAACGTGAGGCTTGAACTCACGACCTTGAGATCAAGAGTTGCATATTCTATCAATAGGTCCAGCCAGGCGCCCCACCAAACATGGTTTTTACTTCCTTTTCCACTACAGAGACATCAAAGATCTTGGACCTGGAAACAGGAGATCTAGTTTTAGTTCTGGCTTTGCTATTGACTGTGTGATGTTGAGTGACTCTTGAAGGGCCTTAATTCTGTCACCTATAAAATGAGAGCTTTTGGATTATGTGATATTCAATGTTCTGTTACACAAATTTCAAAGCAGAGCTAATTTAAATTAAAAATATATGTATGTTCTGTGAAACTGTAGGAGTGACCATTAAACTGAATGTTTCAAAAAAAATCAAAGATAAGGTGTTTGCAAGACCAAATGGAATCTGGCATCCTGGTTCTCTTTATTTTGCCTCCAATTCCGTAATGTCTTAAAATAACTTTTTAAATATGACCACCTCTCAGAGTGCAACTGAGATCTCTATAAAGGCCTTTTTTCTGTCCTCTACTTCAGTCCAGACAGTGCTTTTAGATATAAGGGTGCTTGGTAAATATTTGTTGAATGAGTCCACAATGTGTTTGGTGCATAACTGTCAATTTTTGAAATAATGAGTTTGCAGTGGACAGTTAATTTTGTTTATGCACTGCAATTTCAGATTTACAGTGCTAATCAGAACCTTCTCAATATAGATTTGGCTGCTCCCGGTTAACTTCTGTGGTTTTATTTTGACCCATAACATCTAGAATTGAGTTCCTACAAGTTAAAAATGTTCTCAGTCAACTTGGCTACTATGTTGGCCACTGCCTGTGAAGATTTAAAAATAGTTTTAAATAGTCTCACTGTCTTAAATAGCCTTCTGTACTAAATGGAGCAAGTCCCCTTTATAAGATCATATTTGTTACCTCACAACAATATCAGAGAGCTCACAAAAGCATTAATGGGCTTTCATGACCTCCTAACAAAATATATGACTCATTCCTGTTAGAAATGAATGGAACATAAAAGATCTCGAAAGGTGGAATCATTCATGTATATTGAGTTCTTTTCATTTGTTGAAACTGTGTTGGTAATAGTTGGTAGTGCGTGCACCTTAGTAAGACCCTGGTTTTCAGAAAGTTTACTTTGCTCATTTCTTTTTGCACCGTTTGTTGTGTGAAGAGAGCCTAGTAGTTTGGTCATCTGGTGATAAGAACTTCTCCAGTTCATTGAATATGCTATATATACTCTTTTAAGGGAAGCCTTTGCTTCTCTTTTCTTGATATTAGCATGCCATCCAGATAATGTGTCTTTGGGCCTTGGTTTTTCTATCTTTAAAATGGATGACACCAAATGGTTTTCCTGTCTTTAAGATGGATAAGACCAAATGATTCTGAGGGCTGTTAGAATTATTACTATTCTCTTGATGTTTTAATTCTGTGATCATCTTGTCAGCATATTCTAATAAAGGAACTTCATTTTGCGTTAGGCTGCTTTTATTCGTGATGAAATGATGCCAGGAGAATGGGATGTTTGTGTAACTTCCTATGAGATGGTAATTAAAGAAAAATCTGTATTTAAAAAGTTTCATTGGCGATACCTAGTCATTGATGAGGCTCACAGAATAAAGAATGAAAAATCTAAGGTAAGGCAGTTTTCAATATCGTTGATAAAGTTTTTTTTAACCAACCATGTCCATTTTTTTACTTCTGTGTATTCAAAAGAAAAAAATGTGATGGAAGATTATGATTTTATTCACAGAATATGAATGAAAGTCAATTCTAAAAATGGTTTTAAAGTTAAAATTGAATATAAGACAAATGAAAATTGAGCACAGTTTTTAATGTAAAGAAAATAGGGTGTTCATTTGCTGTATTTGTTACAGCCTAACTAACTCTGTTATGCTACAGTATTTTAATATTTTGGTAATATTTGGTGTACCAGAGGCATTTGCATTGATTTTTATTGAGGAGCCTCTACTTTATGTGTATTCATAAGGATTAGAAAGAATAATTTCCTGAAATTACCTGATTTGTGTGAATTAGAGCATGGTATAAACTTTGAAAAATGCCACTATTTCTTGTCATTCAACTCCCTCAACAGTAGGAAAAGCATCGATTATTATAATGAACCTCTCTTTCGATTACTGGGCTACTTTGGGAGAAACAGGAACAAAATTGGAACAAAATCACCAGGCAGATCATACTAACTTCGAACTGAGACTAATACCTTATAAAAAGATGCATGTTAGAGAATAATTGTTTAAGAGCATTATAAAAATATGCATTTGTATTGATGAGATTACTGTTCTTTTATGCTTTTGTGCTTTAATTTTTATAGTCTTATATTTAGAAAGTTAAGATATCAGGGAAAATGGGCTCAACTCTGGTTCTTAGAAATTGTCACCAGGCCTTTGAGGTGCCTGTGTGGCTCAGTTGGTTGAGCATCTGACTATCGATCTCAGCTCAGGTCTTGATCTTAGGGTTGTGAGTTCAAGCCCTGCGTAGGGTTCTTTACTGGGCTTGAAGCCTACTAAAAAAAAAAATTGTCACCAGGCCAAGTTAGAACTTGGCTTGGTATGTAGATGAAATGATTGGCAGGGAGAAAGAGATATTATCGTGTAAAGTGACTAGCCTGGCTTCCATGGAGTTCTGACTGTTTCTGTGGACCCAAAATACACCAAATAAATTTTTTGAAGTGAGGGAGGGGTCTCAGGTATGACTATCATTTGCATTCTTGTAAGTGTAAAAATGCCTAGAATATTTTGTTCAGTTGTGACTCACTGTGGCAATGTCACCCGAACTAGGATATTTTTCTATAGAAAGATAATTTTCAAGTTTTGTTAAAAAAATGTATTGGTTGGATAAAGAACTCTGAATGTTGAGCATTTTTGCAAATAAAACAATGTTCACAGAACTATTATTTTTTTTCTAGCTCTCAGAAATTGTTCGTGAGTTCAAGTCAACTAACCGCTTGCTCCTAACTGGAACGCCTTTGCAGAATAACCTGCATGAACTCTGGGCATTACTCAACTTTTTATTGCCTGATGTATTTAATTCTGCAGATGTAAGTTTAAGTCCTGTTTTTAAGTACAGTCTTATGTTCACAGATCTCTTTCCAATCATTGAATGTAGATCAAAATTTATAGTTCTTTTTTCATTTGTAACTCTATCTGTGTGTTTTGGTCTTCTCAGAAAAAGAAGCTCTTAAGCACAAATTTTTCAAAAATTTTTCATGTTTTTTATTTATTTCTGAGAGAGAGAGAGACAGAGACAGAGACAGTGTGAGCAGGGGAGGGTCAGAGAGAGAGGGAGATACGGAATCTGAAACAGGCTCCAGACTCTGAGGTGGCTGCCAGCACAGAGCCCGACGTAGGACTCTGAACCCACGAACCCGTGAGATCATGACCTGAGCTGAAGTCGGACGCTCAACCTACTGAGCCACCTAGGGGCCCCAAGCACAAATTTTTCAAATGGTGATACGTAGAGAAATGATTTTGTTTTCTTTGAGATTATTCTGCCTTTTAAACTTTGCCTATTTATCATTGTTACCATGACTTAAGATATGAGATAGGCTGAGTTCGTAATAGCAAGCTTAGAAATTTCTTTTAATTAAATTGGAAGGGCTTGCTAAATACTAGGTTGGCAGGTGAAGTCTTTAAAATGATCTTTGATTATTGTAGGCATTAACGTTTGGGGAATACTGAAGAGCTGATAATGTGGGATTCAAAAAACAACATATTTTGTAAATGTATGATTTACATTGTTTTTATCATTAACACAAGGTTATGCTAGTGCAGCAAACTGAATTGAACAATTTAAGGACTTTTGGAGCTTTCCTCATTACTGCTATTAATTGATAGTAAAAAGTACCAAGTTCAGCTATCCATTGGTTTGTATACCTTATCTTGCTTTTGTTCATTTTATTTTTTAAAAAATTTTATTATTATTATGTGCCTTCAATTTTATATTCTCACTCCTACTCTAACTCTTAACTGGATATCATAACTACTATGGTATGGGGAAGCCTCATAAAAGTCTTTTAATGGGGGGCGCCTGGGTGGCTCAGTCAGTTAAGCGTCTGACTTCAACTCAGGTCATGATCTTATGGTTCATGAGTTCGAGCCCCACGTCAGGCTCTGTGCTGACAGCTAGCTCGGAGCCTGGAACCTGCTTCAGATTCTGTATCTCCCTCTCTCTCTGACCCTCCCTTGCTCACACTGTCTCTCAGAAATAAAACATTAAAAAAAAGTCTTTAAGGAAACATTGGTGGAGTTCCTGTATCATGACATTAAAATTTTTCTTAACTCCTCCAGTATTTTAGCTGTTTTCAGAAGTAAATAATATTGATCATCATAGTTAACGTATTTTTGAAAGTGCTTTTAAAATGAATTACTGCTGTATCACTGTATAAGAATTTATAGAATATTGAGTTTATTTAAAAAAAAAAAAAAGAAATACCTGTGTGCTTACTGCAGAATTTTCACCCCTCCACAGGACTTTGATTCTTGGTTTGACACTAAAAACTGTCTTGGTGATCAAAAACTTGTGGAAAGACTTCACGCAGTAAGTAATAGACAAGAAAATTTAATAATTAAACGTATATAACCACACCAGAAAACAAATGGCTGTAGAATGTGTTTGAACTTTTGGGTTTACCTCTTGGCTCAGTCTCAGTGCTTCCCTCTCTCAACCTTTCTGACAGCCTCTTTGGGAAATGAACTCCACTATATTCTCAGCCTGTCTCAAGATGGCTTCAATATTTTTCTAGTTCCCCAATGCCACTTCTTTTTAAAAAATTAATTTTTTTAATGTTTATTAATTTTTGAGAGACAGAGGGAGACAGAGTATGAATTGGGGTGGGGCAGAGAGAAAGAAAGATACAGAATCCAAAATAGGCTTCAGGTTCTGGGCTGTCAGCACAGAGCCCTACATGGGGCTTGAACCCACAAACTGTGAGATCATGGCCTGAGTCAAAATCAGACGCTTAACCAACTGAGCCACCCAGGTGCCCTTAAACATCTCACTCTTGATCTGAGCTCAGGTCATGATCTCTTGGTTTGTCAGACTAAGTCTCCCCGCCCCCGCCCGCTGCCCTGTGCTAACAGCACAGAGCCTACAGAGCCTGCTTGGGATTCTCTCTCCCTCTCTCTCTGCCCCTCCCCACACTCACAATTTCTGCCTCTCAAGATAAATAAATACACTTTAAAAAAAGATTCTTTTATGCCTATTTAATAGTCAGTAATCTTGTTATCATTTTAATGTAGTTTGTGCCATTGAATTATGAATATCTAGTTTAAGTTCCCTATACTCATTTTTTTTAATGTTTATTTATTTTTTAGAGTTGGGGGGAGGGGCAGAGAGAGAGGGAGACACAGAATGCAAAGCAGGCTCCAGGCTCCGAGCGGTCAGTGCAGAGCCTGATGCAGGGCTCACACCCACAAACTGCGAGATGACCTGAGCCTCAGTCTGGCGCTTAACCAACTGAGCCACCCAGATGCCCCACCCCCATTCCAATTTTCTAATGGGCCATTACTTGATTCTTTTTTACTGAGAGCATTGGCAGCTGACATTGGTAGTGTTTTTCAGGTTATGCATTGGGAAGTAAATTTCACAGTAGGGTGTTGTCAATGAAAGATATAATTTATAATATTAAATATTTCGTAAACTTTTATAAAAACTATCACTTTTTAGGTTTTAAAACCATTTTTGTTACGTCGTATAAAAACTGATGTAGAGAAGAGCCTGCCTCCTAAAAAGGAAATAAAGATTTACTTGGGATTGAGTAAAATGCAACGAGAATGGTGAGCTATTTTTTTTTTTCTATTTAGCATTTATTTAGTATAAGGATTTATTAAAATTTAACTTTGTGGTGGTTTAGTTACACCTTTAGATCAAAACTTTAACATTTGATGTTTAAATGGCAAGTTAAGTAGTTCAAGTATTTTAATAGAAAATTGGTTAATATTTTATTTAGCTTTTGGGAAGGAATGTTGGCTTTGAGTCTCTATACCTGTATTTGAATCCAGTGCTTTGTCTCTCAGTAGCTATTTAGCTTGGACAAATTCTATAGCATCAGTGTCTCTTCTGTAAAACATGTATAATACTTAGCTTGAGTTGATGTCAGGGTTAAAGAGGCTAATGTCATTTGCACAATTATTTTTTTTTCTTGCTTTCTCCATCAGTGGAAATAGTAATAACCATAACAATAAGTAATAAAAAGATGGATGAGAATAGGGATTGTGGGTATTATAAAACTAGAAACTGAACCAGTTTGGTAAGTTCAAGCAAAGCAGGAAATTGATAAGAGAAGTCACAAGGAATCACAAATTAAATATGCTTATGTCATAATGCTGCTTAAAGTAGCAAAATATTGTTTATATAAATAAAATTAGGTCACTTATATAATGACTTCTCTACTACTGAGACCAGTATAGGGTAGTGGTGAAGAGTATATTTCTCTAGATTCAGACAAAAGACCAAACTCCGGCTTTGTCCCTTGTGGTCCTGAGTAGACTGTTTCACTTCTCTGAGCTGCCTGAACTTCCATTCATAAAATAGGGGTGATTCTAGTACATACCTCAGAGTTGTGAAGATTTAACAAGATAATTTATATAAAACCCTTCACATGATACCTGGCACTTTCACCCAGTGCAAGTTGGCTGTTATTATTATTAAATATTAATTACTGTGTAGGTGGATAAATAAGTCTGTTTTCATCTGGGTAAAGGTCAACAAAAGGTATTGAAAAATGTTTACAGATCAGAAAAAAATGCCTTATGAAGATAGGTATAAGAAATTGTGATTGTTTTTTAGCTCAAACAAGTAAAAGTTAGATGTCAGCTTTCAGCAAATTTTGTAGTTATTAAATAATTAATTATCAGATACAGTTTTATGAATAGTTATCAGCTGATGGCAAGTTATAGCAATGAATAAAGCAGGAGGAAACAAGTTTATGGGCAACATACAAGTTAAAATGTTCAAAAGTTTCTTGGTTTTACTGATTAGATTGAGTCTCAAAGTCTTTAAATAAGACTCAGTGCTGATCACCAAAGGGACATTGCTTGATGCCATTAAAACGTTCTAATAATCAATGATTAATTGTAGTTTAAAATTTTAGGTATACAAAAATCCTGATGAAAGATATCGATGTGTTAAACTCTGCTGGCAAGATGGACAAGATGCGACTTTTAAACATTCTGATGCAGCTTCGAAAATGTTGTAATCATCCTTACCTGTTTGATGGTGCTGAACCTGGCCCACCTTATACCACTGATGAACACATTGTCAGCAACAGTGGTAAAATGGTAGTTCTTGATAAACTCTTGGCCAAACTAAAAGAACAGGGTGAGTTACAAATCTGTACATTTATATGAAATGATTATATTAGTGACTTGTGTATAAATAATATTTTGCATATTCACTCATCCATTTATTCAGCAAACATTATTGAGTACTTATTATTTGCCGGGAACTGTCCTATGGGTTGGGTATACAACAATGTGTAAGACAACAGTCTTTGCCTTGGAGAAACTCATAGTGTAGTGAAGAGGAATAGTTGTAATTTGTTGTGATAAGTGCCATCATACGTTGAGATGCTGGGAGTTGGGGAAATCTTCACAAAGAACATTTGAAGTAAGCACTGGAGAATGTGTAGGAGTAAATCATGGGGAGAAGGAAAGGAGTCATTTTCTAGGGCAATGAAACAGAATTGTGAAAACAGGAAATGCTGAGCTTATGGTATTTAGGTAGAGTGGTAGTTGATGAATCTGGAAAATTAGATGGGGCCAGATTATAGAAGGCCTTTTAAGCATGCTTTAAGAAGTTTGGACCATTTGGAAGGTGAGGAGGGGGTGTGTCCTAGAAGATTTTGCTGTGTCAGCTAACACAATCAGACATCTATGTTTGGGGGGAGAACTTGGAAGCAGTATGGGGGTTCTAATGATGATGATGAGAGATGAGAAACAGGAGACTGGTTGGGAGACTACTGCAGTAGTCTAGTGAAAGGTGGTATGGACCTATCATTCATCCTCAGGACAGAGTAAAGGCAGACTTTAAATAATCTCATTATGTGTGGAAGGTTTTGAAGTCCTTAAAAATTCATAATTCAGAAATGCATAATTCTGTACAGCATTCCTTGAAGGTGTTGTGTGTGTGTGTGTGTGTGTGTGTGTGTGTGTGTTGTGGAGAGTTCATGTACTATGCATTTTTATTACATGTGATGTTTAATTTTATTTTTGTAAATTTTAAATTAGTTTTACACAGATTGAATAACTTGCTTTTTGGGGGGAAATGTTTTAGGTTCAAGGGTTCTCATTTTTAGCCAGATGACTCGCTTGCTGGACATTCTGGAGGATTATTGTATGTGGCGTGGTTATGAGTATTGTCGACTAGATGGACAAACTCCACATGAAGAAAGAGAGGTGAGGAAAAGAAAACAAAACTTCAAATTCAGAATTCAATTAAGCCATATTTTTCATCATTCAGTAGTTTTGAACTTTGGCCTTTTTTTTTTTTTTAGCTGGGTGCATTGAATTTCTCACTAACCCCCTCTGGGTCTGTGATCTTCAGTTTGTCTTCCATAACACTGACTCTTTACAAAGCATCCATTACAAGGTCTTCAAAGACATCATCACTTATCTAAAGGACACTACACCATTATACTCTTACCTCCTGTAACCACTGCTATCTCTAACCTTTTGATTACTGTTTCTCATACTACTCTTTAACCTCTGATTCTATGTCTTATTTTTCTTGATTTGCTTCCTACAGTAGACCCGCGCCATTTGTGGAGTTTAACAGTTGAGATTTATTAGTTTATTAGCAACCATAAAGACTCATGAAACATTGTAATTTGTAAAGGGAGTAATCTCAGTGTTAGATAGATTTTGTAAAACTGAAATCTATAAGCGTAGATATAGGTGCTTATCATGCATTTGGATATTGGAATACTAAAAGGTTGGTATATAGGAATGAGTCGCTTAGCTAGTGAGGAAGGCTAACTAGCACCCAGTATATTATAGCACCTATAATTCTTACAGGTCTTTAGATTATCCTTCATGAATGTCATGGGTCTAATGTATTTTAAACCCTTTAAAGCACTTTCCTAGGGGGAGAGCTTTGCTAATTTATCTTCTCTTTTCTGTGGTCCTTCAAGGTTCTGTCTTTGGTTTTTCTTTTAAGTCTATTCTCATGCTCTGGGCAAAGATTGTGATTTCATGGTATAGTGGAAAATGCATTGAACTTGGTTTCAGAAGACATAAATTTTAGGACCAACTCTGCCATTTTGTAGTAAATATGCAAGCTATTTACTTCTCTGAGCCTCAGTATTTTTAACTGTATTATTTGGGTACTGTTAATACCTAGGCTTCTTTTTTCTGACAGTGCTGTGAGGATCATTGGATATAATAGATATGAGCATAGTTTTTAAATTGTGTCAAGCAGGATATACTGTCAGAAAATTGCACACAGGTCTTTTACCTCTCAGCTTTAGGGCCCCATCTCAGGCTGCAAAGACTCTTAGTCCATGTCCCTTTCCTTCCATAGCTTCAGTGAACACTGTCCCGTGTGTGCTTCCTTATTGAAGCTTGGCTATAGCATAGGATAGGGCCCATAGCAGGCACACAGGCTCTTTTAATATCTAGAGTTAACCTGATACCCATTGATAACATTTACAAATAATGGGTGTATTAAAGTTTACACTGATCCCTGATCTATAGTAGTTTCCTTTCTCTGAAATGGTAATTTGAAGCTTTATTGGGATTTTTGCTGATTCATTCCTCAGAATGGGTTTCTCCAAATCCACATAAAGCATAAGCCATATAATACTATTCAAAATGACCCTTTTTCTTATAATGAAGATGATACTGAGGCAGAAAAGTAGGTGGTTTCTGACCTCAAAATCAGAGGTCTCTCTGCTCATGAACAATGTGGAATTTACTTAATTATACCTAAATTATTCTGGTTTCTTAAAATTTCAAAATAATATTCTCTCTTCAGAGGCTTTGAATTACATATATTGACTTTAGATACGGCAAAGCAGAGCTGGGTTTTTTTTGTTTTTGTTTTTGTTTTTGGAAATGCCCCCTTTTCCCATTATACTGCTGTCCACATAATCATGTTATGTTTCCTTAGTAAGGAGGAAAAGACCATATTTGATTCCTTACTTTCATTATGTGCTAGCTGTTAATAAACAATTCTTTTTCAATAGTTCTCAGATTTGCCCTTCATTGGTAGAGCTAAATTCAGCTATCTAAGTCTCTGGTCATTCTCTGACTCAGTTCTTATTACCTTTACTTAATTGGCCTCCTCACTATTATAGGGAAAAGATCTGACATTTGTCAAGCAACTTCTCTAAGCTAGGCAATGTATAGTTCCAACTGAATTATCCTAGCATCCTAGTAATATATAATTTACTGGCAAAATTTTCTCCACTTGAAACTATCTCAGAGAGGTTAAATGCTTGCTTAGAAACACGTGTAATGAATGGTAATGATTCACACCAGGTTTTTGCTATTTCCTCTACACCAAATTGCCTCTCACTACACCATGCTGCTTTCTACACTTCCCCCTCTACATGCTATATGGACTGCAGCACTGAGTGCCACCTCTGCTGCAACTTTTGACCATGCCATTCCATTCATTAAAAATATAACTTTCTGTATTTTCTGATTATGAAAGTAATATATGATTGCCAAAGGAAATTTGCAAAATAAAGAAAAGTATTTCTGGCCAATCTCCTTTTGTATATATAATATATATAAGTAATTGCTGTTAAACTATATATACTATATATGAAGTTTAGTAACGTTTTACTTAGCATTATGTTGTACTTGCCTATATCAGTAATAAAATTTATTGTAAATAATTTAAGTATAATACATATCCAGTGGACGTACTATAAATGATCTATTCCCCAATTGTTGATCATTTAGGTTGTTTCCAATTTTTCACTATTATAAATAATGCTAAAGTGAAAGTCCTTATACATAAATCTTTGTGCACATTTCTGATTATTTCCTTAGGATAAATTCCTAGAAGTGGAATTACTGGGTCAAAGGGTATGAACATTTTTAAGACTCTTGATGCATATTGCCAAATTGCTTTCCAGAAAGGTTGTACCAATTTACACTCCCTGCAGCAATGTATGAGAGTGCCCGTCTCACCGCCCCCTCGTCAACATTGAGTATTATCATTTTTTTAATCTTCAAAAAATGGTATTATGTTTTAATTTGCATTTATTTGTTTACTAGTGAGATTGAACATTATTTTTGTATTTATTAGCCATTTGTATTTGTTCTTCTGTGAATTGTCTGTTTTTTTCTTTTTGCTCATTTTTCTATTGGGGTCTTAGTGTTTTCTTTCTAATTAATTTTTATGAGATCTTTATATAGTATGGATATTAGCATCCCATTAATTTTTAAGACTCTTTACTAAGTATTCATGGATTACCTTCTTGAATTTCCTCATTACTTACTTCCCTGTTTGCCCCTTTTCATGATATAGCAATAAATCTACTTAACCTCCCTTTCATCCATTACTCTCATTTGCATCCTGAACCTTTTTCTCTCTTGGCTGGTCTTCTAAACTATCCCTTCCTTATTAATCCTGTATAAAGTAATGGGAATGAATCTGAGATAGCTGACATTTTACTTTCTAGGTACTTTTCAGCTCTCAATTAAAACATTTTCACTATTATTCCTTTAAATAAATTATTTATTACTTTGTCTATGAAGTTGTTCTGAGTTTGTCTCTATTGATGTAAGCTTCTAAAGATTAGAAGGAACTTTATGTAAAATACTTTTCTACAGTAATTCACAAAGTACAGTATATAGATGTATGCTTAATTATTTTTGATAGAACAATATTATAAAGGGGGCTTTTGAATATGCATGTTAAAATATTTCTTTCTTAAGGACTTTGGTAATAAATGTTATTTTTTCTCTCCTTTTCTTCCATCTCCTGTGTCAATTTAAAAAAGGAAGCAATAGAGGCCTTTAATGTTCCTAATAGTAGCAAATTCATCTTTATGCTGAGTACCAGAGCTGGGGGTCTCGGAATTAACTTGGCAAGTGCTGATGTGGTTATACTATATGATTCAGACTGGAATCCACAGGTTGATCTCCAAGCTATGGTTAGTATTTTTAATGATGTCAGAAATTTATCTTAGCTCAAAATACTATTGTTATTTATACAGCAGACAGGTAAATTATGATAAAAGGGTAATAATAATTTTGGGAGGTTTTAAGGATGTTGAAATAGATTATCCTGGAAAACAAAAGATGCTGCTAATTGCGAAACAAGAAAGGAAACAAAACAAACACACATATACCCCAGACCCAACGATAGCATTTATGTGTTTATTTTAACTTTTATCATGAAACGGAAATGTTTTATCCCACTCCTGAATATTGAAGGGGACATATACATATGTCTTAATGAAAAGGGTTAAAAAGTTAGTCTGTCAATATTAATTATGCTGAATAAGTAAATATATTAAAATCCTTAGCACTGAAATTAGGAGAGGTATGATTTTAACTTTTGTAATAAAACATTTGGGGTGAGGAAGTAAAAAGGTAACAAAGGAATATATTCCAGGAAAATGTTTGCTACCTAAGGACACCATTAGTAATGATCCTACCCTTTTGGGGCACCTGCATGGCTCAGTTCGTTAAGCTTCTGACTCAGTGCTTAGCTTGGAGCCTGCTTAAGATTCTCTCCTACCATCTCCCTCTGACGCTCTCCTTCTTGCATGTATGTGTGCGCGCACACACACACACACTCTCTCTCTCCCTCTCAAAAAAAAAAAAAAGCTATCCTACCCTTTTTAAAAAAAGTTACAAGGAGCTATTTCTCTTACTTTTCATCATGGTGTCATTTACTAAATCAGAGCTACATCTGTCAGTGTGACTCACACTTTAAGATAAAGAAATTTAATTTCAGAAGTACAAAGATTTAAAGTAGCTATGCACTCAAAATCCCAATAACTTGCAGGATAATTTACTATCTTTGGAAGCAATTAAAGTCCTGTCAATGAGGCATAGCTTAGAAGTTATTCCTTTTTAAAAACTTTATTTATATATTTGTATTCATATTTTTTTGAGGCCAGAACTCAGGAGTGCACCCACCATCTTCTTTTTTATTTTAATAATAGACAATTGAAACCTATTGACCATTAGGACATTTTTATTTTTATTATTATTTTTTTAATGTTTACTTATTTTTTTTAAATGTTTGTTGTTTATTTCTGAGATAGAGACAGCGTGAACAGGGGAGGGGCAGAGAGAGAGGGAAACACAGAATCCGAAACAGGCTCCAGGCTCTGAGCTGTCAGCACAGAGCCCGACGCAGGACTCGAACCCATGAACCGTGAGATCATGACCTGAGCCGAAGTTGGACGCTTAACAGACTGAGCTACCCAGGCGCCCAAATGTTTACTTACATTTGAGAGAGAGGCAGAGACAGAGCACAAGCAGGGGAAGGAGAGAGAGAGAGAGGGAGACACAGAATCTGAAGCAGGCTCCAGGCTCTGAGCTGTCAGCACAGAGCAAGACACAGGGCTCAAACCCATGAACTGTGAGATCATGACCTGAGCTGAAGTCAGACTCTTAACTGACTGAGCCACCTAGGCACCCTGTTTATTCATTAGGACATTTTTAAATTAACATGCTTTTTTATTATTACTTTAGCATTGTACTGAGCTACCTGTTTTGACAGTAGGAGTAAGCCCCAGTGAGTTATAAGGTTACAGAACTGGAAAACCTGTTGATGATAACACTTCTTTTACTTAAAACTGTTAAGAGTATAGCTGATCTGAATTTGAAATTTGTGTAGGGTGTTACATTCTCATTCAGTATGCTGTGTTGAAATTGTTACTGGGCTCTAGTGTTTTTATATTTAGTTCAAGGGCTGTCTTGAATCTTGTTTCTTTGATTTGTTTTTTTTTTTCTATTGCCCTTCTCCTTTCACCTATTTGTTCTAGCAGTTTCTGTGTTTTTAAAAGTTTTTTTAACATTTATTTTATTAAAAAAATTTTTAATGTTTATTTTATTTTTGGGAGATAGAGTGCAAATGTGGGAGGAGCAGAGAGAGAGGGAGACACAGATCTTAAGCAGGCTCCAGCCTCCAAGCTGTCAGCACAGAACCCGATGTGGGGCTCAAACCCTCAAACTACGAGATCATGACCTGAGTGGAAGTCAGACGCTTAACCAACTGAGTCACCCAGGTGCCCCTAGCGTTTATTTTTTTGAGAGACAGAGAGAGACAGAGCATAAGTGGGGGAAGGACAGAGAGAGAGGGAGACACACAAGCTCTGAAGCAGGTTCCAGGCTCTGAGCTGTCAGCACAGAACTCCATGCAGGGTTCGAACTCACAAACTGTGAGATCATGACCTGAGCCAAAGTCAGATGCTTAACTGACCAAGCCACCCAGGTGCCCCTAGCAGCTTCTGTGTTTTAAAAACATTTCTCTAGCTGTTTTTATATAATCAGTACTTGCCATCTGTCACCTTTACTAACTATAAACCATATGACTAATTCTAGACCACTATATAGTAAGGATATTATCATACCATTAATTTTTATGAGCCTTTACTACACATCCTTGAATTGCCTCCATAAACAAAAAGAACTGCTTGATTATGAAATAAATCTGACTTTTGCCATCACAGCAACCCTTGCTAACCACTTTGCCCCTCACAAAATTCCTTGCTAGATATTCTTAATATTTATCATCTTCCTTTTTAAATTTTTATTTATTTATTTATTTTTGAGAGAGAAAGCATGAGCATGGGAAGGGCAGAGAGAGAGATAATCTCAAGCAGGCTCTGCATTGTCATTGTAGAGCCTTGTGAGATCATGACTTGAGCCGAAATTGAGTCGGACACTCAATCGACTGAACCACCACCACCCCTCATCATCCTTCTTTAAAGAGTGACAGGTCTAGAGAGCTCAGAAACTAATTTTATATCCAGCATTTTATAGCATTTGGTGACTATACTATATATTTTATCCATAATACCCAATATCTTACATTAGGATTCTTTCTACTAGGATCGAGCACATCGTATTGGTCAGAAGAAGCCAGTACGTGTGTTCCGTCTCATCACGGACAACACTGTTGAAGAAAGGATTGTAGAAAGAGCAGAGATAAAATTGAGACTTGACTCAATTGTTATACAACAAGGTATTTAAACATATAAACTTAACTAGGTGTTTTTGAAAAAAAAACACATGCAATTTTCTTTAAAGGAGATTACTTTTAAAGTTGACAAAAATTTGCAAACATAGAGGAAAAAAGTCAGGTTTTTTTTAAAGTGCTAATTTAAATCTAATTTAAAGCCTTGCATTCAGTATATGGAGTAGATAGTTGAACATCACTAGCTTATAGTTGAATAGCAATGGCATGTCTTTTGAAGTTCCTGATATTAAGCAGCAGTTAAAATGTTTAGTTTAAAACATTTTTTACTAGGTATTAGGATTGCCTGTTGATAGAAAGAAATTTGATCTGAAAAATAAAGTTTGATAATGAAAAGATATTTCTGTTCTTCTGAGTTTTAGAGCTTCAGCTGTCAGTGTGACTCACATTTTAAGGTAAAGAAATGTAATTTCAGAAGTACAAAGATGCGATATAGCTATGCACTCAAAATCCCAATAAACTATGGGTTAATTTACTATCTTTGGAAGTAATTAAAGTCATGTCAATGAGGAATAGCTTATAAGTTCTTCCTTTTTTAAAAATTAGAATTTTACAGAAAAACTCATTGAAATAGAAGGTGGTAGAAGAAAAATTGGTAGGACTGTTCATTAATAAAACTTTAAGGCTCTCTAATTTTTCTTTCTCATAAAGCTTGACTTATGGTTAAATGTGGTAGTGTCTGATTAGAACTATTATGCTGTGCTTTCTCTGAAATATAATTGAATATACATAACTTTTATTATTAGGAAGACTCATTGACCAACAGTCTAATAAACTGGCAAAAGAGGAAATGTTGCAAATGATACGTCATGGAGCCACCCATGTTTTTGCTTCTAAAGAAAGTGAGCTGACAGATGAAGACATTACAACTCTCCTGGAAAGAGGGGAAAAGAAGGTTTGTTAAAATGGCATTTGTTTTCAAGATGAATTACTGTAACGTCAACATACTTTGGCATGCTTCTTGTATTTGTGTTGTTTCAAATGAATGTTTAAAATAACTCCTGTTCTCTCTAAAGACTTGTAGATTGATATCCAGAGGTAGTTTAGGGATTTTTAGTTTAATTTTTGGCGAGAGAGACTAAGAACTGGAGTTTAAAATTGAGTGACCTTATATACCTCATGTTTATTGAAAATGATGTTGATATTTTAAAAGCCAAATAAATTTCACTTTTAGTCACATACATCAGGACTACATTTTTACAACCCCCCCTTTTTTTGCACTAGATTAGAAATATCTACTGATAAATTGCATTGAATGAAAAATTTTTGAACATTTCATGAAAGATTAAAGGATCATTTGTTAAAGTCTAATAAGCTGTTTCAGTTTTGTGTTCAATTTATATCTTTTATTTTACAAATTATGGATAATTTCAAATATAAGTAAAAGTAGACTGAAGTTATAGTGTGACTACATCTTCAGTGATAAAGATTTTTAAAGAAAGCCTAATTGAGAATACCTGAATAACCATTTAAATACTTAAAATACTTGAAGTAAGTTAAATTTATATTCATTTAATGTTAGCATTGCATTCTTACCTTGTAAATTAACTGATTGGATATTTCATGTCAAAGCCTGACTTCTAAAAAGAGAGTCCACAGATTTTTATATGCAGTTCAGTGATAATTTTCTAATTTCAATGTATTGAACTTTAGACCGCAGAGATGAATGAACGCTTGCAAAAAATGGGAGAATCTTCTCTGAGAAATTTTAGAATGGACACTGAACAAAGTTTGTACAAGTTTGAAGGAGAAGATTATAGAGAAAAACAGAAGGTAACATTTTACCTTAGCCATTAGACTCTCAAATTAGCCTTTCTCTGCATAACCAATATTAAAAACACTGATAGGGGAGCCTGGCTGGCTCAGTTGGTAGAGCATGCGACTCTTAATCTTGGGATTGTGAGTTCAAGCCTTATGTTGGGTGTAAAGATTACTTAAAAAAATAAATAGAATTAAAACAAAAATAAAGTAAAATAATCGCTGGCACTTAACTACTGCAGTGCTCTACTATGGAGTTAAATTTGATGTATATCAGAAGATGTCATGCAAGTGCCATCTTTTAATAAATTCTGCTAGATTTTTATTAGTAGTAGTACCATCATCTTCATCATTGTTTTTGCTGCTGTTGGCTACTGCTACTCTTGTTTTTGAGAAGCAGTGTAGGATTGTGGTTGAGTTCCTGGATTCTGAAGCTGAAATCCCAACTGCATCACTAATTGACTTTGGGTACTCATTTTTCTCCTCTGTCAAATGGAGGGTATAGTAATATACTGCATGGACAGCAAGAGTCCTTTGAGGAAATGAGAGTTTTACTTGTTTTGTTTAAAATTATGGCTATAACTAAAGTTTTTAAAATCTTTTTTAACTAAAAAATTTTTTTTACAAATAGTTTATTGTCAAGTTGGTTTCCATATAACACCCAGTGCTCATCCCCACAAGTGCCTTCCTCCATGCCCATCTTTCCCCTTCCCCCCCCACACCCATCAGTCCTCAGTTTGTTCTCAGCATTCAAGAGTCTCTCATGATTTGCCTCTCTCCCCCTCCCCCACTGTTTCCCCCCTTCTTCTCCCCCACGGTCCTCTGTTAAGTTCCTCCTAATCCTCCTATACGTGCAAACATATGGTATTTGTCCTTCTCTGCCTGACGTATTTCACTCAGCATAACACCCTCAAGGTCCATCCGTGTTGCTACACGTGGCCAGATTTCATGGCAATAAAAATTTTTTTTAATGTTTATTTATTTTTGAGAGAGAGAGAGAGTGTGGGCAGAGAGAGAGGGAGACACAGAATCTGAAGCAGGCTCCAGGTTCTGAGCTGTCAGCACAGAGCCTGATGGGGGGCTCAAACCTACAAACTGCCAGATCATGACTTGAACTTAAGTTGGATGCTTGACTGACTGAGCCACACAGGTGCCCCTAAAATTTTTTCAATTTTTAAATGACTTTTGACTTCATCACAAAAAAATAGTATGGATTTCACATATATCCTTCACTCAGCTTCCTGTAACGTGAACAATGACCATAGTACAGTTATCAGGTCCAGGAAATTAACATATGTTCTCCCTAATGTTCTTTCCCTGTTTTAGGAAATGCAATCTAGGGTCCCAACATTGCAATTTTTTAAAATGGAGCTTTATTAAAATTTTTTTAATGTTTGTTTATTTTTTTTAATTTTTTTAATTTTTTAAATTTATTTTTATTTTTATTTTTTTTTTTACAAATAGTTTATTGTCAAATTAGTTTCTGCATAACACTCAGTGCTCATCCCCACAAGTGT